>NC_083314.1:66001090-66346795 GCF_963455315.2 Globicephala melas
CCTAACCCTAACCCTAGCCCGAACCCTAAACCTAACCCTTCCCCAAAGCCTGACCTCACACGTCCCCTAATCCTAACCCGTACGCTAACACTAACCCAAGCCCTCACATGCACGCTCCCCCTAAAGCGTTGTCCTACCTTCACCTGGACCCTAAACCGTCCCTGTCCCCTAACCCTAACCCTAGCCTGAACCCTAACCCTAACCCTTTCCCGAAGCCTAACACTCACCCATCCCCTAATCCTAACCTGGACGCTAACACTATCCCGCACCCTCACACGCACGCTCCCCGTAAAGCGTTGTCGTACCCTCACCTGGATCCTAAACCGTCCCCGTCCCCTAACCCTAACCCTAGCCCGATCCCCAACCCTCACCCTTCCCCGAAGCCTGACCCTCACCCGTCCCCTAATCCTAACCCGTACACTGACACCAACCCGCGCCCTCACACGCACGTTCACCCTAAAGCGTTGTCTTACCCTCACCTGGACCCTAAACAGTCCACATCCCCTAACCCTAACCATAGCCCGAACCCTAAACCTAACCGTTCGCCGAAGCCTGACCATCACCCATCCCCTAATGCTAACCCGTACGCTAACACTAACCCGTGCCCTCACACGCACGCTCACCCTCAAGCGTTGTCGTTCCCTCACCTGGACCCTAAACCTTCCCCGTCCTCTAACCCTAACCCTAGCCCGAACACTAACGCTAAACCTTCCCCGAATCCTGACCCTCACCCGTCCCCTAATCCTAACCCGTACGCTAACACTAACCCGCGCCCTCACACGCATGCTCCCCCTAAAGCCTTGTCGTACCCTCACCTCGACGCTAAACAGTCCCTGTCACCTAACCCTAACCCTAGACCGAACCCTAAACCTAACACGTCGCCGAAGCCTGACCCTCACCCATCCCCTAATCCTAACCCGTACACTGACACCAACCCGCGCCCTCACACGCATGTTCACCCTAAAGCGTTGTCTTACCCTCACCTGGACCCTAAACAGTCCCCATCCCCTAACCCTAACCGTACCCCGAACCCTAACCCTAACCGTTCGCTGAAGCCTGACCAACACCCGTCCCCTAATCCTAACCCGTACGCTAACACTAACCCACGCCCTCACACGCACGCTCACCCTAAAGCGTTGTCGTACACTCACCTTGACCCTAAATCGTCCCTGTCCCCTAACCCTAACCCTAGCCCGAACCCTAACCCTAACCCTTCCCCGAAGCCTGACCCTCACCCGTCCCCTAATCCTAACCCGTACGCTGACACTAACCCGCGCCCTCACACGTACGCTCCCCCTAGAGCGTTGTCGTACCCTCACCTGGACCCTAAACCGTCCCCGTCCCCTAACCCTAACCCTAGCCCGAACCCTAACCCTAACCCTTCCCCGAAGCCTGACCCTCAGCCGTCCCCTAATCCTAACCCGTAAGCTGACACTAACCCGCGCCCTCACACGTACGCTCCCCCTAGAGCGTTGTCGTACCCTCACCTGGACCCTAAACCGTCCCCGTCCCCTAACCCTAACCCTATCCCGAACCCTAACCCTAACCCTTCCCCGAAGCCTGACCCTCACCCGTCCCCTAATCCTAACCCGTACGCTGACACTAACCCGCGCCCTCACACGTACGCTCCCCCTAGAGCGTTGTCGTACCCTCACCTGGACCCTAAACCGTCCCCGTCCCCTAACCCTAACCCTAGCCCGAACCCTAACCCTAAACCTTCCCCGAAGCCTGACCCTCAGCCGTCCCCTAATCCTAACCCGTACGCTGACACTAACCCGCGCCCTCACACGTACGCTCCCCGTAGAGCGTTGTCGTACCCTCACCTGGACCCTAAACCGTCCCCGTCCCCTAACCCTAACCCTAGCCCGAACCCTAACCCTAACCCTTCCCCGAAGCCTGATCCTCAGCCGTCCCCTAATCCTAACCCGTACGCTGACACTAACCCGCGCCCTCACACGTACGCTCCCCCTAGAGAGTTGTCGTACCCTCACCTGGACCCTAAACCATCCCCGTCCCCTAACTCTAACCCTAGCCCGAACCCTAACCCTAACCCTTCCCCGAAGCCTGACCCTCAGCCGTCCCATAATCCTAACCCGTACGCTGACACTAACCCGCGCCCTCACACGTACGCTCCCCCTAGAGCGTTGTCGTACCCTCACCTGGACCCTAAACCGTCCCCGTCCCCTAACCCTAACCCTAGCCCGAACCCTAACCCTAACCCTTCCCCGAAGCCTGACCCTCACCCGTCCCCTAATCCTAACCCGTACGCTGACACTAACCCGCGCCCTCACACGTACGCTCCCCCTAGAGCGTTGTCGTACCCTCACCTGGACGCTAAACCGTCCCCGTCCCCTAACCCTAACCCTAGCCCGAACCCTAACCCTAACCCTTCCCCGAAGCCTGACCTTCACCCGTCCCCTAATCCTAACCCGTACGCTGACACTAACCCGCGCCCTCACACGTACGCTCCCCCTAGCGCGTTGTCGTACCCTCACCTGGACCCTAAACCGTCCCCGTCCCCTAACCCTAACCCTAGCCCGAACCCTAACCCTAACCCTTCCCCGAAGCCTGACCTTCAGCCGTCCCCTAATCCTAACCCGTACGCTGACACTAACCCGTGCCCTCACAAGTACGCTCCCCCTAGAGCGTTGTCGTACCCTCACTTGGACCCTGAACCGTCCCCGTCCCCTAACCCTAACCCTAGCCCGAACCCTAACCCTAACCCTTCCCCGAAGCCTGACCCTCAGCCGTCCCCTAATCCTAACCCGTACGCTGACACTAACCCGCGCCCTCACACGTACGCTCCCCCTAGAGCGTTGTCGTACCCTCACCTGGACCCTAAACCGTCCCCGTCCCCTAACCCTAAGCCTAGCCCGAACCCTAACCCTAACCCTTCCCCAAAGCCTGACCCTCAGCCGTCCCCTAATCCTAACCCGTACGCTGACACTAACCCGCGCCCTCACACGTACGCTCCCCCTAGCGTGTTGTCGTACCCTCACCTGGACCCTAAACCGT
Organism: Globicephala melas; assembly: GCF_963455315.2. Lineage (NCBI taxonomy): Eukaryota > Metazoa > Chordata > Mammalia > Artiodactyla > Delphinidae > Globicephala > Globicephala melas. Next base: position 66,004,106 of record NC_083314.1, read on the forward strand.
CCCCGTTCCCTAACCCTAACCCTAGCCCGAACCCTAACCCTAACCCTTCCCCGAAGCCTGACCCTCACCCGTCCCCTAATCCTAACCCGTACGCTGACACTAACCCGCGCCCTCACACGTACGATCCCCCTAGAGCGTTGTCGTACCCTCACCTGGACCCTAAACCGTCCCCGTCCCGTAACCCTAACCCTAGCCCGAACCCTAACCCTAACCCTTCCCCGAAGCCTGACCCTCACCCGTCCCCTAATCCTAACCCGTACGCTGACACTAACCCGCGCCCTCACACGTACGCTCCCCCTAGAGCGTTGTCGTACCCTCACCTGGACGCTAAACCGTCCCCGTCCCCTATCCCTAACCCTAGCCTGAACCCTAACCCTAACCCTTCCCCGAAGCCTGACCCTCACCCGTCCCCTAATCCTAACCCGTACGCTGAAACTAACCCGCGCCCTCACACGTACGCTCCCCCTAGAGCGTTGTCGTACACTCACCTGGACCCTAAACCGTCCCCGTCCCCTAACCCTAACCCTAGCCCGAACCCTAACCCTAAACCTTCCCCAAAGCCTGACCCTCACCCGTCCCCTAATCCTAACCCGTACGCTGACACTAACCCGCGCCCTCACACGTACGCTCCCCCTAGAGCGTTGTCGTACCCTCACCTGGACCCTAAACCGTCCCCGTCCCCTAACCCTAACCCTAGCCCGAACCCTAACCCTAACCCTTCCCCGAAGCCTGACCCTCAGCCGTCCCCTAATCCTAACCCGTCCGCTGACACTAACCCGTGCCCTCACACGTACGCTCCCCCTAGCGTGTTGTCGTACCCTCACCTGGACCCTAAACCGTCCCCGTCCCCTAACCCTAACCCTAGCCCGAACCCTAACCCTAAACCTTCCCCAAAGCCTGACCCTCACCCGTCCCCTAATCCTAACCCGTACGCTGACACTAACCCGCGTCCTCACACGTACGCTCCCCCTAGAGCGTTGTCGTACCCTCACCTGGACCCTAAACCGTCCCCGTCCCCTAACCCTAACCCTAGCCCGAACCCTAACCCTAACCCTTCCCCGAAGCCTGACCCTCAGCCGTCCCCTAATCCTAACCCGTACGCTGACACTGACCCGTGCCCTCACACGTACGCTCCCCCTAGCGTGTTGTCGTACCCTCACCTGGACCCTAAACCGTCCCCGTCCCCTAACCTTAACCCTAGCCCGAACCCTAACCCTAACCCTTCCCCGAAGCCTGACCCTCACCCGTCCCCTAATCCTAACCCGTACGCTGACACTAACCCGCGCCCTCACACGTACGCTCCCCCTAGAGCGTTGTCGTACCCTCACCTGGACCCTAAACCGTCCCCGTCCCCTAACCCTAACCCTAGCCCGAACCCTAACCCTAACCCTTCCCCGAAGCCTGACCCTCACCCGTCCCCTAATCCTAACCCGTACGCTGACACTAACCCGCGCCCTCACACGTACGCTCCCCGTAGAGCGTTGTCGTACCCTCACCTGGACCCTAAACCGTCCCCGTCCCGTAACCCTATCCCTAGCCCGAACCCTAACCCTAACCCTTCCCCGAAGCCTGACCCTCACCCGTCCCCTAATCCTAACCCGTACGCTGACACTAACCCGCGCCCTCACACGTACGCTCCCCCTAGAGCGTTGTCGTACCCTCACCTGGACCCTAAACCGTCCCCGTCCCCTAACCCTAAACCTAGCCCGAACCCTAACCCTAACCCTTCCCCGAAGCCTGACCCTCACCCGTCCCCTAATCCTAACCCGTACGCTGACACTAACCCGCGCCCTCACACGTACGCTCCCCGTAGAGCGTTGTCGTACCCTCACCTGGACCCTAAACCGTCCCCGTCCCCTAACCCTAACCCTAGCCCGAACCCTAACCCTAACCCTTCCCCGAAGCCTGACCCTCAGCCGTCCCCTAATCCTAACCCGTACGCTGACACTAACCCGCGCCCTCACACGTACGCTCCCCCTAGAGCGTTGTCGTACCCTCACCTGGACCCTAAACCGTCCCCGTCCCCTAACCCTAACCCTAGCCCGAACCCTAACCCTAACCCTTCCCCGAAGCCTGACCCTCAGCCGTCCCCTAATCCTAACCCGTACGCTGACACTAACCCGCGCCCTCACACGTACGCTCCTCCTAGAGCGTTGTCGTACCCTCACCTGGACCCTAAACCGTCCCCGTCCCCTAACCCTAACCCTAGCCTGAACCCTAACCCTAACCCTTCCCCGAAGCCTGACCCTCAGCCGTCCCCTAATCCTAACCCGTACGCTGACACTAACCCGCGCCCTCACACGTACGCTCCCCCTAGAGCGTTGTCGTACCCTCACCTGGACCTTAAACCGTCCCCGTCCCCTAACCCTAACCCTAGACCGAACCCTAAACCTAACCCTTCCCCGAAGCCTGAACCTCAGCCGTCCCCTAATCCTAACCCGTACGCTGACACTAACCCGCGCCCTCACACGTACGCTCCCCCTAGAGCGTTGTCGTACCCTCACCTGGACCCTAAACCGTCCCCGTCCCCTAACCCTAACCCTAGCCCGAACCCTAACCATAACCCTTCCCCGAAGCCTGACCCTCAGCCGTCCCCTAATCCTAACCCCTACGCTGACACTAACCCGCGCCCTCACACGTACGCTCCCCCTAGAGCGTTGTCGTACCCTCACCTGGACCATAAACAGTCCCCGTCCCCTAACCCTAACCCTAGCCCGAACCCTAACCCTAACCCTTCCCCGAAGCCTGACCCTCACCCGTCCCCTAATCCTAACCCGTACGCTGACACTAACCCGCGCCCTCACACGTACGATCCCCCTAGAGCGTTGTCGTACCCTCACCTGGACCCTAAACCGTCCCCGTCCCGTAACCCTAACCCTAGCCCGAACCCTAACCCTAACCCTTCCCCGAAGCCTGACCCTCACCCGTCCCCTAATCCTAACCCGTACGCTGACACTAACCCTCGCCCTCACACGTACGCTCCCCCTAGAGCGTTGTCGTACCCTCACCTGGACGCTAAACCGTCCCCGTCCCCTAACCCTAACCCTAGCCTGAACCCTAACCCTAACCCTTCCCCGAAGCCTGACCCTCACCCGTCCCCTAATCCTAACCCGTACGCTGAAACTAACCCGCGCCCTCACACGTACGCTCCCCCTAGAGCGTTGTCGTACACTCACCTGGACCCTAAACCGTCCCCGTCCCCTAACCCTAACCCTAGCCCGAACCCTAACCCTAAACCTTCCCCAAAGCCTGACCCTCACCCGTCCCCTAATCCTAACCCGTACGCTGACACTAACCCGCGCCCTCACACGTACGCTCCCCCTAGAGCGTTGTCGTACCCTCACCTGGACCCTAAACCGTCCCCGTCCCCTAACACTAACCCTAGCCCGAACCCTAACCCTAACCCTTCCCCGAAGCCTGACCCTCAGCCGTCCCCTAATCCTAACCCGTCCGCTGACACTAACCCGTGCCCTCACACGTACGCTCCCCCTAGCGTGTTGTCGTACCCTCACCTGGACCCTAAACCGTCCCCGTCCCCTAACCCTAACCCTAGCCCGAACCCTAACCCTAAACCTTCCCCAAAGCCTGACCCTCACCCGTCCCCTAATCCTAACCCGTACGCTGACACTAACCCGCGTCCTCACACGTACGCTCCCCCTAGAGCGTTGTCGTACCCTCACCTGGACCCTAAACCGTCCCCGTCCCCTAACCCTAACCCTAGCCCGAACCCTAACCCTAACCCTTCCCCGAAGCCTGACCCTCAGCCGTCCCCTAATCCTAACCCGTACGCTGACACTGACCCGTGCCCTCACACGTACGCTCCCCCTAGCGTGTTGTCGTACCCTCACCTGGACCCTAAACCGTCCCCGTCCCCTAACCTTAACCCTAGCCCGAACCCTAACCCTAACCCTTCCCCGAAGCCTGACCCTCACCCGTCCCCTAATCCTAACCCGTACGCTGACACTAACCCGCGCCCTCACACGTACGCTCCCCCTAGAGCGTTGTCGTACCCTAACCTGGACGCTAAACCGTCCCCGTCCCCTAACCCTAACCCTAGCCCGAACCCTAACCCTAACCCTTCCCCGAAGCCTGACCCTCACCCGTCCCCTAATCCTAACCCGTACGCTGACACTAACCCGCGCCCTCACACGTACGCTCCCCCTAGAGCGTTGTCGTACCCTCACCTGGACCCTAAACCGTCCCCGTCCCCTAACCCTAACCCTAGCCCGAACCCTAACCGTAACCCTTCCCCGAAGCCTGACCCTCACCCGTCCCCTAATCCTAACCCGTACGCTGACACTAACCCGCGCCCTCACACGTACGCTCCACCTAGAGCGTTGTCGTACCCTCACCTGGACCCTAAACCGTCCCCGTCCCCTAACCCTAACCCTAGCCCGAACCCTAACCCTAACCCTTCCCCGAAGCCTGACCCTCACCCGTCCCCTAATCCTAACCCGTACGCTGACACTAACCCGCGCCCTCACACGTACGCTCCCCGTAGAGCGTTGTCGTACCCTCACCTGGACCCTAAACCGTCCCCGTCCCGTAACCCTATCCCTAGCCCGAACCCTAACCCTAACCCTTCCCCGAAGCCTGACCCTCACCCGTCCCCTAATCCTAACCCGTACGCTGACACTAACCCGCGCCCTCACACGTACGCTCCCCCTAGAGCGTTGTCGTACCCTCACCTGGACCCTAAACCGTCCCCGTCCCCTAACCCTAACCCTAGCCCGAACCCTAACCCTAACCCTTCCCCGAAGCCTGACCCTCACCCGTCCCCTAATCCTAACCCGTACGCTGACACTAACCCGCGCCCTCACACGTACGCTCCCCGTAGAGCGTTGTCGTACCCTCACCTGGACCCTAAACCGTCCCCGTCCCCTAACCCTAACCCTAGCCCGAACCCTAACCCTAACCCTTCCCCGAAGCCTGACCCTCAGCCGTCCCCTAATCCTAACCCGTACGCTGACACTAACCCGCGCCCTCACACGTACGCTCCCCCTAGAGCGTTGTCGTACCCTCACCTGGACCCTAAACCGTCCCCGTCCCCTAACCCTAACCCTAGCCCGAACCCTAACCCTAACCCTTCCCCGAAGCCTGACCCTCAGCCGTCCCCTAATCCTAACCCGTACGCTGACACTAACCCGCGCCCACACGTACGCTCCTCCTAGAGCGTTGTCGTACCCTCACCTGGACCCTAAACCGTCCCCGTCCCCTAACCCTAACCCTAGCCTGAACCCTAACCCTAACCCTTCCCCGAAGCCTGACCCTCAGCCGTCCCCTAATCCTAACCCGTACGCTGACACTAACCCGCGCCCTCACACGTACGCTCCCCCTAGAGCGTTGTCGTACCCTCACCTGGACCTTAAACCGTCCCCGTCCCCTAACCCTAACCCTAGACCGAACCCTAAACCTAACCCTTCCCCGAAGCCTGACCCTCAGCCGTCCCCTAATCCTAACCCGTACGCTGACACTAACCCGCGCCCTCACACGTACGCTCCCCCTAGAGCGTTGTCGTACCCTCACCTGGACCCTAAACCGTCCCCGTCCCCTAACCCTAACCCTAGCCCGAACCCTAACCATAACCCTTCCCCGAAGCCTGACCCTCAGCCGTCCCCTAATCCTAACCCGTACGCTGACACTAACCCGCGCCCTCACACGTACGCTCCCCCTAGAGCGTTGTCGTACCCTCACCTGGACCATAAACCGTCCCCGTCCCCTAACCCTAACCCTAGCCCGAACCCTAACCCTAACCCTTCCCCGAAGCCTGACCCTCACCCGTCCCCTAATCCTAACCCGTACGCTGACACTAACCCGCGCCCTCACACGTACGATCCCCCTAGAGCGTTGTCGTACCCTCACCTGGACCCTAAACCGTCCCCGTCCCGTAACCCTAACCCTAGCCCGAACCCTAACCCTAACCCTTCCCCGAAGCCTGACCCTCACCCGTCCCCTAATCCTAACCCGTACGCTGACACTAACCCGCGCCCTCACACGTACGCTCCCCCTAGAGCGTTGTCGTACCCTCACCTGGACGCTAAACCGTCCCCGTCCCCTAACCCTAACCCTAGCCTGAACCCTAACCCTAACCCTTCCCCGAAGCCTGACCCTCACCCGTCCCCTAATCCGAACCCGTACGCTGAAACTAACCCGCGCCCTCACACGTACGCTCCCCCTAGAGCGTTGTCGTACACTCACCTGGACCCTAAACCGTCCCCGTCCCCTAACCCTAACCCTAGCCCGAACCCTAACCCTAAACCTTCCCCAAAGCCTGACCCTCACCCGTCCCCTAATCCTAACCCGTACGCTGACACTAACCCGCGCCCTCACACGTACGCTCCCCCTAGAGCGTTGTCGTACCCTCACCTGGACCCTAAACCGTCCCCGTCCCCTAACCCTAACCCTAGCCCGAACCCTAACCCTTCCCCGAAGCCTGACCCTCAGCCGTCCCCTAATCCTAACCCGTACGCTGACACTAACCCGCGCCCTCACACGTACGCTCCCCCTAGAGCGTTGTCGTACCCTCACCTGGACGCAAAACCGTCCCCATCCCCTAACCCTAACCCTAGCCCGAACCCTAACCCTAACCCTTCCCCAAAGCCTGACCCTCACCCGTCCCCTAATCCTAACCCGTACGCTGACACTAACCCGCGCCCTCACACGTACGCTCCCCCTAGAGCGTTGTCGTACCCTCACCTGGACCCTAAACCGTCCCCATCCCCTAACCCTAACCCTAGCCCGAACCCTAACCCTAACCCTTCCCCGAAGCCTGACCCTCACCCGTCCCCTAATCCTAACCCGTACGCTGAAACTAACCCGTGCCCTCACACGTACGCTCCCCCTAGAGCGTTGTCGTACACTCACCTGGACCCTAAACCGTCCCCGTCCCCTAACCCTAACCCTAGCCCGAACCCTAACCCTAACCCTTCTTCAAAGCCTGACCCTCACCCGTCCCCTAATCCTAACCCGTACGCTGACACTAACCCGCGCCCTCACACGTACGCTCCCCGTAGAGCGTTGTCGTACCCTCACCTGGACCCTAAACCGTCCCCGTCCCGTAACCCTAACCCTAGCCCGAACCCTAACCCTAACCCTTCCCCGAAGCCTGACCCTCACCCGTCCCCTAATCCTAACCCGTACGCTGACACTAACCCGCGCCCTCACACGTACGCTCCCCCTAGAGCGTTGTCGTACCCTCACCTGGACCCTAAACCGTCCCCGTCCCCTAACCCTAACCCTAGCCCGAACCCTAACCCTAACCCTTCCCCGAAGCCTGACCTTCACCCGTCCCCTAATCCTAACCCGTACGCTGACACTAACCCGCGCCCTCACACGTACGCTCCCCCTAGAGCGTTGTCGTACCCTCACCTGGACCATAAACCGTCCCCGTCCCCTAACCCTAACCCTAGCCCGAACCCTAACCCTAACCCTTCCCCGAAGCCTGACCCTCACCCGTCCCCTAATCCTAACCCGTACGCTGACACTAACCCGCGCCCTCACACGTACGATCCCCCTAGAGCGTTGTCGTACCCTCACCTGGACCCTAAACCGTCCCCGTCCCGTAACCCTAACCCTAGCCCGAACCCTAACCCTAACCCTTCCCCGAAGCCTGACCCTCACCCGTCCCCTAATCCTAACCCGTACGCTGACACTAACCCGCGCCCTCACACGTACGCTCCCCCTAGAGCGTTGTCGTACCCTCACCTGGACGCTAAACCGTCCCCGTCCCCTAACCCTAACCCTAGCCTGAACCCTAACCCTAACCCTTCCCCGAAGCCTGACCCTCACCCGTCCCCTAATCCTAACCCGTACGCTGAAACTAACCCGCGCCCTCACACGTACGCTCCCCCTAGAGCGTTGTCGTACACTCACCTGGACCCTAAACCGTCCCCGTCCCCTAACCCTAACCCTAGCCCGAACCCTAACCCTAAACCTTCCCCAAAGCCTGACCCTCACCCGTCCCCTAATCCTAACCCGTACGCTGACACTAACCCGCGCCCTCACACGTACGCTCCCCCTAGAGCGTTGTCGTACCCTCACCTGGACCCTAAACCGTCCCCGTCCCCTAACCCTAACCCTAGCCCGAACCCTAACCCTTCCCCGAAGCCTGACCCTCAGCCGTCCCCTAATCCTAACCCGTACGCTGACACTAACCCGCGCCCTCACACGTACGCTCCCCCTAGAGCGTTGTCGTACCCTCACCTGGACGCAAAACCGTCCCCATCCCCTAACCCTAACCCTAGCCCGAACCCTAACCCTAACCCTTCCCCAAAGCCTGACCCTCACCCGTCCCCTAATCCTAACCCGTACGCTGACACTAACCCGCGCCCTCACACGTACGCTCCCCCTAGAGCGTTGTCGTACCCTCACCTGGACCCTAAACCGTCCCCATCCCCTAACCCTAACCCTAGCCCGAACCCTAACCCTAACCCTTCCCCGAAGCCTGACCCTCACCCGTCCCCTAATCCTAACCCGTACGCTGAAACTAACCCGTGCCCTCACACGTACGCTCCCCCTAGAGCGTTGTCGTACACTCACCTGGACCCTAAACCATCCCCGTCCCCTAACCCTAACCCTAGCCCGAACCCTAACCCTAACCCTTCTTCAAAGCCTGATCCTCACCCGTCCCCTAATCCTAACCCGTACGCTGACACTAACCCGCGCCCTCACACGTACGCTCCCCGTAGAGCGTTGTCGTACCCTCACCTGGACCCTAAACCGTCCCCGTCCCGTAACCCTAACCCTAGCCCGAACCCTAACCCTAACCCTTCCCCGAAGCCTGACCCTCACCCGTCCCCTAATCCTAACCCGTACGCTGACACTAACCCGCGCCCTCACACGTACGCTCCCCCTAGAGCGTTGTCGTACCCTCACCTGGACCCTAAACCGTCCCCGTCCCCTAACCCTAACCCTAGCCCGAACCCTAACCCTAACCCTTCCCCGAAGCCTGACCTTCACCCGTCCCCTAATCCTAACCCGTACGCTGACACTAACCCGCGCCCTCACACGTACGCTCCCCGTAGAGCGTTGTCGTACCCTCACCTGGACCCTAAACCGTCCCCGTCCCCTAACCCTAACCCTAGCCCGAACCCTAACCCTAACCCTTCCCCGAAGCCTGACCCTCAGCCGTCCCCTAATCCTAACCCGTACGCTGACACTAACCCGCGCCCTCACACGTACGCTCCCCCTAGAGCGTTGTCGTACCCTCACCTGGACCCTAAACCGTCCCCGTCCCCTAACCCTAACCCTAGCCCGAACCCTAACCCTAACCCTTCCCCGAAGCCTGACCCTCAGCCGTCCCCTAATCCTAACCCGTACGCTGACACTAACCCGCGCCCTCACACGTACGCTCCTCCTAGAGCGTTGTCGTACCCTCACCTGGACCCTAAACCGTCCCCGTCCCCTAACCCTAACCCTAGCCCGAACCCTAACCCTAACCCTTCCCCGAAGCCTGACCCTCAGCCGTCCCCTAATCCTAACCCGTACGCTGACACTAACCCGCGCCCTCACACGTACGCTCCCCCTAGAGCGTTGTCGTACCCTCACCTGGACCTTAAACCGTCCCCGTCCCCTAACCCTAACCCTAGCCCGAACCCTAAACCTAACCCTTCCCCGAAGCCTGACCCTCAGCCGTCCCCTAATCCTAACCCGAACGCTGACACTAACCCGCGCCCTCACACGTACGCTCCCCCTAGAGCGTTGTCGTACCCTCACCTGGACCCTAAACCGTCCCCGTCCCCTAACCCTAACCCTAGCCCGAACCCTAACCATAACCCTTCCCCGAAGCCTGACCCTCAGCCGTCCCCTAATCCTAACCCGTACGCTGACACTAACCCGCGCCCTCACACGTACGCTCCCCCTAGAGCGTTGTCGTACCCTCACCTGGACCATAAACCGTCCCCGTCCCCTAACCCTAACCCTAGCCCGAACCCTAACCCTAACCCTTCCCCGAAGCCTGACCCTCACCCGTCCCCTAATCCTAACCCGTACGCTGACACTAACCCGCGCCCTCACACGTACGATCCCCCTAGAGCGTTGTCGTACCCTCACCTGGACCCTAAACCGTCCCCGTCCCGTAACCCTAACCCTAGCCCGAACCCTAACCCTAACCCTTCCCCGAAGCCTGACCCTCACCCGTCCCCTAATCCTAACCCGTACGCTGACACTAACCCGCGCCCTCACACGTACGCTCCCCCTAGAGCGTTGTCGTACACTCACCTGGACGCTAAACCGTCCCCGTCCCCTAACCCTAACCCTAGCCTGAACCCTAACCCTAACCCTTCCCCGAAGCCTGACCCTCACCCGTCCCCTAATCCTAACCCGTACGCTGAAACTAACCCGCGCCCTCACACGTACGCTCCCCCTAGAGCGTTGTCGTACACTCACCTGGACCCTAAACCGTCCCCGTCCCCTAACCCTAACCCTAGCCCGAACCCTAACCCTAAACCTTCCCCAAAGCCTGACCCTCACCCGTCCCCTAATCCTAACCCGTACGCTGACACTAACCCGCGCCCTCACACGTACGCTCCCCCTAGAGCGTTGTCGTACCCTCACCTGGACCCTAAACCGTCCCCGTCCCCTAACCCTAACCCTAGCCCGAACCCTAACCCTTCCCCGAAGCCTGACCCTCAGCCGTCTCCTAATCCTAACCCGTACGCTGACACTAACCCGCGCCCTCACACGTACGCTCCCCCTAGAGCGTTGTCGTACCCTCACCTGGACGCTAAACCCTCCCCATCCCCTAACCCTAACCCTAGCCCGAACCCTAACCCTAACACTTCCCCAAAGCCTGACCCTCACCCGTCCCCTAATCCTAACCCGTACGCTGACACTAACCCGCGCCCTCACACGTACGCTCCCCCTAGAGCGTTGTCGTACCCTCACCTGGACCCTAAACCGTCCCCGTCCCCTAACCCTAACCCTAGCCCGAACCCTAACCCTAACCCTTCCCCGAAGCCTGACCCTCACCCGTCCCCTAATCCTAACCCGTACGCTGAAACTAACCCGCGCCCTCACACGTACGCTCCCCCTAGAGCGTTGTCGTACACTCACCTGGACCCTAAACCGTCCCCGTCCCCTAACCCTAACCCTAGCCCGAACCCTAACCCTAACCCTTCTTCAAAGCCTGACCCTCACCCGTCCCCTAATCCTAACCCGTACGCTGACACTAACCCGCGCCCTCACACGTACGCTCCCCCTAGAGCGTTGTCGTACCCTCACCTGGACCCTAAACCGTCCCCGTCTCCTAACCCTAACCCTAGCCCGAACCCTAACCCTTCCCAAAAGCCTGACCCTCAGCCGTCCCCTAATCCTAACCCGTACGCTGACACTAACCCGTGCCCTCACACGTACGCTCCCCCTAGAGCGTTGTCGTACCCTCACCTGGACGCTAAACCGTCCCCGTCCCCTAACCCTAACCCTAGCCCGAACCCTAACCCTAACCCTTCCCCAAAGCCTGACCCTCACCCGTCCCCTAATCCTAACCTGTACGCTGACACTAACCCGCGCCCTCACACGTACGCTCCCCCTAGAGCGTTGTCGTACCCTCACCTGGACCCTAAACCGTCCCCGTCCCCTAACCCTAACCCTAGCCCGAACCCTAACCCTAACCCTTCCCCGAAGCCTGACCCTCAGCCGTCCCCTAATCCTAACCCGTACGCTGACACTAACCCACGCCCTCACACGTACGCTCCCCCTAGAGCGTTGTCGTACCCTCACCTGGACCCTAAACCGTCCCCGTCCCCTAACCCTAACCCTAGCCCGAACCCTAACCCTAACCCTTCCCCGAAGCCTGACCCTCAGCCGTCCCCTAATCCTAACCCGTACGCTGACACTAACCCACGCCCTCACACGTACGCTCCCCCTAGAGCGTTGTCGTACCCTCACCTGGACCCTAAACCGTTCCCGTCCCCTAACCCTAACCCTAGCCCGAACCCTAACCATAACCCTTCCCCGAAGCCTGACCCTCAGCCGTCCCCTAATCCTAACCCGTACGCTGACACTAACCCGCGCCCTCACACTTACGCTCCCCCTAGAGCGTTGTCGTACCCTCAGCTGGACCCTAAACCATCCCCGTCCCCTAACCCTAACCCTAGCCCGAACCCTAACCCTAACCCTTCCCCGAAGCCTGACCCTCAGCTGTCCCCTAATCCTAACCCGTACGCTGACACTAACCCGCGCCCTCACAGGAACGTTCCCCCTAGAGCGTTGTCGTACCCTCAACTGGACCCTAAACCGTCCCCGTCCACTAACCCTAACCCTAGCCCGAACCCTAACCCTAACCCTTCCCCGAAGCCTGACCCTCACCCGTCCTCTAATCCTAACCCGTACGCTGACACTAACCCGCGCCCTCACACGTACGCTCCCCCTAGAGCGTTGTCGTACCCTCACCTGGACCCTAAACCGTCCCCGTCCCCTAACCCTAACCCTAGCCCGAACCCTAACCCTAACCCTTCCCCGAAGCCTGACCCTCAGCCGTCCCCTAATCCTAACCCGTACGCTGACACTAACCCGCGCCCTCACACGTACGCTCCCCCTAGAGCGTTGTCGTACCCTCACCTGGACGCTAAACCGTCCCCGTCCCCTAACCCTAACCCTAGCCCGAACCCTAACCCTAACCCTTCCCCGAAGCCTGACCCTCACCCGTCCCCTAATCCTAACCCGTACGCTGACACTAACCCGCGCTCTCACACGTACGCTCCCCCTAGAGTGTTGTCGTACCCTCACCTGGACCCTAAACCGTCCCCGTCCCCTAACCCTAACCCTAGCCCGAACCCTAACCCTAACCCTTCCCCAAAGCCTGACCCTCACCCGTCCCCTAATCCTAACCCGTACGCTGACACTAACCCGTGCCCTCACACGTACGCTCCCCCTAGAGCGCTGTCGTACCCTCACCTGGACCCTAAACCGTCCCCGTCCCCTAACCCTAACCCTAGCCCGAACCCTAACCCTAAACCTTCCCCGAAGCCTGACCCTCAGCCGTCCCCTAATCCTAACCCGTACGCTGACACTCACCCGCGCCCTCACACGTACGCTCCCACTAGAGCGTTGTCGTACCCTCACCTGGACCCTAAACCGTCCCCGTCCCCTAACCCTAACCCTAGCCCGAACCCTAACCCTAACCCTTCCCCGAAGCCTGACCCTCACCCGTCCCCTAATCCTAACCCGTACGCTGACACTAACCCGCGCCCTCACACGTACGCTCCCCCTAGAGCGTTGTCGTACCCTCACCTGGACCCTAAACCGTCCCCGTCCCCTAACCCTAACCCTAGCCCGAACCCTAACCCTAACCCTTCCCCGAAGCCTGACCCTCAGCCGTCCCCTAATCCTAACCCGTACGCTGACACTAACCCGCGCCCTCACACGTACGCTCCCCCTAGAGAGTTGTCGTACCCTCACCTGGACCCTAAACCATCCCCGTCCCCTAACTCTAACCCTAGCCCGAACCCTAACCCTAACCCTTCCCCGAAGCCTGACCCTCAGCCGTCCCCTAATCCTAACCCGTACGCTGACACTAACCCGCGCCCTCACATGTACGCTCCCCCTAGAGCGTTGTCGTACCCTCACCTGTACCCTAAACCGTCCCCGTCCCCTAACCCTAACCCTAGCCCGAACCCTAACCCTAACCCTTCCCCGAAGCCTGACCCTCACCCGTCCCCTAATCCTAACCCGTACGCTGACACTAACCCGCGCCCTCACACGTACGCTCCCCCTAGAGCGTTGTCGTACCCTCACCTGGACGCTAAACCGTCCCCGTCCCCTAACCCTAACCCTAGCCCGAACCCTAACCCTAACCCTTCCCCGAAGCCTGACCTTCACCCGTCCCCTAATCCTAACCCGTACGCTGACACTAACCCGCGCCCTCACACGTACGCTCCCCCTAGCGCGTTGTCGTACCCTCACCTGGACCCTAAACCGTCCCCGTCCCCTAACCCTAACCCTAGCCCGAACCCTAACCCTAACCCTTCCCCGAAGCCTGACCTTCAGCCGTCCCCTAATCCTAACCCGTACGCTGACACTAACGCACGCCCTCACACGTACGCTCCCCCTAGAGCGTTGTCGTACACTCACCTGGACCCTGAACCGTCCCCGTCCCCTAACCCTAACCCTAGCCCGAACACTAACCCTAACCCTTCCCCGAAGCCTGACCCTCACCCGTCCCCTAATCCTAACCCGTACGCTGACACTAACCCGTGCCCTCACAAGTACGCTCCCCCTAGAGCGTTGTCGTACCCTCACCTGGACCCTGAACCGTCCCCGTCCCCTAACCCTAACCCTAGCCCGAACCCTAACCCTAACCCTTCCCCGAAGCCTGACCCTCAGCCGTCCCCTAATCCTAACCCGTACGCTGACACTAACCCGCGCCCTCACACGTACGCTCCCCCTAGAGCGTTGTCGTACCCTCACCTGGACCCTAAACCGTCCCCGTCCCCTAACCCTAACCCTAGCCCGAACCCTAACCCTAACCCTTCCCCGAAGCCTGACCCTCAGCCGTCCCCTAATCCTAACCCGTACGCTGACACTAACCCGTGCCCTCACACGTACGCTCCCCCTAGCGTGTTGTCGTACCCTCACCTGGACCCTAAACCGTCCCCGTCCCCTAACCCTAACCCTAGCCCGAACCCTAACCCTAACCCTTCCCCGAAGCCTGACCCTCACCCGTCCCCTAATCCTAACCCGTACGCTGACACTAACCCGCGCCCTCACACGTACGCTCCCCCTAGAGCGTTGTCGTACCCTCACCTGGACGCTAAACCGTCCCCGTCCCCTAACCCTAACCCTAGCCCGAACCCTAACCCTAACCCTTCCCCGAAGCCTGACCCTCACCCGTCCCCTAATCCTAACCCGTACGCTGACACTAACCCGCGCCCTCACACGTACGCTCCCCCTAGAGCGTTGTCGTACCCTCACCTGGACCCTAAACCGTCCCCGTCCCCTAACCCTAACCCTAGCCCGAACCCTAACCATAACCCTTCCCCGAAGCCTGACCCTCACCCGTCCCCTAATCCTAACCCGTACGCTGACACTAACCCGCGCCCTCACACGTACGCTCCCCCTAGAGCGTTGTCGTACCCTCACCTGGACCCTAAACCGTCCCCGTCCCGTAACCCTAACCCTAGCCCGAACCCTAACCCTAACCCTTCCCCGAAGCCTGACCCTCACCCGTCCCCTAATCCTAACCCGTACGCTGACACTAACCCGCGCCCTCACACGTACGCTCCCCCTAGAGCGTTGTCGTACCCTCACCTGGACCCTAAACCGTCCCCGTCCCGTAACCCTAACCCTAGCCCGAACCCTAACCCTAACCCTTCCCCGAAGCCTGACCCTCACCCGTCCCCTAATCCTAACCCGTACGCTGACACTAACCCGCGCCCTCACACGTACGCTCCCCCTAGAGCGTTGTCGTACCCTCACCTGGACCCTAAACCGTCCCCGTCCCGTAACCCTAACCCTAGCCCGAACCCTAACCCTAACCCTTCCCCGAAGCCTGACCCTCACCCGTCCCCTAATCCTAACCCGTACGCTGACACTAACCCGCGCCCTCACACGTACGCTCCCCCTAGAGCGTTGTCGTACCCTCACCTGGACCCTAAACCGTCCCCGTCCCCTAACCCTAACCCTAGCCCGAACCCTAACCCTAACCCTTCCCCGAAGCCTGACCCTCAGCCGTCCCCTAATCCTAACCCGTACGCTGACACTAACCCGCGCCCTCACACGTACGCTCCCCCTAGAGCGTTGTCGTACCCTCACCTGGACCCTAAACCGTCCCCGTCCCCTAACCCTAACCCTAGCCCGAACCCTAACCCTAACCGTTCCCCGAAGCCTGACCCTCAGCCGTCCCCTAATCCTAACCCGTACGCTGACACTAACCCGCGCCCTCACACGTACGCTCCTCCTAGAGCGTTGTCGTACCCTCACCTGGACCCTAAACCGTCCCCTAACCCTAACCCTAACCCTAGCCCGAACCCTAACCCTAACCCTTCCCCGAAGCCTGACCCTCAGCCGTCCCCTAATCCTAACCCGTACGCTGACACTAACCCGCGCCCTCACACGTACGCTCCCCCTAGAGCGTTGTCGTACCCTCACCTGGACCCTAAACCGTCCCCGTCTCCTAACCCTAACCCTAGCCCGAACCCTAACCATAACCCTTCCCCGAAGCCTGACCCTCACCCGTCCCCTAATCCTAACCCGTACGCTGACACTAACCCGCGCCCTCACACGTACGCTCCCCCTAGAGCGTTGTCGTACCCTCACCTGGACCCTAAACCGTCCCCGTCCCCTAACCCTAACCCTAGCCCGAACCCTAACCCTAACCCTTCCCCGAAGCCTGACCCTCACCCGTCCCCTAATCCTAACCCGTACGCTGACACTAACCCGCGCCCTCACACGTACGCTCCCCCTAGAGCGTTGTCGTACCCTCACCTGGACCCTAAACCGTCCCCGTCCCGTAACCCTAACCCTAGCCCGAACCCTAACCCTAACCCTTCCCCGAAGCCTGACCCTCACCCGTCCCCTAATCCTAACCCGTACGCTGACACTAACCCGCGCCCTCACACGTACGCTCCCCCTAGAGCGTTGTCGTACCCTCACCTGGACCCTAAACCGTCCCCGTCCCCTAACCCTAACCCTAGCCCGAACCCTAACCCTAACACTTCCCCGAAGCCTGACCCTCACCCGTCCCCTAATCCTAACCCGTACGCTGACACTAACCCGCGCCCTCACACGTACGCTCCCCCTAGAGCGTTGTCGTACCCTCACCTGGACCCTAAACCATCCCCGTCCCCTAACCCTAACCCTAGCCCGAACCCTAACCCTAACCCTTCCCCGAAGCCTGACCCTCAGCCGTCCCCTAATCCTAACCCGTACGCTGACACTAACCCGTGCCCTCACACGTACGCTCCCCCTAGAGCGTTGTCGTACCCTCACCTGGACCTTAAACCGTCCCCGTCCCCTAACCCTAACCCTAGCCCGAACCCTAAACCTAACCCTTCCCCGAAACCTGACCCTCAGCCGTCCCCTAATCCTAACCCGTACGCTGACACTAACCCGCGCCCTCACACGTACGCTCCCCCTAGAGCGTTGTCGTACCCTCACCTGGACCCTAAACCGTCCCCGTCCCCTAACCCTAACCCTAGCCCGAACCCTAACCATAACCCTTCCCCGAAGCCTGACCCTCAGCCGTCCCCTAATCCTAACCCGTACGCTGACACTAACCCGCGCCCTCACACGTACGCTCCCCCTAGAGCGTTGTCGTACCCTCACCTGGACCATAAACCGTCCCCGTCCCCTAACCCTAACCCTAGCCCGAACCCTAACCCTAACCCTTCCCCGAAGCCTGACCCTCACCCGTCCCCTAATCCTAACCCGTACGCTGACACTAACCCGCGCCCTCACACGTACGATCCCCCTAGAGCGTTGTCGTACCCTCACCTGGACCCTAAACCGTCCCCGTCCCGTAACCCTAACCCTAGCCCGAACCCTAACCCTAACCCTTCCCCGAAGCCTGACCCTCACCCGTCCCCTAATCCTAACCCGTACGCTGACACTAACCCGCGCCCTCACACGTACGCTCCCCCTAGAGCGTTGTCGTACCCTCACCTGGACGCTAAACCGTCCCCGTCCCCTAACCCTAACCCTAGCCTGAACCCTAACCCTAACCCTTCCCCGAAGCCTGACCCTCACCCGTCCCCTAATCCTAACCCGTACGCTGAAACTAACCCGCGCCCTCACACGTACGCTCCCCCTAGAGCGTTGTCGTACACTCACCTGGACCCTAAACCGTCCCCGTCCCCTAACCCTAACCCTAGCCCGAACCCTAACCCTAAACCTTCCCCAAAGCCTGACCCTCACCCGTCCCCTAATCCTAACCCGTACGCTGACACTAACCCGCGCCCTCACACGTACGCTCCCCCTAGAGCGTTGTCGTACCCTCACCTGGACCCTAAACCGTCCCCGTCCCCTAACCATAACCCTAGCCCGAACCCTAACCCTTCCCCGAAGCCTGACCCTCAGCCGTCCCCTAATCCTAACCCGTACGCTGACACTAACCCGCGCCCTCACACGTACGCTCCCCCTAGAGCGTTGTCGTACCCTCACCTGGACCCTAAACCGTCCCCGTCCCGTAACCCTAACCCTAGCCCGAACCCTAACCCTAACCCTTCCCCGAAGCCTGACCCTCACCCGTCCCCTAATCCTAACCCGTACGCTGACACTAACCCGCGCCCTCACACGTACGCTCCCCCTAGAGCATTGTCGTACCCTCACCTGGACCCTAAACCGTCCCCGTCCCGTAACCCTAACCCTAGCCCGAACCCTAACCCTAACCCTTCCCCGAAGCCTGACCCTCACCCGTCCCCTAATCCTAACCCGTACGCTGACACTAACCCGCGCCCTCACACGTACGCTCCCCCTAGAGCGTTGTCGTACCCTCACCTGGACCCTAAACCGTCCCCGTCCCCTAACCCTAACCCTAGCCCGAACCCTAACCCTAACCCTTCCCCGAAGCCTGACCCTCAGCTGTCCCCTAATCCTAACCCGTACGCTGACACTAACCCGCGCCCTCACAGGAACGTTCCCCCTAGAGCGTTGTCGTACCCTCAACTGGACCCTAAACCGTCCCCGTCCACTAACCCTAACCCTAGCCCGAACCCTAACCCTAACCCTTCCCCGAAGCCTGACCCTCACCCGTCCCCTAATCCTAACCCGTACGCTGACACTAACCCGCGCTCTCACACGTACGCTCCCCCTAGAGTGTTGTCGTACCCTCACCTGGACCCTAAACCGTCCCCGTCCCCTAACCCTAACCCTAGCCCGAACCCTAACCCTAACCCTTCCCCAAAGCCTGACCCTCACCCGTCCCCTAATCCTAACCCGTACGCTGACACTAACCCGTGCCCTCACACGTACGCTCCCCCTAGAGCGCTGTCGTACCCTCACCTGGACCCTAAACCGTCCCCGTCCCCTAACCCTAACCCTAGCCCGAACCCTAACCCTAAACCTTCCCCGAAGCCTGACCCTCAGCCGTCCCCTAATCCTAACCCGTACGCTGACACTCACCCGCGCCCTCACACGTACGCTCCCACTAGAGCGTTGTCGTACCCTCACCTGGACCCTAAACCGTCCCCGTCCCCTAACCCTAACCCTAGCCCGAACCCTAACCCTAACCCTTCCCCAAAGCCTGACCCTCACCCGTCCCCTAATCCTAACCCGTACGCTGACACTAACCCGTGCCCTCACACGTACGCTCCCCCTAGAGCGCTGTCGTACCCTCACCTGGACCCTAAACCGTCCCCGTCCCCTAACCCTAACCCTAGCCCGAACCCTAACCCTAAACCTTCCCCGAAGCCTGACCCTCAGCCGTCCCCTAATCCTAACCCGTACGCTGACACTCACCCGCGCCCTCACACGTACGCTCCCACTAGAGCGTTGTCGTACCCTCACCTGGACCCTAAACCGTCCCCGTCCCCTAACCCTAACCCTAGCCCGAACCCTAACCCTAACCCTTCCCCGAAGCCTGACCCTCACCCGTCCCCTAATCCTAACCCGTACGCTGACACTAACCCGCGCCCTCACACGTACGCTCCCCCTAGAGCGTTGTCGTACCCTCACCTGGACCCTAAACCGTCCCCGTCCCCTAACCCTAACCCTAGCCCGAACCCTAACCCTAACCCTTCCCCGAAGCCTGACCCTCAGCCGTCCCCTAATCCTAACCCGTACGCTGACACTAACCCGCGCCCTCACACGTACGCTCCCCCTAGAGAGTTGTCGTACCCTCACCTGGACCCTAAACCATCCCCGTCCCCTAACTCTAACCCTAGCCCGAACCCTAACCCTAACCCTTCCCCGAAGCCTGACCCTCAGCCGTCCCCTAATCCTAACCCGTACGCTGACACTAACCCGCGCCCTCACACGTACGCTCCCCCTAGAGCGTTGTCGTACCCTCACCTGTACCCTAAACCGTCCCCGTCCCCTAACCCTAACCCTAGCCCGAACCCTAACCCTAACCCTTCCCCGAAGCCTGACCCTCACCCGTCCCCTAATCCTAACCCGTACGCTGACACTAACCCGCGCCCTCACACGTACGCTCCCCCTAGAGCGTTGTCGTACCCTCACCTGGACGCTAAACCGTCCCCGTCCCCTAACCCTAACCCTAGCCCGAACCCTAACCCTAACCCTTCCCCGAAGCCTGACCTTCACCCGTCCCCTAATCCTAACCCGTACGCTGACACTAACCCGCGCCCTCACACGTACGCTCCCCCTAGCGCGTTGTCGTACCCTCACCTGGACCCTAAACCGTCCCCGTCCCCTAACCCTAACCCTAGCCCGAACCCTAACCCTAACCCTTCCCCGAAGCCTGACCTTCAGCCGTCCCCTAATCCTAACCCGTACGCTGACACTAACGCACGCCCTCACACGTACGCTCCCCCTAGAGCGTTGTCGTACACTCACCTGGACCCTGAACCGTCCCCGTCCCCTAACCCTAACCCTAGCCCGAACACTAACCCTAACCCTTCCCCGAAGCCTGACCCTCACCCGTCCCCTAATCCTAACCCGTACGCTGACACTAACCCGTGCCCTCACAAGTACGCTCCCCCTAGAGCGTTGTCGTACCCTCACCTTGACCCTGAACCGTCCCCGTCCCCTAACCCTAACCCTAGCCCGAACCCTAACCCTAACCCTTCCCCGAAGCCTGACCCTCAGCCGTCCCCTAATCCTAACCCGTACGCTGACACTAACCCGCGCCCTCACACGTACGCTCCCCCTAGAGCGTTGTCGTACCCTCACCTGGACCCTAAACCGTCCCCGTCCCCTAACCCTAACCCTAGCCCGAACCCTAACCCTAACCCTTCCCCGAAGCCTGACCCTCAGCCGTCCCCTAATCCTAACCCGTACGCTGACACTAACCCGTGCCCTCACACGTACGCTCCCCCTAGCGTGTTGTCGTACCCTCACCTGGACCCTAAACCGTCCCCGTCCCCTAACCCTAACCCTAGCCCGAACCCTAACCCTAACCCTTCCCCGAAGCCTGACCCTCACCCGTCCCCTAATCCTAACCCGTACGCTGACACTAACCCGCGCCCTCACACGTACGCTCCCCCTAGAGCGTTGTCGTACCCTCACCTGGACGCTAAACCGTCCCCGTCCCCTAACCCTAACCCTAGCCCGAACCCTAACCCTAACCCTTCCCCGAAGCCTGACCCTCACCCGTCCCCTAATCCTAACCCGTACGCTGACACTAACCCGCGCCCTCACACGTACGCTCCCCCTAGAGCGTTGTCGTACCCTCACCTGGACCCTAAACCGTCCCCGTCCCCTAACCCTAACCCTAGCCCGAACCCTAACCATAACCCTTCCCCGAAGCCTGACCCTCACCCGTCCCCTAATCCTAACCCGTACGCTGACACTAACCCGCGCCCTCACACGTACGCTCCCCCTAGAGCGTTGTCGTACCCTCACCTGGACCCTAAACCGTCCCCGTCCCGTAACCCTAACCCTAGCCCGAACCCTAACCCTAACCCTTCCCCGAAGCCTGACCCTCACCCGTCCCCTAATCCTAACCCGTACGCTGACACTAACCCGCGCCCTCACACGTACGCTCCCCCTAGAGCGTTGTCGTACCCTCACCTGGACCCTAAACCGTCCCCGTCCCGTAACCCTAACCCTAGCCCGAACCCTAACCCTAACCCTTCCCCGAAGCCTGACCCTCACCCGTCCCCTAATCCTAACCCGTACGCTGACACTAACCCGCGCCCTCACACGTACGCTCCCCCTAGAGCGTTGTCGTACCCTCACCTGGACCCTAAACCGTCCCCGTCCCGTAACCCTAACCCTAGCCCGAACCCTAACCCTAACCCTTCCCCGAAGCCTGACCCTCACCCGTCCCCTAATCCTAACCCGTACGCTGACACTAACCCGCGCCCTCACACGTACGCTCCCCCTAGAGCGTTGTCGTACCCTCACCTGGACCCTAAACCGTCCCCGTCCCCTAACCCTAACCCTAGCCCGAACCCTAACCCTAACCCTTCCCCGAAGCCTGACCCTCAGCCGTCCCCTAATCCTAACCCGTACGCTGACACTAACCCGCGCCCTCACACGTACGCTCCCCCTAGAGCGTTGTCGTACCCTCACCTGGACCCTAAACCGTCCCCGTCCCCTAACCCTAACCCTAGCCCGAACCCTAACCCTAACCGTTCCCCGAAGCCTGACCCTCAGCCGTCCCCTAATCCTAACCCGTACGCTGACACTAACCCGCGCCCTCACACGTACGCTCCTCCTAGAGCGTTGTCGTACCCTCACCTGGACCCTAAACCGTCCCCTAACCCTAACCCTAACCCTAGCCCGAACCCTAACCCTAACCCTTCCCCGAAGCCTGACCCTCAGCCGTCCCCTAATCCTAACCCGTACGCTGACACTAACCCGCGCCCTCACACGTACGCTCCCCCTAGAGCGTTGTCGTACCCTCACCTGGACCCTAAACCGTCCCCGTCTCCTAACCCTAACCCTAGCCCGAACCCTAACCATAACCCTTCCCCGAAGCCTGACCCTCACCCGTCCCCTAATCCTAACCCGTACGCTGACACTAACCCGCGCCCTCACACGTACGCTCCCCCTAGAGCGTTGTCGTACCCTCACCTGGACCCTAAACCGTCCCCGTCCCCTAACCCTAACCCTAGCCCGAACCCTAACCCTAACCCTTCCCCGAAGCCTGACCCTCACCCGTCCCCTAATCCTAACCCGTACGCTGACACTAACCCGCGCCCTCACACGTACGCTCCCCCTAGAGCGTTGTCGTACCCTCACCTGGACCCTAAACCGTCCCCGTCCCGTAACCCTAACCCTAGCCCGAACCCTAACCCTAACCCTTCCCCGAAGCCTGACCCTCACCCGTCCCCTAATCCTAACCCGTACGCTGACACTAACCCGCGCCCTCACACGTACGCTCCCCCTAGAGCGTTGTCGTACCCTCACCTGGACCCTAAACCGTCCCCGTCCCCTAACCCTAACCCTAGCCCGAACCCTAACCCTAACACTTCCCCGAAGCCTGACCCTCACCCGTCCCCTAATCCTAACCCGTACGCTGACACTAACCCGCGCCCTCACACGTACGCTCCCCCTAGAGCGTTGTCGTACCCTCACCTGGACCCTAAACCGTCCCCGTCCCCTAACCCTAACCCTAGCCCGAACCCTAACCCTAACCCTTCCCCGAAGCCTGACCCTCAGCCGTCCCCTAATCCTAACCCGTACGCTGACACTAACCCGTGCCCTCACACGTACGCTCCCCCTAGAGCGTTGTCGTACCCTCACCTGGACCCTAAACCGTCCCCGTCCCCTAACCCTAACCCTAGCCCGAACCCTAACCCTAACCCTTCCCCGAAGCCTGACCCTCAGCCGTCCCCTAATCCTAACCCGTACGCTGACACTAACCCGCGCCCTCACACGTACGCTCCTCATAGAGCGTTGTCGTACCCTCACCTGGACCCTAAACCGTCCCCGTCACCTAACCCTAACCCTAGCCCGAACCCTAACCCTAACCCTTCCCCGAAGCCTGACCCTCAGCCGTCCCCTAATCCTAACCCGTACGCTGACACTAACCCGCGCCCTCACACGTACGCTCCCCCTAGAGCGTTGTCGTACCCTCACCTGGACCTTAAACCGTCCCCGTCCCCTAACCCTAACCCTAGCCCGAACCCTAAACCTAACCCTTCCCCGAAACCTGACCCTCAGCCGTCCCCTAATCCTAACCCGTACGCTGACACTAACCCGCGCCCTCACACGTACGCTCCCCCTAGAGCGTTGTCGTACCCTCACCTGGACCCTAAACCGTCCCCGTCCCCTAACCCTAACCCTAGCCCGAACCCTAACCATAACCCTTCCCCGAAGCCTGACCCTCAGCCGTCCCCTAATCCTAACCCGTACGCTGACACTAACCCGCGCCCTCACACGTACGCTCCCCCTAGAGCGTTGTCGTACCCTCACCTGGACCATAAACCGTCCCCGTCCCCTAACCCTAACCCTAGCCCGAACCCTAACCCTAACCCTTCCCCGAAGCCTGACCCTCACCCGTCCCCTAATCCTAACCCGTACGCTGACACTAACCCGCGCCCTCACACGTACGATCCCCCTAGAGCGTTGTCGTACCCTCACCTGGACCCTAAACCGTCCCCGTCCCGTAACCCTAACCCTAGCCCGAACCCTAACCCTAACCCTTCCCCGAAGCCTGACCCTCACCCGTCCCCTAATCCTAACCCGTACGCTGACACTAACCCGCGCCCTCACACGTACGCTCCCCCTAGAGCGTTGTCGTACCCTCACCTGGACGCTAAACCGTCCCCGTCCCCTAACCCTAACCCTAGCCTGAACCCTAACCCTAACCCTTCCCCGAAGCCTGACCCTCACCCGTCCCCTAATCCTAACCCGTACGCTGAAACTAACCCGCGCCCTCACACGTACGCTCCCCCTAGAGCGTTGTCGTACACTCACCTGGACCCTAAACCGTCCCCGTCCCCTAACCCTAACCCTAGCCCGAACCCTAACCCTAAACCTTCCCCAAAGCCTGACCCTCACCCGTCCCCTAATCCTAACCCGTACGCTGACACTAACCCGCGCCCTCACACGTACGCTCCCCCTAGAGCGTTGTCGTACCCTCACCTGGACCCTAAACCGTCCCCGTCCCCTAACCATAACCCTAGCCCGAACCCTAACCCTTCCCCGAAGCCTGACCCTCAGCCGTCCCCTAATCCTAACCCGTACGCTGACACTAACCCGCGCCCTCACACGTACGCTCCCCCTAGAGCGTTGTCGTACCCTCACCTGGACCCTAAACCGTCCCCGTCCCGTAACCCTAACCCTAGCCCGAACCCTAACCCTAACCCTTCCCCGAAGCCTGACCCTCACCCGTCCCCTAATCCTAACCCGTACGCTGACACTAACCCGCGCCCTCACACGTACGCTCCCCCTAGAGCGTTGTCGTACCCTCACCTGGACCCTAAACCGTCCCCGTCCCGTAACCCTAACCCTAGCCCGAACCCTAACCCTAACCCTTCCCCGAAGCCTGACCCTCACCCGTCCCCTAATCCTAACCCGTACGCTGACACTAACCCGCGCCCTCACACGTACGCTCCCCCTAGAGCGTTGTCGTACCCTCACCTGGACCCTAAACCGTCCCCGTCCCCTAACCCTAACCCTAGCCCGAACCCTAACCCTAACCCTTCCCCGAAGCCTGACCCTCAGCTGTCCCCTAATCCTAACCCGTACGCTGACACTAACCCGCGCCCTCACAGGAACGTTCCCCCTAGAGCGTTGTCGTACCCTCAACTGGACCCTAAACCGTCCCCGTCCACTAACCCTAACCCTAGCCCGAACCCTAACCCTAACCCTTCCCCGAAGCCTGACCCTCACCCGTCCCCTAATCCTAACCCGTACGCTGACACTAACCCGCGCTCTCACACGTACGCTCCCCCTAGAGTGTTGTCGTACCCTCACCTGGACCCTAAACCGTCCCCGTCCCCTAACCCTAACCCTAGCCCGAACCCTAACCCTAACCCTTCCCCAAAGCCTGACCCTCACCCGTCCCCTAATCCTAACCCGTACGCTGACACTAACCCGTGCCCTCACACGTACGCTCCCCCTAGAGCGCTGTCGTACCCTCACCTGGACCCTAAACCGTCCCCGTCCCCTAACCCTAACCCTAGCCCGAACCCTAACCCTAAAACTTCCCCGAAGCCTGACCCTCAGCCGTCCCCTAATCCTAACCCGTACGCTGACACTCACCCGCGCCCTCACACGTACGCTCCCACTAGAGCGTTGTCGTACCCTCACCTGGACCCTAAACCGTCCCCGTCCCCTAACCCTAACCCTAGCCCGAACCCTAACCCTAACCCTTCCCCGAAGCCTGACCCTCACCCGTCCCCTAATCCTAACCCGTACGCTGACACTAACCCGCGCCCTCACACGTACGCTCCCCCTAGAGCGTTGTCGTACCCTCACCTGGACCCTAAACCGTCCCCGTCCCCTAACCCTAACCCTAGCCCGAACCCTAACCCTAACCCTTCCCCGAAGCCTGACCCTCAGCCGTCCCCTAATCCTAACCCGTACGCTGACACTAACCCGCGCCCTCACATGTACGCTCCCCCTAGAGAGTTGTCGTACCCTCACCTGGACCCTAAACCATCCCCGTCCCCTAACTCTAACCCTAGCCCGAACCCTAACCCTAACCCTTCCCCGAAGCCTGACCCTCAGCCGTCCCCTAATCCTAACCCGTACGCTGACACTAACCCGCGCCCTCACACGTACGCTCCCCCTAGAGCGTTGTCGTACCCTCACCTGTACCCTAAACCGTCCCCGTCCCCTAACCCTAACCCTAGCCCGAACCCTAACCCTAACCCTTCCCCGAAGCCTGACCCTCACCCGGCCCCTAATCCTAACCCGTACGCTGACACTAACCCGCGCCCTCACACGTACGCTCCCCCTAGAGCGTTGTCGTACCCTCACCTGGACGCTAAACCGTCCCCGTCCCCTAACCCTAACCCTAGCCCGAACCCTAACCCTAACCCTTCCCCGAAGCCTGACCTTCACCCGTCCCCTAATCCTAACCCGTACGCTGACACTAACCCGCGCCCTCACACGTACGCTCCCCCTAGCGCGTTGTCGTACCCTCACCTGGACCCTAAACCGTCCCCATCCCCTAACCCTAACCCTAGCCCGAACCCTAACCCTAACCCTTCCCCGAAGCCTGACCTTCAGCCGTCCCCTAATCCTAACCCGTACGCTGACACTAACGCACGCCCTCACACGTACGCTCCCCCTAGAGCGTTGTCGTACACTCACCTGGACCCTGAACCGTCCCCGTCCCCTAACCCTAACCCTAGCCCGAACACTAACCCTAACCCTTCCCCGAAGCCTGACCCTCACCCGTCCCCTAATCCTAACCCGTACGCTGACACTAACCCGTGCCCTCACAAGTACGCTCCCCCTAGAGCGTTGTCGTACCCTCACCTGGACCCTGAACCGTCCCCGTCCCCTAACCCTAACCCTAGCCCGAACCCTAACCCTAACCCTTCCCCGAAGCCTGACCCTCAGCCGTCCCCTAATCCTAACCCGTACGCTGACACTAACCCGCGCCCTCACACGTACGCTCCCCCTAGAGCGTTGTCGTACCCTCACCTGGACCCTAAACCGTCCCCGTCCCCTAACCCTAACCCTAGCCCGAACCCTAACCCTAACCCTTCCCCGAAGCCTGACCCTCAGCCGTCCCCTAATCCTAACCCGTACGCTGACACTAACCCGCGCCCTCACACGTACGCTCCCCCTAGCGTGTTGTCGTACCCTCACCTGGACCCTAAACCGTCCCCGTCCCCTAACCCTAACCCTAGCCCGAACCCTAACCCTAACCCTTCCCCGAAGCCTGACCCTCACCCGTCCCCTAATCCTAACCCGTACGCTGACACTAACCCGCGCCCTCACACGTACGCTCCCCCTAGAGCGTTGTCGTACCCTCACCTGGACGCTAAACCGTCCCCGTCCCCTAACCCTAACCCTAGCCCGAACCCTAACCCTAACCGTTCCCCGAAGCCTGACCCTCACCCGTCCCCTAATCCTAAACCGTACGCTGACACTAACCCGCGCCCTCACACGTACGCTCCCCCTAGAGCGTTGTCGTACCCTCACCTGGACCCTAAACCGTCCCCGTCCCCTAACCCTAACCCTAGCCCGAACCCTAACCATAACCCTTCCCCGAAGCCTGACCCTCACCCGTCCCCTAATCCTAACCCGTACGCTGACACTAACCCGCGCCCTCACACGTACGCTCCCCCTAGAGCGTTGTCGTACCCTCACCTGGACCCTAAACCGTCCCCGTCCCGTAACCCTAACCCTAGCCCGAACCCTAACCCTAACCCTTCCCCGAAGCCTGACCCTCACCCGTCCCCTAATCCTAACCCGTACGCTGACACTAACCCGCGCCCTCACACGTACGCTCCCCCTAGAGCGTTGTCGTACCCTCACCTGGACCCTAAACCGTCCCCGTCCCGTAACCCTAACCCTAGCCCGAACCCTAACCCTAACCCTTCCCCGAAGCCTGACCCTCACCCGTCCCCTAATCCTAACCCGTACGCTGACACTAACCCGCGCCCTCACACGTACGCTCCCCCTAGAGCGTTGTCGTACCCTCACCTGGACCCTAAACCGTCCCCGTCCCCTAACCCTAACTCTAGCCCGAACCCTAACCCTAACCCTTCCCCGAAGCCTGACCCTCACCCGTCCCCTAATCCTAACCCGTACGCTGACACTAACCCGCGCCCTCACACGTACGCTCCCCCTAGAGCGTTGTCGTACCCTCACCTGGACCCTAAACCGTCCCCGTCCCCTAACCCTAACCCTAGCCCGAACCCTAACCCTAACCCTTCCCCGAAGCCTGACCCTCAGCCGTCCCCTAATCCTAACCCGTACGCTGACACTAACCCGCGCCCTCACACGTACGCTCCCCCTAGAGCGTTGTCGTACCCTCACCTGGACCCTAAACCGTCCCCGTCCCCTAACCCTAACCCTAGCCCGAACCCTAACCCTAACCGTTCCCCGAAGCCTGACCCTCAGCCGTCCCCTAATCCTAACCCGTACGCTGACACTAACCCGCGCCCTCACACGTACGCTCCTCCTAGAGCGTTGTCGTACCCTCACCTGGACCCTAAACCGTCCCCTAACCCTAACCCTAACCCTAGCCCGAACCCTAACCCTAACCCTTCCCCGAAGCCTGACCCTCAGCCGTCCCCTAATCCTAACCCGTACGCTGACACTAACCCGCGCCCTCACACGTACGCTCCCCCTAGAGCGTTGTCGTACCCTCACCTGGACCCTAAACCGTCCCCGTCCCCTAACCCTAACCCTAGCCCGAACCCTAAACCTAACCCTTCCCCGAAGCCTGACCCTCAGCCGTCCCCTAATCCTAACCCGTACGCTGACACTAACCCGCGCCCTCACACGTACGCTCCCCCTAGAGCGTTGTCGTACCCTCACCTGGACCCTAAACCGTCCCCGTCCCCTAACCCTAACCCTAGCCCGAACCCTAACCATAACCCTTCCCCGAAGCCTGACCCTCAGCCGTCCCCTAATCCTAACCCGTACGCTGACACTAACCCGCGCCCTCACACGTACGCTCCCCCTAGAGCGTTGTCGTACCCTCACCTGGACCATAAACCGTCCCCGTCCCCTAACCCTAACCCTAGCCCGAACCCTAACCCTAACCCTTCCCCGAAGCCTGACCCTCACCCGTCCCCTAATCCTAACCCGTACGCTGACACTAACCCGCGCCCACACACGTACGATCCCCCTAGAGCGTTGTCGTACCCTCACCTGGACCCTAAACCGTCCCCGTCCCGTAACCCTAACCCTAGCCCGAACCCTAACCCTAACCCTTCCCCGAAGCCTGACCCTCACCCGTCCCCTAATCCTAACCCGTACGCTGACACTAACCCGCGCCCTCACACGTACGCTCCCCCTAGAGCGTTGTCGTACCCTCACCTGAACGCTAAACCGTCCCCGTCCCCTAACCCTAACCCTAGCCTGAACCCTAACCCTAACCCTTCCCCGAAGCCTGACCCTCACCCGTCCCCTAATCCTAACCCGTACGCTGAAACTAACCCGCGCCCTCACACGTACGCTCCCCCTAGAGCGTTGTCGTACACTCACCTGGACCCTAAACCGTCCCCGTCCCCTAACCCTAACCCTAGCCCGAACCCTAACCCTAAACCTTCCCCAAAGCCTGACCCTCACCCGTCCCCTAATCCTAACCCGTACGCTGACACTAACCCGCGCCCTCACACGTACGCTCCCCCTAGAGCGTTGTCGTACCCTCACCTGGACCCTAAACCGTCCCCGTCCCCTAACCCTAACCCTAGCCCGAACCCTAAACCTAACCCTTCCCCGAAGCCTGACCCTCAGCCGTCCCCTAATCCTAACCCGTACGCTGACACTAACCCGCGCCCTCACACGTACGCTCCCCCTAGCGTGTTGTCGTACCCTCACCTGGACCCTAAACCGTCCCCGTCCCCTAACCCTAACCCTAGCCCGAACCCTAACCCTAAACCTTCCCCAAAGCCTGACCCTCACCCGTCCCCTAATCCTAACCCGTACGCTGACACTAACCCGCGCCCTCACACGTACGCTCCCCCTAGAGCGTTGTCGTACCCTCACCTGGACCCTAAACCGTCCCCGTCCCCTAACCCTAACCCTAGCCCGAACCCTAACCCTAACCCTTCCCCGAAGCCTGACCCTCAGCCGTCCCCTAATCCTAACCCGTACGCTGACACTGACCCGCGCCCTCACACGTACGCTCCCCCTAGCGTGTTGTCGTACCCTCACCTGGACCCTAAACCGTCCCCGTCCCCTAACCTTAACCCTAGCCCGAACCCTAACCCTAACCCTTCCCCGAAGCCTGACCCTCACCCGTCCCCTAATCCTAACCCGTACGCTGACACTAACCCGCGCCCTCACACGTACGCTCCCCCTAGAGCGTTGTCGTACCCTCACCTGGACGCTAAACCGTCCCCATCCCCTAACCCTAACCCTAGCCCGAACCCTAACCCTAACCCTTCCCCGAAGCCTGACCCTCACCCGTCCCCTAATCCTAACCCGTACGCTGACACTAACCCGCGCCCTCACACGTACGCTCCCCCTAGAGCGTTGTCGTACCCTCACCTGGACCCTAAACCGTCCCCGTCCCCTAACCCTAACCCTAGCCCGAACCCTAACCATAACCCTTCCCCGAAGCCTGACCCTCACCCGTCCCCTAATCCTAACCCGTACGCTGACACTAACCCGCGCCCTCACACGTACGCTCCCCCTAGAGCGTTGTCGTACCCTCACCTGGACCCTAAACCGTCCCCGTCCCCTAACCCTAACCCTAGCCCGAACCCTAACCCTAACCCTTCCCCGAAGCCTGACCCTCACCCGTCCCCTAATCCTAACCCGTACGCTGACACTAACCCGCGCCCTCACACGTACGCTCCCCCTAGAGCGTTGTTGTACCCTCACCTGGACCCTAAACCGTCCCCGTCCCGTAACCCTAACCCTAGCCCGAACCCTAACCCTAACCCTTCCCCGAAGCCTGACCCTCACCCGTCCCCTAATCCTAACCCGTACGCTGACACTAACCCGCGCCCTCACACGTACGCTCCCCCTAGAGCGTTGTCGTACCCTCACCTGGACCCTAAACCGTCCCCGTCCCCTAACCCTAACCCTAGCCCGAACCCTAACCCTAACCCTTCCCCGAAGCCTGACCCTCACCCGTCCCCTAATCCTAACCCGTACGCTGACACTAACCCGCGCCCTCACACGTACGCTCCCCCTAGAGCGTTGTCGTACCCTCACCTGGACCCTAAACCGTCCCCGTCCCCTAACCCTAACCCTAGCCCGAACCCTAACCCTAACCCTTCCCCGAAGCCTGACCCTCACCCGTCCCCTAATCCTAACCCGTACGCTGACACTAACCCGCGCCCTCACACGTACGATCCCCCTAGAGCGTTGTCGTACCCTCACCTGGACCCTAAACCGTCCCCGTCCCGTAACCCTAACCCTAGCCCGAACCCTAACCCTAACCCTTCCCCGAAGCCTGACCCTCACCCGTCCCCTAATCCTAACCCGTACGCTGACACTAACCCGCGCCCTCACACGTACGCTCCCCCTAGAGCGTTGTCGTACCCTCACCTGGACGCTAAACCGTCCCCGTCCCCTAACCCTAACCCTAGCCTGAACCCTAACCCTAACCCTTCCCCGAAGCCTGACCCTCACCCGTCCCCTAATCCTAACCCGTACGCTGAAACTAACCCGCGCCCTCACACGTACGCTCCCCCTAGAGCGTTGTCGTACACTCACCTGGACCCTAAACCGTCCCCGTCCCCTAACCCTAACCCTAGCCCGAACCCTAACCCTAAACCTTCCCCAAAGCCTGACCCTCACCCGTCCCCTAATCCTAACCCGTACGCTGACACTAACCCGCGCCCTCACACGTACGCTCCCCCTAGAGCGTTGTCGTACCCTCACCTGGACCCTAAACCGTCCCCGTCCCCTAACCATAACCCTAGCCCGAACCCTAACCCTTCCCCGAAGCCTGACCCTCAGCCGTCCCCTAATCCTAACCCGTACGCTGACACTAACCCGCGCCCTCACACGTACGCTCCCCCTAGAGCGTTGTCGTACCCTCACCTGGACCCTAAACCGTCCCCGTCCCCTAACCCTAACCCTAGCACGAACCCTAACCCTAACCGTTCCCCGAAGCCTGACCCTCAGCCGTCCCCTAATCCTAACCCGTACGCTGACACTAACCCGCGCCCTCACACGTACGCTCCTCCTAGAGCGTTGTCGTACCCTCACCTGGACCCTAAACCGTCCACTAACCCTAACCCTAACCCTAGCCCGAACCCTAACCCTAACCCTTCCCCGAAGCCTGACCCTCAGCCGTCCCCTAATCCTAACCCGTACGCTGACACTAACCCGCGCCCTCACACGTACGCTCCCCCTAGAGCGTTGTCGTACCCTCACCTGGACCCTAAACCGTCCCCGTCCCCTAACCCTAACCCTAGCCCGAACCCTAAACCTAACCCTTCCCCGAAGCCTGACCCTCAGCTGTCCCCTAATCCTAACCCGTACGCTGACACTAACCCGCGCCCTCACACGTACGCTCCCCCTAGAGCGTTGTCGTACCCTCACCTGGACCCTAAACCGTCCCCGTCCCCTAACCCTAACCCTAGCCCGAACCGTAACCATAACCCTTCCCCGAAGCCTGACCCTCAGCCGTCCCCTAATCCTAACCCGTACGCTGACACTAACCCGCGCCCTCACACGTACGCTCCCCCTAGAGCGTTGTCGTACACTCACCTGGACCCTAAACCGTCCCCGTCCCCTAACCCTAACCCTAGCCCGAACCCTAACCCTAAACCTTCCCCAAAGCCTGACCCTCACCCGTCCCCTAATCCTAACCCGTACGCTGACACTAACCCGCGCCCTCACACGTACGCTCCCCCTAGAGCGTTGTCGTACCCTCACCTGGACCCTAAACCGTCCCCGTCCCCTAACCCTAACCCTAGCCCGAACCCTAACCCTAAACCTTCCCCAAAGCCTGACCCTCACCCGTCCCCTAATCCTAACCCGTACGCTGACACTAACCCGCGCCCTCACACGTACGCTCCCCCTAGAGCGTTGTCGTACCCTCACCTGGACCCTAAACCGTCCCCGTCCCCTAACCCTAACCCTAGCCCGAACCCTAAACCTAACCCTTCCCCGAAGCCTGACCCTCAGCCGTCCCCTAATCCTAACCCGTACGCTGACACTAACCCGCGCCCTCACACGTACGCTCCCCCTAGCGTGTTGTCGTACCCTCACCTGGACCCTAAACCGTCCCCGTCCCCTAACCCTAACCCTAGCCCGAACCCTAACCCTAAACCTTCCCCAAAGCCTGACCCTCACCCGTCCCCTAATCCTAACCCGTACGCTGACACTAACCCGCGCCCTCACACGTACGCTCCCCCTAGAGCGTTGTCGTACCCTCACCTGGACCCTAAACCGTCCCCGTCCCCTAACCCTAACCCTAGCCCGAACCCTAACCCTAACCCTTCCCCGAAGCCTGACCCTCAGCCGTCCCCTAATCCTAACCCGTACGCTGACACTGACCCTCGCCCTCACACGTACGCTCCCCCTAGCGTGTTGTCGTACCCTCACCTGGACCCTAAACCGTCCCCGTCCCCTAACCTTAACCCTAGCCCGAACCCTAAACCTAACCCTTCCCCGAAGCCTGACCCTCACCCGTCCCCTAATCCTAACCCGTACGCTGACACTAACCCCTGCCCTCACACGTACGCTCCCCCTAGAGCGTTGTCGTACCCTCACCTGGACGCTAAACCGTCCCCGTCCCCTAACCCTAACCCTAGCCCGAACCCTAACCCTAACCCTTCCCCGAAGCCTGACCCTCACCCGTCCCCTAATCCTAACCCGTACGCTGACACTAACCCGCGCCCTCACACGTACGCTCCCCCTAGAGCGTTGTCGTACCCTCACCTGGACCCTAAACCGTCCCCGTCCCCTAACCCTAACCCTAGCCCGAACCCTAACCATAACCCTTCCCCGAAGCCTGACCCTCACCCGTCCCCTAATCCTAACCCGTACGCTGACACTAACCCGCGCCCTCACACGTACGCTCCCCCTAGAGCGTTGTCGTACCCTCACCTGGACCCTAAACCGTCCCCGTCCCCTAACCCTAACCCTAGCCCGAACCCTAACCCTAACCCTTCCCCGAAGCCTGACCCTCACCCGTCCCCTAATCCTAACCCGTACGCTGACACTAACCCGCGCCCTCACACGTACGCTCCCCCTAGAGCGTTGTCGTACCCTCACCTGGACCCTAAACCGTCCCCGTCCCGTAACCCTAACCCTAGCCCGAACCCTAACCCTAACCCTTCCCCGAAGCCTGACCCTCACCCGTCCCCTAATCCTAACCCGTACGCTGACACTAACCCGCGCCCTCACACGTACGCTCCCCCTAGAGCGTTGTCGTACCCTCACCTGGACCCTAAACCGTCCCCGTCCCCTAACCCTAACCCTAGCCCGAACCCTAACCCTAACCCTTCCCCGAAGCCTGACCCTCACCCGTCCCATAATCCTAACCCGTACGCTGACACTAACCCGCGCCCTCACACGTACGCTCCCCCTAGAGCGTTGTCGTACCCTCACCTGGACCCTAAACCGTCCCCGTCCCCTAACCCTAACCCTAGCCCGAACCCTAACCCTAACCCTTCCCCGAAGCCTGACCCTCAGCCGTCCCCTAATCCTAACCCGTACGCTGACACTAACCCGCGCCCTCACACGTACGCTCCCCCTAGAGCGTTGTCGTACCCTCACCTGGACCCTAAACCGTCCCCGTCTCCTAACCCTAACCCTAGCCCGAACCCTAACCCTAACCCTTCCCCGAAGCCTGACCCTCAGCCGTCCCCTAATCCTAACCCGTACGCTGACACTAACCCGCGCCCTCACACGTACGCTCCTCATAGAGCGTTGTCGTACCCTCACCTGGACCCTAAACCGTCCCCGTCACCTAACCCTAACCCTAGCCCGAACCCTAACCCTAAACCTTCCCCGAAGCCTGACCCTCAGCCGTCCCCTAATCCTAACCCGTACGCTGACACTAACCCGCGCCCTCACACGTACGCTCCCCCTAGAGCGTTGTCGTACCCTCACCTGGACCTTAAACCGTCCCCGTCACCTAACCCTAACCCTAGCCCGAACCCTAAACCTAACCCTTCCCCGAAACCTGACCCTCAGCCGTCCCCTAATCCTAACCCGTACGCTGACACTAACCCGCGCCCTCACACGTACGCTCCCCCTAGAGCGTTGTCGTACCCTCACCTGGACCCTAAACCGTCCCCGTCCCCTAACCCTAACCCTAGCCCGAACCCTAACCATAACCCTTCCCCGAAGCCTGACCCTCAGCCGTCCCCTAATCCTAACCCGTAGGCTGACACTAACCCGCGCCCTCACACGTACGCTCCCCCTAGAGCGTTGTCGTACCCTCACCTGGACCATAAACCGTCCCCGTCCCCTAACCCTAACCCTAGCCCGAACCCTAACCCTAACCCTTCCCCGAAGCCTGACCCTCACCCGTCCCCTAATCCTAACCCGTACGCTGACACTAACCCGCGCCCTCACACGTACGATCCCCCTAGAGCGTTGTCGTACCCTCACCTGGACCCTAAACCGTCCCCGTCCCGTAACCCTAACCCTAGCCCGAACCCTAACCCTAACCCTTCCCCGAAGCCTGACCCTCACCCGTCCCCTAATCCTAACCCGTACGCTGACACTAACCCGCGCCCTCACACGTACGCTCCCCCTAGAGCGTTGTCGTACCCTCACCTGGACGCTAAACCGTCCCCGTCCCCTAACCCTAACCCTAGCCTGAACCCTAACCCTAACCCTTCCCCGAAGCCTGACCCTCACCCGTCCCCTAATCCTAACCCGTACGCTGAAACTAACCCGCGCCCTCACACGTACGCTCCCCCTAGAGCGTTGTCGTACACTCACCTGGACCCTAAACCGTCCCCGTCCCCTAACCCTAACCCTAGCCCAAACCCTAACCCTAAACCTTCCCCAAAGCCTGACCCTCACCCGTCCCCTAATCCTAACCCGTACGCTGACACTAACCCGCGCCCTCACACGTTCGCTCCCCCTAGAGCGTTGTCGTACCCTCACCTGGACCCTAAACCGTCCCCGTCCCCTAACCATAACCCTAGCCCGAACCCTAACCCTTCCCCGAAGCCTGATCCTCAGCCGTCCCCTAATCCTAACCCGTACGCTGACACTAACCCGCGCCCTCACACGTACGCTCCCCCTAGAGCGTTGTCGTACCCTCACCTGGACGCTAAACCGTCCCCGTCCCCTAACCCTAACCCTAGCCCGAACCCTAACCCTAACCCTTCCCCAAAGCCTGACCCTCACCGGTCCCCTAATCCTAACCCGTACGCTGACACTAACCCGCGCCCTCACACGTACGCTCCCCCTAGAGCGTTGTCGTACCCTCACCTGGACCCTAAACCGTCCCCGTCCCCTAACCCTAACCCTAGCCCGAACCCTAACCCTAACCCTTCCCCGAAGCCTGACCCTCACCCGTCCCCTAATCCTAACCCGTACGCTGAAACTAACCCGCGCCCTCACACGTACGCTCCCCCTAGAGCGTTGTCGTACACTCACCTGGACCCTAAACCGTCCCCGTCCCCTAACCCTAACCCTAGCCCGAACCCTAACCCTAACGCTTCTTCAAAGCCTGACCCTCACCCGTCCCCTAATCCTAACCCGTACGCTGACACTAACCCGCGCTCTCACACGTACGCTCCCCCTAGAGTGTTGTCGTACCCTCACCTGGACCCTAAACCGTCCCCGTCCCCTAACCCTAACCCTAGCCCGAACCCTAACCCTAACCCTTCCCCAAAGCCTGACCCTCACCCGTCCCCTAATCCTAACCCGTACGCTGACACTAACCCGCGCCCTCACACGTACGCTCCCCCTAGAGCATTGTCGTACCCTCACCTGGACCCTAAAACGTCCCCGTCCCCTAACCCTAACCCTAGCCCGAACCCTAACCCTAACCCTTCCCCGAAGCCTGACCCTCAGCCGTCCCCTAATCCTAACCCGTACGCTGACACTCACCCGCGCCCTCACACGTACGCTCCCACTAGAGCGTTGTCGTACCCTCACCTGGACCCTAAACCGTCCCCGTCCCCTAACCCTAACCCTAGCCCGAACCCTAACCCTAACCCTTCCCCGAAGCCTGACCCTCACCCGTCCCCTAATCCTAACCCGTACGCTGACACTAACCCGCGCCCTCACACGTACGCTCCCCCTAGAGCGTTGTCGTACCCTCACCTGGACCCTAAACCATCCCCGTCCCCTAACCCTAACCCTAGCCCGAACCCTAACACTAACCCTTCCCCGAAGCCTGACCCTCACCCGTCCCGTAATCCTAACCCGTACGCTGACACTAACCCGCGCCCTCAAACGTACGCTCCCCCTAGAGCGTTGTCGTACCCTCACCTGGACCCTAAACCGTCCCCGTCCCGTAACCCTAACCCTAGCCCGAACCCTAACCCTAACCCTTCCCCGAAGCCTGACCCTCACCCGTCCCCTAATCCTAACCCGTACGCTGACACTAACCCGCGCCCTCACACGTACGCTCCCCCTAGAGCGTTGTCGTACCCTCACCTGGACCCTAAACCGTCCCCGTCCCCTAACCCTAACCCTAGCCCGAACCCTAACCCTAATCCTTCCCCGAAGCCTGACCCTCACCCGTCCCCTAATCCTAACCCGTACGCTGACACTAACCCGCGCCCTCACACGTACGCTCCCCCTAGAGCGTTGTCGTACCCTCACCTGGACCCTAAACCGTCCCCGTCCCGTAACCCTAACCCTAGCCCGAACCCTAACCCTAACCCTTCCCCGAAGCCTGACCCTCACCCGTCCCCTAATCGTAACCCGTACGCTGACACTAACCCGCGCCCTCACACGTACGCTCCCCCTAGAGCGTTGTCGTACCCTCACCTGGACGCTAAACCGTCCCCGTCCCCTAACCCTAACCCTAGCCTGAACCCTAACCCTAACCCTTCCCCGAAGCCTGACCCTCACCCGTCCCCTAATCCTAACCCGTACGCTGAAACTAACCCGCGCCCTCACACGTACGCTCCCCCTAGAGCGTTGTCGTACACTCACCTGGACCCTAAACCGTCCCCGTCCCCTAACCCTAACCCTAGCCCGAACCCTAACCCTAAACCTTCCCCAAAGCCTGACCCTCACCCGTCCCCTAATCCTAACCCGTACGCTGACACTAACCTGCGCCCTCACACGTACGCTCCCCCTAGAGCGTTGTCGTACCCTCACCTGGACCCTAAACCGTCCCCGTCCCCTAACCCTAACCCTAGCCCGAACCCTAACCCTTCCCCGAAGCCTGACCCTCAGCCGTCCCCTAATCCTAACCCGTACGCTGACACTAACCCGCGCCCTCACACGTACGCTCCCCCTAGAGCGTTGTCGTACCCTCACCTGGACGCTAAACCGTCCCCGTCCCCTAACCCTAACCCTAGCCCGAACCCTAACCCTAACCCTTCCCCAAAGCATGACCCTCACCCGTCCCCTAATCCTAACCCGTACGCTGACACTAACCCGCGCCCTCACACGTACGCTCCCCCTAGAGCGTTGTCGTACCCTCACCTGGACCCTAAACCGTCCCCGGCCCCTAACCCTAACCCTAGCCCGAACCCTAACCCTAACCCTTCCCCGAAGCCTGACCCTCACCCGTCCCCTAATCCTAACCCGTACGCTGAAACTAACCCGCGCCCTCACACGTACGCTCCCCCTAGAGCGTTATCGTACACTCACCTGGACCCTAAACCGTCCCCGTCCCCTAACCCTAACCCTAGCCCGAACCCTAACCCTAACCCTTCTTCAAAGCCTGACCCTCACCCGTCCCCTAATCCTAACCCGTACGCTGACACTAACCCGCGCCCTCACACGTACGCTCCCCCTAGAGCGTTGTCGTACCCTCACCTGGACCCTAAACCGTCCCCGTCCCCTAACCCTAACCCTAGCCCGAACCCTAACCCTTCCCCGAAGCCTGACCCTCAGCCGTCCCCTAATCCTAACCCGTACGCTGACACTAACCCGTGCCCTCACACGTACGCTCCCCCTAGAGCGTTGTCGTACCCTCACCTGGACGCTAAACCGTCCCCGTCCCCTAACCCTAACCCTAGCCCGAACCCTAAACCTAACCCTTCCCCGAAGCCTGACCCTCAGCCGTCCCCTAATCCTAACCCGTACGCTGACACTAACCCGCGCCCTCACACGTACGCTCCCCCTAGAGCGTTGTCGTACCCTCACCTGGACCCTAAACCGTCCCCGTCCCCTAACCCTAACCCTAGCCCGAACCCTAACCATAACCCTTCCCCGAAGCCTGACCCTCAGCCGTCCCCTAATCCTAACCCGTACGCTGACACTAACCCGCGCCCTCACACGTACGCTCCCCCTAGAGCGTTGTCGTACCCTCACCTGGACCATAAACCGTCCCCGTCCCCTAACCCTAACCCTAGCCCGAACCCTAACCCTAACCCTTCCCCGAAGCCTGACCCTCACCCGTCCCCTAATCCTAACCCGTACGCTGACACTAACCCGCGCCCTCACACGTACGATCCCCCTAGAGCGTTGTCGTACCCTCACCTGGACCCTAAACCGTCCCCGTCCCGTAACCCTAACCCTAGCCCGAACCCTAACCCTAACCCTTCCCCGAAGCCTGACCCTCACCCGTCCCCTAATCCTAACCCGTACGCTGACACTAACCCGCGCCCTCACACGTACGCTCCCCCTAGAGCGTTGTCGTACCCTCACCTGGACGCTAAACCGTCCCCGTCCCCTAACCCTAACCCTAGCCTGAACCCTAACCCTAACCCTTCCCCGAAGCCTGACCCTCACCCGTCCCCTAATCCTAACCCGTACGCTGAAACTAACCCGCGCCCTCACACATACGCTCCCCCTAGAGCGTTGTCGTACACTCACCTGGACCCTAAACCGTCCCCGTCCCCTAACCCTAACCCTAGCCCGAACCCTAACCCTAAACCTTCCCCAAAGCCTGACCCTCACCCGTCCCCTAATCCTAACCCGTACGCTGACACTAACCTGCGCCCTCACACGTACGCTCCCCCTAGAGCGTTGTCGTACCCTCACCTGGACCCTAAACCGTCCCCGTCCCCTAACCCTAACCCTAGCCCGAACCCTAACCCTTCCCCGAAGCCTGACCCTCAGCCGTCCCCTAATCCTAACCCGTACGCTGACACTAACCCGCGCCCTCACACGTACGCTCCCCCTAGAGCGTTGTCGTACCCTCACCTGGACGCTAAACCGTCCCCGTCCCCTAACCCTAACCCTAGCCCGAACCCTAACCCTAACCCTTCCCCAAAGCATGACCCTCACCCGTCCCCTAATCCTAACCCGTACGCTGACACTAACCCGCGCCCTCACACGTACGCTCCCCCTAGAGCGTTGTCGTACCCTCACCTGGACCCTAAACCGTCCCCGGCCCCTAACCCTAACCCTAGCCCGAACCCTAACCCTAACCCTTCCCCGAAGCCTGACCCTCACCCGTCCCCTAATCCTAACCCGTACGCTGAAACTAACCCGCGCCCTCACACGTACGCTCCCCCTAGAGCGTTATCGTACACTCACCTGGACCCTAAACCGTCCCCGTCCCCTAACCCTAACCCTAGCCCGAACCCTAACTCTAACCCTTCTTCAAAGCCTGACCCTCACCCGTCCCCTAATCCTAACCCGTACGCTGACACTAACCCGCGCCCTCACACGTACGCTCCCCCTAGAGCGTTGTCGTACCCTCACCTGGACCCTAAACCGTCCCCGTCCCCTAACCCTAACCCTAGCCCGAACCCTAACCCTTCCCCGAAGCCTGACCCTCAGCCGTCCCCTAATCCTAACCCGTACGCTGACACTAACCCGTGCCCTCACACGTACGCTCCCCCTAGAGCGTTGTCGTACCCTCACCTGGACGCTAAACCGTCCCCGTCCCCTAACCCTAACCCTAGCCCGAACCCTAACCCTAACCCTTCCCCAAAGCCTGACCCTCACCCGTCCCCTAATCCTAACCCGTACGCTGACACTAACCCGCGCCCTCACACGTACGCTCCCCCTAGAGCGTTGTCGTACCCTCACCTGGACCCTAAACCGTCCCCGTCCCCTAACCCTAACCCTAGCCCGAACCCTAACCCTAACCCTTCCCCGAAGCCTGACCCTCAGCCGTCCCCTAATCCTAACCCGTACGCTGACACTAACCCACGCCCTCACACGTACGCTCCCCCTAGAGCGTTGTCGTACCCTCACCTGGACCCTAAACCGTCCCCGTCCCCTAACCCTAACCCTAGCCCGAACCCTAACCCTAACCCTTCCCCGAAGCCTGACCCTCACCCGTCCCCTAATCCTAACCCGTACGCTGACACTAACCCGCGCCCTCACACGTACGCTCCCCGTAGAGCGTTGTCGTACCCTCACCTGGACCCTAAACCGTCCCCGTCCCCTAACCCTAACCCTAGCCCGAACCCTAACCATAACCCTTCCCCGAAGCCTGACCCTCAGCCGTCCCCTAATCCTAACCCGTACACTGACACTAACCCGCGCCCTCACACTTACGCTCCCCCTAGAGCGTTGTCGTACCCTCACCTGGACCCTAAACCATCCCCGTCCCCTAACCCTAACCCTAGCCCGAACCCTAACCCTAACCCTTCCCCGAAGCCTGACCCTCAGCCGTCCCCTAATCCTAACCCGTACGCTGACACTAACCCGCGCCCTCACACGTACGTTCCCCCTAGAGCGTTGTCGTACCCTCAACTGGACCCTAAACCGTCCCCGTCCACTAACCCTAACCCTAGCCCGAACCCTAACCCTAACCCTTCCCCGAAGCCTGACCCTCACCCGTCCCCTAATCCTAACCCGTACGCTGACACTAACCCGCGCCCTCACACGTACGCTCCCCCTAGAGCGTTGTCGTACCCTCACCTGGACCCTAAACCGTCCCCGTCCCCTAACCCTAACCCTAGCCCGAACCCTAACCCTAACCCTTCCCCGAAGCCTGACCCTCAGCCGTCCCCTAATCCTAACCCGTACGCTGACACTAACCCGCGCCCTCACACGTACGCTCCCCCTAGAGCGTTGTCGTACCCTCACCTGGACGCTAAACCATCCCCGTCCCCTAACCCTAACCCTAGCCCGAACCCTCACCCTAACCCTTCCCCGAAGCCTGACCCTCACCCGTCCCCTAATCCTAACCCGTACGCTGACACTAACCCGCGCTCTCACACGTACGCTCCCCCTAGAGTGTTGTCGTACCCTCACCTGGACCCTAAACCGTCCCCGTCCCCTAACCCTAACCCTAGCCCGAACCCTAACCCTAACCCTTCCCCAAAGCCTGACCCTCACCCGTTCCCTAATCCTAACCCGTACGCTGACACTAACCCGCGCCCTCACACGTACGCTCCCCCTAGAGCGTTGTCGTACCCTCACCTGGACCCTAAACCGTCCCCGTCCCCTAACCCTAACCCTAGCCCGAACCCTAACCCTAACCCTTCCCCGAAGCCTGACCCTCAGCCGTCCCCTAATCCTAACCCGTACGCTGACACTCACCCGCGCCCTCACACGTACGCTCCCACTAGAGCGTTGTCGTACCCTCACCTGGACCCTAAACCGTCCCCGTCCCCTAACCCTAACCCTAGCCCGAACCCTAACCCTAACCCTTCCCCGAAGCCTGACCCTCAGCCGTCCCCTAATCCTAACCCGTACGCTGACACTAACCCACGCCCTCACACGTACGCTCCCCCTAGAGCGTTGTCGTACCCTCACCTGGACCCTAAACCGTCCCCGTCCCCTAACACTAACCCTAGCCCGTACCCTAACCTTAACCCTTCCCCGAAGCCTGACCCTCAGCCGTCCCCTAATCCTAACCCGTACGCTGACACTAACCTGCGCCCTCACACGTACGCTCCCCCGAGAGCGTTGTCGTACCCTCACCTGGACCCTAAACCGTCCCCGTCCCCTAACCCTAACCCTAGCCCGAACCCTAACCCTAACCCTTCCCCGAAGCCGGACCCTCAGCCGTCCCTTAATCCTAACCCGTACGCTGACACTAACCCGCGCCCTCACACGTACGCTCCCCCTAGAGCGTTGTCGTACCCTCACCTGGACCCTAAACCGTCCCCGTCCCCTAACCCTAACCCTAGCCCGAACCCTAAACCTAACCCTTCCCCGAAGCCTGACCCTCACCCGTCCCCTAATCCTAACCCGTACGCTGACACTAACCCGCGTCCTCACACGTACGCTCCCCCTAGAGTGTTGTCGTACCCTCACCTGGACCCTAAACCGTCCCCGTCCCCTAACCCTAACCCTAGCCCGAACCCTAACCCTAACCCTTCCCCGAAGCCTGACCCTCAGCCGTCCCCTAATCCTAACCCGTACGCTGACACTAACCCGCGCCCTCACACGTACGCTCCCCCTAGAGCGTTGTCGTACCCTCACCTGGACCCTAAACCGTCCCCGTCCCCTAACCCTAACCCTAGCCCGAACCCTAACCATAACCCTTCCCCGAAGCCTGACCCTCAGCCGTCCCCTAATCCTAACCCGTACGCTGACACTAACCCGCGCCCTCACACGTACGCTCCCCCTAGAGCGTTGTCGTACCCTCACCTGGACGCTAAACCGTCCCCGTCCCCTAACCCTAACCCTAGCCCGAACCCTAACCCTAACCCTTCCCCAAAGCCTGACCCTCACCCGTCCCCTAATCCTAACCCGTACGCTGACACTAACCCGCGCCCTCACACGTACGCTCCCCCTAGAGCGTTGTCGTACCCTCACCTGGACCCTAAACCGTCCCCGTCCCCTAACCCTAACCCTAGCCCGAACCCTAACCCTAACCCTTCCCCGAAGCCTGACCCTCAGCCGTCCCCTAATCCTAACCCGTACGCTGACACTAACCCGCGCCCTCACACGTACGCTCCCCCTAGAGCGTTGTCGTACCCTCACCTGGACCCTAAACCGTCCCCGTCCCCTAACCCTAACCCTAGCCCGAACCCTAACCCTAACCCTTCCCCGAAGCCTGACCCTCAGCCGTCCCCTAATCCTAACCCGTACGCTGACACTCACCCGCGCCCTCACACGTACGCTCCCACTAGAGCGTTGTCGTACCCTCACCTGGACCCTAAACCGTCCCCGTCCCCTAACCCTAACCCTAGCCCGAACCCTAACCCTAACCCTTCCCCGAAGCCTGACCCTCAGCCGTCCCCTAATCCTAACCCGTACGCTGACACTAACCCGCACCCTCACACGTACGCTCCCCCTAGAGCGTTGTCGTACCCTCACCTGGACCCTAAACCGTCCCCGTCCCCTAACACTAACCCTAGCCCGT
The DNA here is from genome assembly GCF_963455315.2 of Globicephala melas. Lineage (NCBI taxonomy): Eukaryota > Metazoa > Chordata > Mammalia > Artiodactyla > Delphinidae > Globicephala > Globicephala melas. Next base: position 66,048,582 of record NC_083314.1, read on the forward strand.
ACCCTAACCTTAACCCTTCCCCGAAGCCTGACCCTCAGCCGTCCCCTAATCCTAACCCGTACGCTGACACTAACCTGCGCCCTCACACGTACGCTCCCCCGAGAGCGTTGTCGTACCCTCACCTGCACCCTAAACCGTCCCCGTCCCCTAACCCTAACCCTAGCCCGAACCCTAACCCTAACCCTTCCCCGAAGCCGGACCCTCAGCCGTCCCTTAATCCTAACCCGTACGCTGACACTAACCCGCGCCCTCACACGTACGCTCCCCCTAGAGCGTTGTCGTACCCTCACCTGGACCCTAAACCGTCCCCGTCCCCTAACCCTAACCCTAGCCCGAACCCTAAACCTAACCCTTCCCCAAAGCCTGACCCTCACCCGTCCCCTAATCCTAACCCGTACGCTGACACTAACCCGCGTCCTCACACGTACGCTCCCCCTAGAGTGTTGTCGTACCCTCACCTGGACCCTAAACCGTCCCCGTCCCCTAACCCTAACCCTAGCCCGAACCCTAACCCTAACCCTTCCCCGAAGCCTGACCCTCAGCCGTCCCCTAATCCTAACACGTACGCTGACACTAACCCGCGCCCTCACACGTACGCTCCCCCTAGAGCGTTGTCGTACCCTCACCTGGACCCTAAACCGTCCCCGTCCCCTAACCCTAACCCTAGCCCGAACCCTAACCATAACCCTTCCCCGAAGCCTGACCCTCAGCCGTCCCATAATCCTAACCCGTACGCTGACACTAACCCGCGCCCTCACACGTACGCTCCCCCTAGAGCGTTGTCGTACCCTCACCTGGACCCTAAACCGTCCCCGTCCCCTAACCCTAACCCTAGCCCGAACCCTAACCCTAACCCTTCCCCGAAGCCTGACCCTCACCCGTCCCCTAATCCTAACCCGTACGCTGACACTAACCCGCGCCCTCACACGTACGCTCCCCCTAGAGCGTTGTCGTACCCTCACCTGGACGCTAAACCGTCCCCGTCCCCTAACCCTAACCCTAGCCCGAACCCTAACCCTAACCCTTCCCCGAAGCCTGACCCTCACCCGTCCCCTAATCCTAACCCGTACGCTGACACTAACCCGCGCTTTCACACGTACGCTCCCCCTAGAGTGTTGTCGTACCCTCACCTGGACCCTAAACCGTCCCCGTCCCCTAACCCTAACCCTAGCCCGAACCCTAACCCTAACCCTTCCCCAAAGCCTGACCCTCACCCGTCCCCTAATCCTAACCCGTACGCTGACACTAACCCGCGCCCTCACACGTACGCTCCCCCTAGAGCGTTGTCGTACCCTCACCTGGACCCTAAACCGTCCCCATCCCCTAACCCTAACCCTAGCCCGAACCCTAACCCTAACCCTTCCCCGAAGCCTGACCCTCAGCCGTCCCCTAATCCTAACCCGTACGCTGACACTCACCCGCGCCCTCACACGTACGCTCCCACTACAGCGTTGTCGTACCCTCACCTGGACCCTAAACCGTCCCCGTCCCCTAACCCTAACCCTAGCCCGAACCCTAACCCTAACCCTTCCCCGAAGCCTGACCCTCAGCCGTCCCCTAATCCTAACCCGTACGCTGACACTAACCCACGCCCTCACACGTACGCTCCGCCTAGAGCGTTGTCGTACCCTCACCTGGACCCTAAACCGTCCCCGTCCCCTAAACCTAACCCTAGCCCGAACCCTAACCCTAACCCTTCCCCGAAGCCTGACCCTCACCCGTCCCCTAATCCTAACCCGTACGCTGACACTAACCCGCGCCCTCACACGTACGCTCCCCCTAGAGCGTTGTCATACCCTCACCTGGACGCTAAACCGTCCCCGTCCCCTAACCCTAACCCTAGCCCGAACCCTAACCCTAACCCTTCCCCGAAGCCTGACCCTCAGCCGTCCCCTAATCCTAACCCGTACGCTGACACTAACCCGCGCCCTCACACGTACGCTCCCCCTAGAGTGTTGTCGTACCCTCACCTGGACCCTAAACCGTCCCCGTCCCCTAACCCTAACCCTAGCCCGAACCCTAACCATAACCCTTCCCCGAAGCCTGACCCTCAGCCGTCCCCTAATCCTAACCCGTACGCTGACACTAACCCGCGCCCTCACACGTACGCTCCCCCTAGAGCGTTGTCGTACCCTCACCTGGACCCTAAACCGTCCCCGTCCCCTAACCCTAACCCTAGCCCGAACCCTAACCCTAACCCTTCCCCGAAGCCTGACCCTCACCCGTCCCCTAATCCTAACCCGTACGCTGACACTAACCCGCGCCCTCACACGTACGCTCCCCCTAGAGCGTTGTCGTACCCTCACCTGGACGCTAAACCGTCCCCGTCCCCTAACCCTAACCCTAGCCCGAACCCTAACCCTAACCCTTCCCCGAAGCCTGACCCTCACCCGTCCCCTAATCCTAACCCGTACGCTGACACTAACCCGCGCTCTCACACGTACGCTCCCCCTAGAGTGTTGTCGTACCCTCACCTGGACCCTAAACCGTCCCCGTCCCCTAACCCTAACCCTAGCCCGAACCCTAAACCTAACCCTTCCCCAAAACCTGACCCTCACCCGTCCCCTAATCCTAACCCGTACGCTGACACTAACCCGCGCCCTCACACGTACGCTCCCCCTAGAGCGTTGTCGTACCCTCACCTGGACCCTAAACCGTCCCCGTCCCCTAACACTAACCCTAGCCCGTACCCTAACCTTAACCCTTCCCCGAAGCCTGACCCTCAGCCGTCCCCTAATCCTAACCCGTACGCTGACACTAACCTGCGCCCTCACACGTACGCTCCCCCGAGAGCGTTGTCGTACCCTCACCTGCACCCTAAACCGTCCCCGTCCCCTAACCCTAACCCTAGCCCGAACCCTAACCCTAACCCTTCCCCGAAGCCGGACCCTCAGCCGTCCCTTAATCCTAACCCGTACGCTGACACTAACCCGCGCCCTCACACGTACGCTCCCCCTAGAGCGTTGTCGTACCCTCACCTGGACCCTAAACCGTCCCCGTCCCCTAACCCTAACCCTAGCCCGAACCCTAAACCTAACCCTTCCCCAAAACCTGACCCTCACCCGTCCCCTAATCCTAACCCGTACGCTGACACTAACCCGCGTCCTCACACGTACGCTCCCCCTAGAGTGTTGTCGTACCCTCACCTGGACCCTAAACCGTCCCCGTCCCCTAACCCTAACCCTAGCCCGAACCCTAACCCTAACCCTTCCCCGAAGCCTGACCCTCAGCCGTCCCCTAATCCTAACCCGTACGCTGACACTAACCCGCGCCCTCACACGTACGCTCCCCCTAGAGCGTTGTCGTACCCTCACCTGGACCCTAAACCGTCCCCGTCCCCTAACCCTAACCCTAGCCCGAACCCTAACCATAACCCTTCCCCGAAGCCTGACCCTCAGCCGTCCCATAATCCTAACCCGTACGCTGACACTAACCCGCGCCCTCACACGTACGCTCCCCCTAGAGCGTTGTCGTACCCTCACCTGGACCCTAAACCGTCCCCGTCCCCTAACCCTAACCCTAGCCCGAACCCTAACCCTAACCCTTCCCCGAAGCCTGACCCTCACCCGTCCCCTAATCCTAACCCGTACGCTGACACTAACCCGCGCCCTCACACGTACGCTCCCCCTAGAGCGTTGTCGTACCCTCACCTGGACGCTAAACCGTCCCCGTCCCCTAACCCTAACCCTAGCCCGAACCCTAACCCTAACCCTTCCCCGAAGCCTGACCCTCACCCGTCCCCTAATCCTAACCCGTACGCTGACACTAACCCGCGCTTTCACACGTACGCTCCCCCTAGAGTGTTGTCGTACCCTCACCTGGACCCTAAACCGTCCCCGTCCCCTAACCCTAACCCTAGCCCGAACCCTAACCCTAACCCTTCCCCAAAGCCTGACCCTCACCCGTCCCCTAATCCTAACCCGTACGCTGACACTAACCCGCGCCCTCACACGTACGCTCCCCCTAGAGCGTTGTCGTACCCTCACCTGGACCCTAAACCGTCCCCATCCCCTAACCCTAACCCTAGCCCGAACCCTAACCCTAACCCTTCCCCGAAGCCTGACCCTCAGCCGTCCCCTAATCCTAACCCGTACGCTGACACTCACCCGCGCCCTCACACGTACGCTCCCACTACAGCGTTGTCGTACCCTCACCTGGACCCTAAACCGTCCCCGTCCCCTAACCCTAACCCTAGCCCGAACCCTAACCCTAACCCTTCCCCGAAGCCTGACCCTCAGCCGTCCCCTAATCCTAACCCGTACGCTGACACTAACCCACGCCCTCACACGTACGCTCCCCCTAGAGCGTTGTCGTACCCTCACCTGGACCCTAAACCGTCCCCGTCCCCTAAACCTAACCCTAGCCCGAACCCTAACCCTAACCCTTCCCCGAAGCCTGACCCTCACCCGTCCCCTAATCCTAACCCGTACGCTGACACTAACCCGCGCCCTCACACGTACGCTCCCCCTAGAGCGTTGTCATACCCTCACCTGGACGCTAAACCGTCCCCGTCCCCTAACCCTAACCCTAGCCCGAACCCTAACCCTAACCCTTCCCCGAAGCCTGACCCTCAGCCGTCCCCTAATCCTAACCCGTACGCTGACACTAACCCGCGCCCTCACACGTACGCTCCCCCTAGAGTGTTGTCGTACCCTCACCTGGACCCTAAACCGTCCCCGTCCCCTAACCCTAACCCTAGCCCGAACCCTAACCATAACCCTTCCCCGAAGCCTGACCCTCAGCCGTCCCCTAATCCTAACCCGTACGCTGACACTAACCCGCGCCCTCACACGTACGCTCCCCCTAGAGCGTTGTCGTACCCTCACCTGGACCCTAAACCGTCCCCGTCCCCTAACCCTAACCCTAGCCCGAACCCTAACCCTAACCCTTCCCCGAAGCCTGACCCTCACCCGTCCCCTAATCCTAACCCGTACGCTGACACTAACCCGCGCCCTCACACGTACGCTCCCCCTAGAGCGTTGTCGTACCCTCACCTGGACGCTAAACCGTCCCCGTCCCCTAACCCTAACCCTAGCCCGAACCCTAACCCTAACCCTTCCCCGAAGCCTGACCCTCACCCGTCCCCTAATCCTAACCCGTACGCTGACACTAACCCGCGCTCTCACACGTACGCTCCCCCTAGAGTGTTGTCGTACCCTCACCTGGACCCTAAACCGTCCCCGTCCCCTAACCCTAACCCTAGCCCGAACCCTAAACCTAACCCTTCCCCAAAACCTGACCCTCACCCGTCCCCTAATCCTAACCCGTACGCTGACACTAACCCGCGCCCTCACACGTACGCTCCCCCTAGAGCGTTGTCGTACCCTCACCTGGACCCTAAACCGTCCCCATCCCCTAACCCTAACCCTAGCCCGAACCCTAACCCTAACCCTTCCCAGAAGCCTGACCCTCAGCCGTCCCCTAATCCTAACCCGTACGCTGACACTCACCCGCGCCCTCACACGTACGCTCCCACTACAGCGTTGTCGTACCCTCACCTGGACCCTAAACCGTCCCCGTCCCCTAACCCTAACCCTAGCCCGAACCCTAACCCTAACCCTTCCCAGAAGCCTGACCCTCAGCCGTCCCCTAATCCTAACCCGTACGCTGACACTAACCCACGCACTCACACGTACGCTCCCCCTAGAGCGTTGTCGTACCCTCACCTGGACCCTAAACAGTCCCCGTCCCCTAAACCTAACCCTAGCCCGAACCCTAACCCTAACCCTTCCCCGAAGCCTGACCCTCACCCGTCCCCTAATCCTAACCCGTACGCTGACACTAACCCGCGCCCTCACACGTACGCTCCCCCTAGAGCGTTGTCATACCCTCACCTGGACGCTAAACCGTCCCCGTCCCCTAACCCTAACCCTAGCCCGAACCCTAACCCTAACCCTTCCCCGAAGCCTGACACTCACCCGTCCCCTAATCCTAACCCGTACGCTGACACTAACCCGCGCCCTCACACGTACGCTCCCCCTAGAGTGTTGTCGTACCCTCACCTGGACCCTAAACCGTCCCCGTCCCCTAACCCTAACCCTAGCCCGAACCCTAACCCTAACCCTTCCCCGAAGCCTGACTCTCACCCGTCCCCTAATCCTAACCCGTACGCTGACACTAACCAGCGCCCTCACACGTACGCTCCCCCTAGAGCGTTGTCGTACCCTCACCTGGACCCTAAACCGTCCCCGTCCCCTAACCCTAACCCTAGCCCGAACCCTAACCCTTCCCCGAAGCCTGACCCTCAGCCGTCCCCTAATCCTAACCCGTACGCTGACACTAACCCGTGCCCTCACACGTACGCTCCCCCTAGAGCGTTGTCGTACCCTCACCTGGACGCTAAACCGTCCCCGTCCCCTAACCCTAACCCTAGCCCGAACCCTAACCCTAACCCTTCCCCAAAGCCTGACCCTCACCCGTCCCCTAATCCTAACCCGTACGCTGACACTAACCCGCGCCCTCACACGTACGCTCCCCCTAGAGCGTTGTCGTACCCTCACCTGGACCCTAAACCGTCCCCGTCCCCTAACCCTAACCCTAGCCCGAACCCTAACCCTAACCCTTCCCCGAAGCCTGAACCTCAGCCGTCCCCTAATCCTAACCCGTACGCTGACACTAACCCACGCCCTCACACGTACACTCCCCCTAGAGCGTTGTCGTACCCTCACCTGGACCCTAAACCATCCCCGTCCCCTAACCCTAACCCTAGCCCGAACCCTAACCCTAACCCTTCCCCGAAGCCTGACCCTCAGCCGTCCCCTAATCCTAACCCTTACGCTGACACTAACCCACGCCCTCACACGTACGCTCCCCCTAGAGCGTTGTCGTACCCTCACCTGGACCCTAAACCGTCCCCGTCCCCTAACCCTAACCCTAGCCCGAACCCAAACCATAACCCTTCCCCGAAGCCTGACCCTCAGCCGTCCCCTAATCCTAACCCGTACGCTGACACTAACATGCGCCCTCACACTTACGCTCCCCCTAGAGCGTTGTCGTACCCTCACCTGGACCCTAAACCGTCCCCGTCCCCTAACCCTAACCCTAGCCCGAACCCTAACCCTAACCCTTCCCCGAAGCCTGACCCTCAGCCGTCCCCTAATCCTAACCCGTACGCTGACACTAACCCGCGCCCTCACACGTACGTTCCCCCTAGAGCGTTGTCGTACCCTCACCTGGACCCTAAACCGTCCCCGTCCACTAACCCTAACCCTAGCCCGAACCCTAACCCTAACCCTTCCCCGAAGCCTGACCCTCACCCGTCCCCTAATCCTAACCCGTACGCTGACACTAACCCGCGCCCTCACACATACGCTCCCCCTAGAGCGTTGTCGTACCCTCACCTTGACCCTAAACCGTCCCCGTCCCCTAACCCTAACCCTAGCCCGTACCCTAACCCTAACCCTTCCCCGAAGCCTGACCCTCAGCCGTCCCCTTATCCTAACCCGTACGCTGACACTAACCCGCGCCCTCACACGTACGCTCCCCCTAGATCGTTGTCGTACCCTCACCTGGACCCTAAACCGTCCCCGTCCCCTAACCCTAACCCTAGCCCGAACCCTAAACCTAACCCTTCCCCGAAGCCTGACCCTCAGCCGTCCCATAATCCTAACCCGTACGCTGACACTAACCCGCGCCCTCACACGTACGCTCCCCCTAGAGCGTTGTCGTACCCTCACCTGGACCCTAAACCGTCCCCGTCCCCTAACCCTAACCCTAGCCCGAACCCTAACCCTAACCCTTCCCCGAAGCCTGACTCTCACCCGTCCCCTAATCCTAACCCGTACGCTGACACTAACCAGCGCCCTCACACGTACGCTCCCCCTAGAGCATTGTCGTACCCTCACCTGGACCCTAAACCGTCCCCGTCCCCTAACCCTAACCCTAGCCCGAACCCTAACCCTTCCCCGAAGCCTGACCCTCAGCCGTCCCCTAATCCTAACCCGTACGCTGACACTAACCCGTGCCCTCACACGTACGCTCCCCCTAGAGCGTTGTCGTACCCTCACCTGGACGCTAAACCGTCCCCGTCCCCTAACCCTAACCCTAGCCCGAACCCTAACCCTAACCCTTCCCCAAAGCCTGACCCTCACCCGTCCCCTAATCCTAACCCGTACGCTGACACTAACCCGCGCCCTCACACGTACGCTCCCCCTAGAGCGTTGTCGTACCCTCACCTGGACCCTAAACCGTCCCCGTCCCCTAACCCTAACCCTAGCCCGAACCCTAACCCTAACCCTTCCCCGAAGCCTGACCCTCAGCCGTCCCCTAATCCTAACCCGTACGCTGACACTAACCCACGCCCTCACACGTACGCTCCCCCTAGAGCGTTGTCGTACCCTCACCTGGACCCTAAACCATCCCCGTCCCCTAACCCTAACCCTAGCCCGAACCCTAACCCTAACCCTTCCCCGAAGCCTGACCCTCAGCCGTCCCCTAATCCTAACCCGTACGCTGACACTAACCCACGCCCTCACACGTACGCTCCCCCTAGAGCGTTGTCGTACCCTCACCTGGACCCTAAACCGTCCCCGTCCCCTAACCCTAACCCTAGCCCGAACCCAAACCATAACCCTTCCCCGAAGCCTGACCCTCAGCCGTCCCCTAATCCTAACCCGTACGCTGACACTAACATGCGCCCTCACACTTACGCTCCCCCTAGAGCGTTGTCGTACCCTCACCTGGACCCTAAACCGTCCCCGTCCCCTAACCCTAACCCTAGCCCGAACCCTAACCCTAACCCTTCCCCGAAGCCTGACCCTCAGCCGTCCCCTAATCCTAACCCGTACGCTGACACTAACCCGCGCCCTCACACGTACGTTCCCCCTAGAGCGTTGTCGTACCCTCACCTGGACCCTAAACCGTCCCCGTCCACTAACCCTAACCCTAGCCCGAACCCTAACCCTAACCCTTCCCCGAAGCCTGACCCTCACCCGTCCCCTAATCCTAACCCGTACGCTGACACTAACCCGCGCCCTCACACATACGCTCCCCCTAGAGCGTTGTCGTACCCTCACCTTGACCCTAAACCGTCCCCGTCCCCTAACCCTAACCCTAGCCCGAACCCTAACCCTAACCCTTCCCCGAAGCCTGACCCTCAGCCGTCCCATAATCCTAACCCGTACGCTGACACTAACCCGCGCCCTCACACGTACGCTCCCCCTAGAGCGTTGTCGTACCCTCACCTGGACCCTAAACCGTCCCCGTCCCCTAAACCTAACCCTAGCCCGAACCCTAACCCTAACCCTTCCCCGAAGCCTGACCCTCACCCGTCCCCTAATCCTAACCCGTACGCTGACACTAACCCGCGCCCTCACACGTACGCTCCCCCTAGAGCGTTGTCGTACCCTCACCTGGACGCTAAACTGTCCCCGTACCCTAACCCTAACCCTAGCCCGAACCCTAACCCTAACCCTTCCCTGAAGCCTGACCCTCACCCGTCCCCTAATCCTAACCCGTACGCTGACACTAACCCGCGCCCTCACACGTACGCTCCCCCTAGAGCGTTGTCGTACCCTCACCTGGACCCTAAACCGTCCCCGTCCCCTAACCCTAACCCTAGCCCGAACCCTAACACTAACCCTTCCCCAAAGCCTGACCCTCACCCGTCCCCTAATCCTAACCCGTACGCTGACACTAACCCGCGCCCTCACACGTACGCTCCCCCTAGAGCGTTGTCGTACCCTCACCTGGACCCTAAACCGTCCCCGTCCCGTAACCCTAACCCTAGCCCGAATCCTAACCCTAACCCTTCCCCGAAGCCTGACCCTCAGCCGTCCCCTAATCCTAACCCGTACGCTGACACTAACCCGGGCCCTCACACGTACGCTCCCCCTAGAGCGTTGTCGTACCCTCACCTGGACCCTAAACCGTCCCCGTCCCCTAACCCTAACCCTAGCCCGAACCCTAACCCTAACCCTTCCCCGAAGCCTGACCCTCAGCCGTCCCCTAATCCTAACCCGGACGCTGACACTAACCCGCGCCCTCACACGTACGCTCCCCCTAGAGCGTTGTCGTACCCTCACCTGGACCCTAAACCGTCCCCGTCCCCTAACCCTAACCTTAGCCCGAACCCTAACCATAACCCTTCCCCGAAGCCTGACCCTCAGCCGTCCCCTAATCCTAACCCGTACGCTGACACTAACCCGCGCCCTCACACGTACGCTCCCCCTAGAGCGTTGTCGTACCCTCACCTGGACCCTAAACCGTCCCCGTCCCCTAACCCTAACCCTAGCCCGAACCCTAACCCTAACCCTTCCCCGAAGCCTGACCCTCACCCGTCCCCTAATCCTAACCCGTACGCTGACACTAACCCGCGCCCTCACACGTACGCTCCCCCTAGAGCGTTGTCGTACCCTCACCTGGACGCTAAACCGTCCCCGTACCCTAACTCTAACCCTAGCCCGAACCCTAACCCTAACCCTTCCCCGAAGCCTGACCCTCACCCGTCCCCTAATCCTAACCCGTACGCTGACACTAACCCGCGCCCTCACACGTACGCTCCCCCTAGAGCGTTGTCGTACCCTCACCTGGACCCTAAACCGTCCCCGTCCCCTAACCCTAACCCTAGCCCAAACCCTAACCCTAACACTTCCCCGAAGCCTGACCCTCACCCGTCCCCTAATCCTAAACCGTACGCTGACACTAACCCGCGCCCTCACACGTACGCTCCCCCTTGAGCGTTTTCGTACCCTCACCTGGACGCTAAACCGTGCCCGTCCCCTAACCCTAACCCTAGCCCGAACCCTAACCCTAACCCTTCCCCGAAGCCTGACCCTCACCCGTCCCCTAATCCTAACCCGTACGCTGACACTAACCCGCGCTCTCACACGTACGCTCCCCCTAGAGTGATTTCGTACCCTCACCTGGACCCTAAACCGTCCCCGTCCCCTAACCTTAACCGTAGCCCGAACCCTAACCCTAACCCTTCCCCAAAGCCTGACCCTCACCCGTCCCCTAATCCTAACCCGTACGCTGACACTAACCCGCGCCCTCACACGTACGCTCCCCCTAGAGCGTTGTCGTACCCTCACCTGGACCCTAAACCGTCCCCGTCCCCTAACCCTAACCCTAGCCCGAACCCTAACCCTAACCCTTCCCCGAAGCCTGACCCTCAGCCGTCCCCTAATCCTAACCCGTACGCTGACACTCACCCGCGCCCTCACACGTACGCTCCCACTAGAGCGTTGTCGTACCCTCACCTGGACCCTAAACCGTCCCCGTCCCCTAACCCTAACCCTAGCCCGAACCCTAACCCTAACCCTTCCCCGAAGCCTGACCCTCAGCCGTCCCCTAATCCTAACCCGTACGCTGACACTAACCCACGCCCTCACACGTACGCTCCCCCTAGAGCGTTGTCGTACCCTCACCTGGACCCTAAACCGTCCCCGTCCCCTAACACTAACCCTAGCCCGTACCCTAACCTTAACCCTTCCCCGAAGCCTGACCCTCAGCCGTCCCCTAATCCTAACCCGTATGCTGACACTAACCTGCGCCCTCACACGTACGCTCCCCCGAGAGCGTTGTCGTACCCTCACCTGGACCCTAAACCGTCCCCGTCCCCTAAGCCTAACCCTAGCCCGAACCCTAACCCTAACCCTTCCCCGAAGCCGGACCCTCAGCCGTCCCTTAATCCTAACCCGTACGCTGACACTAACCCGCGCCCTCACACGTACGCTCCCCCTAGAGCGTTGTCGTACCCTCACCTGGACCCTAAACCGTCCCCGTCCCCTAACCCTAACCCTAGCCCGAACCCTAACCCTAACCCTTCCCCGAAGCCTGACCCTCACCCGTCCCCTAATCCTAACCCGTACGCTGACACTAACCCGCGCCCTCACACGTACGCTCCCCCTAGAGCGTTGTCGTACCCTCACCTGGACCCTAAACCGTCCCCGTCCCCTAACACTAACCCTAGCCCGAACCCTAACCCTAACCCTTCCCCGAAGCCTGACCCTCACCCGTCCCCTAATCCTAACCCGTACGCTGACACTAACCCGCGCCCTCACACGTACGCTCCCCCTAGAGCGTTGTCGTACCCTCACCTGGACCCTAAACCGTCCCCGTCCCCTAACCCTAACCCTAGCCCGAACCCTAACCCTAACCCTTCCCCGAAGCCTGACCCTCACCCGTCCCCTAATCCTAACCCGTACGCTGACACTAACCCGCGCCCTCACACGTACGCTCCCCCTAGAGCGTTGTCGTACCCTCACCTGGACGCTAAACCGTCCCCGTACCCTAACCCTAACCCTAGCCCGAACCCTAACCCTAACCCTTCCCCGAAGCCTGACACTCACCCGTCCCCTAATCCTAACCCGTACGCTGACACTAACCCGCGCCCTCACACGTACGCTCCCCCTAGAGCGTTGTCGTACCCTCACCTGGACCCTAAACCGTCCCCGTCCCCTAACCCTAACCCTAGCCCGAACCCTAACCCTAACCCTTCCCCGAAGCCTGACCCTCAGCCGTCCCCTAATCCTAACCCGTACGCTGACACTAACCCGCGCCCTCACACGTACGCTCCCCCTAGAGCGTTGTCGTACCCTCACCTGGACCCTAAACCGTCCCCGTCCCCTAAGCCTAACCCTAGCCCGAACCCTAACCATAACCCTTCCCCGAAGCCTGACCCTCAGCCGTCCCCTAATCCTAACCCGTACGCTGACACTAACCCGCGCCCTCACACGTACGCTCCCCCTAGAGCGTTGTCGTACCCTCACCTGGACCCTAAACCGTCCCCGTCCCCTAACCCTAACCCTAGACCGAACCCTAACCCTAACCCTTCCCCGAAGCCTGACCCTCACCCGTCCCCTAATCCTAACCCGTACGCTGACACTAACCCGCGCCCTCACACGTACGCTCCCCCTAGAGCGTTGTCGTACCCTCACCTGGACGCTAAATCGTCCCCGTCCCCTAACCCTAACCCTAGACCGAACCCTAACCCTAACCCTTCCCCGAAGCCTGACCCTCACCCGTCCCCTAATCCTAACCCGTACGCTGACACTAACCCGCGCTCTCACACGTACGCTCCCCCTAGAGCGTTGTCGTACCCTCACCTGGACCCTAAACCGTCCCCGTCCCCTAACCCTAACCCTAGCCCGAACCCTAACCCTAACCCTTCCCCGAAGCCTGACCCTCACCCGTCCCCTAATCCTAACCCGTACGCTGACACTAACCCGCGCCCTCACACGTACGCTCCCCCTACAGCGTTGTCGTACCCTCACCTGGACGCTAAACCGTCCCCGTACCCTAACCCTAACCCTAGCCCGAACCCTAACCCTAACACTTCCCCGAAGCCTGACCCTCACCCGTCCCCTAATCCTAACCCGTACGCTGACACTAACCCGCGCCCTCACACGTACGCTCCCCCTAGAGCGTTGTCGTACCCTCACCTGGACCCTAAACCGTCCCCGTCCCCTAACCCTAACCCTAGCCCGAACCCTAACCCTAACCCTTCCCCGAAGCCTGACCCTCACCCGTCCCCTAATCCTAACCCGTACGCTGACACTAACCCGCGCCCTCACACGTACGCTCCCCCTAGAGCGTTGTCGTACCCTCACCTGGACGCTAAACCGTCCCCGTACCCTAACCCTAACCCTAGCCCGAACCCTAACCCTAACCCTTCCCCGAAGCCTGACCCTCACCCGTCCCCTAATCCTAACCCGTACGCTGACACTAACCCGCGCCCTCACACGTACGCTCCCCCTAGAGCGTTGTCGTACCCTCACCTGGACCCTAAACCGTCCCCGTCCCCTAACCCTAACCCTAGCCCGAACCCTAACCCTAACCCTTCCCCGAAGCCTGACCCTCAGCCGTCCACTAATCCTAACCCGTACGCTGACACTAACCCGCGCCCTCACACGTACGCTCCCCCTAGAGCGTTGTCGTACCCTCACCTGGACCCTAAACCGTCCCCGTCCCCTAAGCCTAACCCTAGCCCGAACCCTAACCATAACCCTTCCCCGAAGCCTGACCCTCAGCCGTCCCCTAATCCTAACCCGTACGCTGACACTAACCCGCGCCCTCACACGTACGCTCCCCCTAGAGCGTTGTCGTACCCTCACCTGGACCCTAAACCGTCCCCGTCCCCTAACCCTAACCCTAGCCCGAACCCTAACCCTAACCCTTCCCCGAAGCCTGACCCTCACCCGTCCCCTAATCCTAACCCGTACGCTGACACTAACCCGCGCCCTCACACGTACGCTCCCCCTAGAGCGTTGTCGTACCCTCACCTGGACGCTAAATCGTCCCCGTCCCCTAACCCTAACCCTAGACCGAACCCTAACCCTAACCCTTCCCCGAAGCCTGACCCTCACCCGTCCCCTAATCCTAACCCGTACGCTGACACTAACCCGCGCTCTCACACGTACGCTCCCCCTAGAGCGTTGTCGTACCCTCACTTGGACCCTAAATCGTCCCCGTCCCCTAACCCTAACCCTAGCCCGAACCCTAACCCTAACCCTTCCCCGAAGCCTGACCCTCACCCGTCCCCTAATCCTAACCCGTACGCTGACACTAACCCGCGCCCTCACACGTACGCTCCCCCTAGAGCGTTGTCGTACCCTCACCTGGACCCTAAACCGTCCCCGTCCCCTAACCCTAACCCTAGCCCGAACCCTAAACCTAACACTTCCCCGAAGCCTGACCCTCAGCCGTCCCCTAATCCTAACCAGTACGCTGACACTAACCCGCGCCCTCACACGTACGCTCCCCCTAGAGCGTTGTCGTACCCTCACCTGGACCCTAAACCGTCCCCGTCCCCTAACCCTAACCCTAGCCCGAACCCTAACCCTAACCCTTCCCCGAAGCCTGACCCTCAGCCGTCCCCTAATCCTAACCCGTACGCTGACACTAACCCGCGCCCTCACACGTACGCTCCCCCTAGAGCGTTGTCGTACCCTCACCTGGACCCTAAACCGTCCCTGTCCCCTAAGCCTAACCCTAGCCCGAACCCTAACCATAACCCTTCCCCGAAGCCTGACCCTCAGCCGTCCCCTAATCCTAACCCGTACGCTGACACTAACCCGCGCCCTCACACGTACGCTCCCCCTAGAGCGTTGTCGTACCCTCACCTGGACCCTAAACCGTCCCCGTCCCCTAACCCTAACCCTAGCCCGAACCCTAACCCTAACCCTTCCCCGAAGCCTGACCCTCACCCGTCCCCTAATCCTAAGCCGTACGCTGACACTAACCCGCGCCCTCACACGTACGCTCCCCCTAGAGCGTTGTCGTACCCTCACCTGGACGCTAAATCGTCCCCGTCCCCTAACCCTAACCCTAGACCGAACCCTAACCCTAACCCTTCCCCGAAGCCTGACCCTCACCCGTCCCCTAATCCTAACCCGTACGCTGACACTAACCCGCGCTCTCACACGTACGCTCCCCCTAGAGCGTTGTCGTACCCTCACTTGGACCCTAAATCGTCCCCGTCCCCTAACCCTAACCCTAGCCCGAACCCTAACCCTAACCCTTCCCCGAAGCCTGACCCTCACCCGTCCCCTAATCCTAACCCGTACGCTGACACTAACCCGCGCCCTCACACGTACGCTCCCCCTAGAGCGTTGTCGTACCCTCACCTGGACCCTAAACCGTCCCCGTCCCCTAAGCCTAACCCTAGCCCGAACCCTAACCCTAACCCTTCCCCGAAGCCTGACCCTCACCCGTCCCCTAATCCTAACCCGTACGCTGACACTAACCCGCGCCCTCACACGTACGCTCCCCCTAGAGCGTTGTCGTACCCTCACCTGGACGCTAAACCGTCCCCGTCCCCTAACCCTAACCCTAGCCTGAACCCTAACCATAACCCTTCCCCGAAGCCTGACCCTCACCCGTCCCCTAATCCTAACCCGTACGCTGAAACTAACCCGCGCCCTCACACGTACGCTCCCCCTAGAGCGTTGTCGTACACTCACCTGGACCCTAAACCGTCCCCGTCCCCTAACCCTAACCCTAGCCCGAACCCTAACCCTAAACCTTCCCCAAAGCCTGACCCTCACACGTCCCCTAATCCTAACCCGTACGCTGACACTAACCTGCGCCCTCACACGTACGCTCCCCCTAGAGCGTTGTCGTACCCTCACCTGGACCCTAAACCGTCCCCGTCCCCTAACCCTAACCCTAGCCCGAACCCTAACCCTTCCCCGAAGCCTGACCCTCAGCCGTCCCCTAATCCTAACCCGTACGCTGACACTAACCCGCGCCCTCACACGTACGCTCCCCCTAGAGCGTTGTCGTACCCTCACCTGGACGCTAAACCGTCCCCGTCCCTTAACCCTAACCCTAGCCCGAACCCTAACCCTAACCCTTCCCCAAAGCATGACCCTCACCCGTCCCCTAATCCTAACCCGTACGCTGACACTAACCCGCGCCCTCACACGTACGCTCCCCCTAGAGCGTTGTCGTACCCTCACCTGGACCCTAAACCGTCCCCGGCCCCTAACCCTAACCCTAGCCCGAACCCTAACCCTAACCCTTCCCCGAAGCCTGACCCTCACCCGTCCCCTAATCCTAACCCGTACGCTGAAACTAACCCGCGCCCTCACACGTACGCTCCCCCTAGAGCGTTATCGTACACTCACCTGGACCCTAAACCGTCCCCGTCCCCTAACCCTAACCCTAGCCCGAACCCTAACCCTAACCCTTCTTCAAAGCCTGACCCTCACCCGTCCCCTAATCCTAACCCGTACGCTGACACTAACCCGCGCCCTCACACGTACGCTCCCCCTAGAGCGTTGTCGTACCCTCACCTGGACCCTAAACCGTCCCCGTCCCCTAACCCTAACCCTAGCCCGAACCCTAACCCTTCCCCGAAGCCTGACCCTCAGCCGTCCCCTAATCCTAACCCGTACGCTGACACTAACCCGTGCCCTCACACGTACGCTCCCCCTAGAGCGTTGTCGTACCCTCACCTGGACGCTAAACCGTCCCCGTCCCCTAACCCTAACCCTAGCCCGAACCCTAACCCTAACCCTTCCCCAAAGCCTGACCCTCACCCGTCCCCTAATCCTAACCCGTACGCTGACACTAACCCGCGCCCTCACACGTACGCTCCCCCTAGAGCGTTGTCGTACCCTCACCTGGACCCTAAACCGTCCCCGTCCCCTAACGCTAACCCTAGCCCGAACCCTAACCCTAACCCTTCCCCGAAGCCTGACCCTCAGCCGTCCCCTAATCCTAACCTGTACGCTGACACTAACCCACGCCCTCACACGTACGCTCCCCCTAGAGCGTTGTCGTACCCTCACCTGGACCCTAAACCGTCCCCGTCCCCTAACCCGAACCCTAGCCCGAACCCTAACCCTAACCCTTCCCCGAAGCCTGACCCTCACCCGTCCCCTAATCCTAACCCGTACGCTGACACTAACCCGCGCCCTCACACGTACGCTCCCCGTAGAGCGTTGTCGTACCCTCACCTGGACCCTAAACCGTCCCCGTCCCCTAACCCTAACCCTAGCCCGAACCCTAACCATAACCCTTCCCCGAAGCCTGACCCTCAGCCGTCCCCTAATCCTAACCCGTACACTGACACTAACCCGCGCCCTCACACTTACGCTCCCCCTAGAACGTTGTCGTACCCTCACCTGGACCCTAAACCATCCCCGTCCCCTAACCCTAACCCTAGCCCGAACCCTAACCCTAACCCTTCCCCGAAGCCTGACCCTCAGCCGTCCCCTAATCCTAACCCGTACGCTGACACTAACCCGCGCCCTCACACGTACGTTCCCCCTAGAGCGTTGTCGTACCCTCAACTGGACCCTAAACCGTCCCCGTCCACTAACCCTAACCCTAGCCCGAACCCTAACCCTAACCCTTCCCCGAAGCCTGACCCTCACCCGTCCCCTAATCCTAACCCGTACGCTGACACTAACCCGCGCTCTCACACGTACGCTCCCCCGAGAGCGTTGTCGTACCCTCACCTGGACCCTAAACCGTCCCCGTCCCCTAACCCTAACCCTAGCCCGAACCCTAACCCTAACCCTTCCCCGAAGCCGGACCCTCAGCCGTCCCTTAATCCTAACCCGTACGCTGACACTAACCCGCGCCCTCACACGTACGCTCCCCCTAGAGCGTTGTCGTACCCTCACCTGGACCCTAAACCGTCCCCGTCCCCTAACCCTAACCCTAGCCCGAACCCTAAACCTAACCCTTCCCCGAAGCCTGACCCTCACCCGTCCCCTAATCCTAACCCGTACGCTGACACTAACCCGCGTCCTCACACGTACGCTCCCCCTAGAGTGTTGTCGTACCCTCACCTGGACCCTAAACCGTCCCCGTCCCCTAACCCTAACCCTAGCCCGAACCCTAACCCTAACCCTTCCCCGAAGCCTGACCCTCAGCCGTCCCCTAATCCTAACCCGTACGCTGACACTAACCCGCGCCCTCACACGTACGCTCCCCCTAGAGCGTTGTCGTACCCTCACCTGGACCCTAAACCGTCCCCGTCCCCTAACCCTAACCCTAGCCCGAACCCTAACCATAACCCTTCCCCGAAGCCTGACCCTCAGCCGTCCCCTAATCCTAACCCGTACGCTGACACTAACCCGCGCCCTCACACGTACGCTCCCCCTAGAGCGTTGTCGTACCCTCACCTGGACGCTAAACCGTCCCCGTCCCCTAACCCTAACCCTAGCCCGAACCCTAACCCTAACCCTTCCCCAAAGCCTGACCCTCACCCGTCCCCTAATCCTAACCCGTACGCTGACACTAACCCGCGCCCTCACACGTACGCTCCCCCTAGAGCGTTGTCGTACCCTCACCTGGACCCTAAACCGTCCCCGTCCCCTAACCCTAACCCTAGCCCGAACCCTAACCCTAACCCTTCCCCGAAGCCTGACCCTCAGCCGTCCCCTAATCCTAACCCGTACGCTGACACTAACCCGCGCCCTCACACGTACGCTCCCCCTAGAGCGTTGTCGTACCCTCACCTGGACCCTAAACCGTCCCCGTCCCCTAACCCTAACCCTAGCCCGAACCCTAACCCTAACCCTTCCCCGAAGCCTGACCCTCAGCCGTCCCCTAATCCTAACCCGTACGCTGACACTCACCCGCGCCCTCACACGTACGCTCCCACTAGAGCGTTGTCGTACCCTCACCTGGACCCTAAACCGTCCCCGTCCCCTAACCCTAACCCTAGCCCGAACCCTAACCCTAACCCTTCCCCGAAGCCTGACCCTCAGCCGTCCCCTAATCCTAACCCGTACGCTGACACTAACCCACGCCCTCACACGTACGCTCCCCCTAGAGCGTTGTCGTACCCTCACCTGGACCCTAAACCGTCCCCGTCCCCTAACACTAACCCTAGCCCGTACCCTAACCTTAACCCTTCCCCGAAGCCTGACCCTCAGCCGTCCCCTAATCCTAACCCGTACGCTGACACTAACCTGCGCCCTCACACGTACGCTCCCCCGAGAGCGTTGTCGTACCCTCACCTGCACCCTAAACCGTCCCCGTCCCCTAACCCTAACCCTAGCCCGAACCCTAACCCTAACCCTTCCCCGAAGCCGGACCCTCAGCCGTCCCTTAATCCTAACCCGTACGCTGACACTAACCCGCGCCCTCACACGTACGCTCCCCCTAGAGCGTTGTCGTACCCTCACCTGGACCCTAAACCGTCCCCGTCCCCTAACCCTAACCCTAGCCCGAACCCTAAACCTAACCCTTCCCCAAAGCCTGACCCTCACCCGTCCCCTAATCCTAACCCGTACGCTGACACTAACCCGCGTCCTCACACGTACGCTCCCCCTAGAGTGTTGTCGTACCCTCACCTGGACCCTAAACCGTCCCCGTCCCCTAACCCTAACCCTAGCCCGAACCCTAACCCTAACCCTTCCCCGAAGCCTGACCCTCAGCCGTCCCCTAATCCTAACCCGTACGCTGACACTAACCCGCGCCCTCACACGTACGCTCCCCCTAGAGCGTTGTCGTACCCTCACCTGGACCCTAAACCGTCCCCGTCCCCTAACCCTAACCCTAGCCCGAACCCTAACCATAACCCTTCCCCGAAGCCTGACCCTCAGCCGTCCCATAATCCTAACCCGTACGCTGACACTAACCCGCGCCCTCACACGTACGCTCCCCCTAGAGCGTTGTCGTACCCTCACCTGGACCCTAAACCGTCCCCGTCCCCTAACCCTAACCCTAGCCCGAACCCTAACCCTAACCCTTCCCCGAAGCCTGACCCTCAGCCGTCCCCTAATCCTAACCCGTACGCTGACACTAACCCACGCCCTCACACGTACGCTCCCCCTAGAGCGTTGTCGTACCCTCACCTGGACCCTAAACCGTCCCCGTCCCCTAAACCTAACCCTAGCCCGAACCCTAACCCTAACCCTTCCCCGAAGCCTGACCCTCACCCGTCCCCTAATCCTAACCCGTACGCTGACACTAACCCGCGCCCTCACACGTACGCTCCCCCTAGAGCGTTGTCATACCCTCACCTGGACGCTAAACCGTCCCCGTCCCCTAACCCTAACCCTAGCCCGAACCCTAACCCTAACCCTTCCCCGAAGCCTGACCCTCAGCCGTCCCCTAATCCTAACCCGTACGCTGACACTAACCCGCGCCCTCACACGTACGCTCCCCCTAGAGTGTTGTCGTACCCTCACCTGGACCCTAAACCGTCCCCGTCCCCTAACCCTAACCCTAGCCCGAACCCTAACCATAACCCTTCCCCGAAGCCTGACCCTCAGCCGTCCCCTAATCCTAACCCGTACGCTGACACTAACCCGCGCCCTCACACGTACGCTCCCCCTAGAGCGTTGTCGTACCCTCACCTGGACCCTAAACCGTCCCCGTCCCCTAACCCTAACCCTAGCCCGAACCCTAACCCTAACCCTTCCCCGAAGCCTGACCCTCAGCCGTCCCCTAATCCTAACCCGTACGCTGACACTAACCCATGCCCTCACACGTACGCTCCCCCTAGAGCGTTGTCGTACCCTCACCTGGACGCTAAACCGTCCCCGTCCCCTAACCCTAACCCTAGCCCGAACCCTAACCCTAACCCTTCCCCAAAGCCTGACCCTCACCCGTCCCCTAATCCTAACCCGTACGCTGACACTAACCCGCGCCCTCACACGTACGCTCCCCCTAGAGCGTTGTCGTACCCTCACCTGGACCCTAAACCGTCCCCGTCCCCTAACCCTAACCCTAGCCCGAACCCTAACCCTAACCCTTCCCCGAAGCCTGAACCTCAGCCGTCCCCTAATCCTAACCCGTACGCTGACACTAACCCACGCCCTCACACGTACACTCCCCCTAGAGCGTTGTCGTACCCTCACCTGGACCCTAAACCATCCCCGTCCCCTAACCCTAACCCTAGCCCGAACCCTAACCCTAACCCTTCCCCGAAGCCTGACCCTCAGCCGTCCCCTAATCCTAACCCGTACGCTGACACTAACCCACGCCCTCACACGTACGCTCCCCCTAGAGCGTTGTCGTACCCTCACCTGGACCCTAAACCGTCCCCGTCCCCTAACCCTAACCCTAGCCCGAACCCAAACCATAACCCTTCCCCGAAGCCTGACCCTCAGCCGTCCCCTAATCCTAACCCGTACGCTGACACTAACATGCGCCCTCACACTTACGCTCCCCCTAGAGCGTTGTCGTACCCTCACCTGGACCCTAAACCGTCCCCGTCCCCTAACCCTAACCCTAGCCCGAACCCTAACCCTAACCCTTCCCCGAAGCCTGACCCTCAGCCGTCCCCTAATCCTAACCCGTACGCTGACACTAACCCGCGCCCTCACACGTACGTTCCCCCTAGAGCGTTGTCGTACCCTCACCTGGACCCTAAACCGTCCCCGTCCACTAACCCTAACCCTAGCCCGAACCCTAACCCTAACCCTTCCCCGAAGCCTGACCCTCACCCGTCCCCTAATCCTAACCCGTACGCTGACACTAACCCGCGCCCTCACACATACGCTCCCCCTAGAGCGTTGTCGTACCCTCACCTTGACCCTAAACCGTCCCCGTCCCCTAACCCTAACCCTAGCCCGTACCCTAACCCTAACCCTTCCCCGAAGCCTGACCCTCAGCCGTCCCCTTATCCTAACCCGTACGCTGACACTAACCCGCGCCCTCACACGTACGCTCCCCCTAGAGCGTTGTCGTACCCTCACCTGGACCCTAAACCGTCCCCGTCCCCTAACCCTAACCCTAGCCCGAACCCTAACCCTAACCCTTCCCCGAAGCCTGACCCTCAGCCGTCCCATAATCCTAACCCGTACGCTGACACTAACCCGCGCCCTCACACGTACGCTCCCCCTAGAGCGTTGTCGTACCCTCACCTGGACCCTAAACCGTCCCCGTCCCCTAACCCTAACCCTAGCCCGAACCCTAACCCTAACCCTTCCCCGAAGCCTGACTCTCACCCGTCCCCTAATCCTAACCCGTACGCTGACACTAACCAGCGCCCTCACACGTACGCTCCCCCTAGAGCGTTGTCGTACCCTCACCTGGACCCTAAACCGTCCCCGTCCCCTAACCCTAACCCTAGCCCGAACCCTAACACTTCCCCGAAGCCTGACCCTCAGCCGTCCCCTAATCCTAACCCGTACGCTGACACTAACCCGTGCCCTCACACGTACGCTCCCCCTAGAGCGTTGTCGTACCCTCACCTGGACGCTAAACCGTCCCCGTCCCCTAACCCTAACCCTAGCCCGAACCCTAACCCTAACCCTTCCCCAAAGCCTGACCCTCACCCGTCCCCTAATCCTAACCCGTACGCTGACACTAACCCGCGCCCTCACACGTACGCTCCCCCTAGAGCGTTGTCGTACCCTCACCTGGACCCTAAACCGTCCCCGTCCCCTAACCCTAACCCTAGCCCGAACCCTAACCCTAACCCTTCCCCGAAGCCTGACCCTCAGCCGTCCCCTAATCCTAACCCGTACGCTGACACTAACCCACGCCCTCACACGTACGCTCCCCCTAGAGCGTTGTCGTACCCTCACCTGGACCCTAAACCATCCCCGTCCCCTAACCCTAACCCTAGCCCGAACCCTAACCCTAACCCTTCCCCGAAGCCTGACCCTCAGCCGTCCCCTAATCCTAACCCGTACGCTGACACTAACCCACGCCCTCACACGTACGCTCCCCCTAGAGCGTTGTCGTACCCTCACCTGGACCCTAAACCGTCCCCGTCCCCTAACCCTAACCCTAGCCCGAACCCAAACCATAACCCTTCCCCGAAGCCTGACCCTCAGCCGTCCCCTAATCCTAACCCGTACGCTGACACTAACATGCGCCCTCACACTTACGCTCCCCCTAGAGCGTTGTCGTACCCTCACCTGGACCCTAAACCGTCCCCGTCCCCTAACCCTAACCCTAGCCCGAACCCTAACCCTAACCCTTCCCCGAAGCCTGACCCTCAGCCGTCCCCTAATCCTAACCCGTACGCTGACACTAACCCGCGCCCTCACACGTACGTTCCCCCTAGAGCGTTGTCGTACCCTCACCTGGACCCTAAACCGTCCCCGTCCACTAACCCTAACCCTAGCCCGAACCCTAACCCTAACCCTTCCCCGAAGCCTGACCCTCACCCGTCCCCTAATCCTAACCCGTACGCTGACACTAACCCGCGCCCTCACACATACGCTCCCCCTAGAGCGTTGTCGTACCCTCACCTTGACCCTAAACCGTCCCCGTCCCCTAACCCTAACCCTAGCCCGTACCCTAACCCTAACCCTTCCCCGAAGCCTGACCCTCAGCCGTCCCCTTATCCTAACCCGTACGCTGACACTAACCCGCGCCCTCACACGTACGCTCCCCCTAGAGCGTTGTCGTACCCTCACCTGGACCCTAAACCGTCCCCGTCCCCTAACCCTAACCCTAGCCCGAACCCTAACCCTAACCCTTCCCCGAAGCCTGACCCTCAGCCGTCCCATAATCCTAACCCGTACGCTGACACTAACCCGCGCCCTCACACGTACGCTCCCCCTAGAGCGTTGTCGTACCCTCACCTGGACCCTAAACCGTCCCCGTCCCCTAACCCTAACCCTAGCCCGAACCCTAACCCTAACCCTTCCCCGAAGCCTGACCCTCACCCGTCCCCTAATCCTAACCCGTACGCTGACACTAACCCGCGCCCTCACACGTACGCTCCCCCTAGAGCGTTGTCGTACCCTCACCTGGACGCTAAACTGTCCCCGTACCCTAACCCTAACCCTAGCCCGAACCCTAACCCTAACCCTTCCCTGAAGCCTGACCCTCACCCGTCCCCTAATCCTAACCCGTACGCTGACACTAACCCGCGCCCTCACACGTACGCTCCCCCTAGAGCGTTGTCGTACCCTCACCTGGACCCTAAACCGTCCCCGTCCCCTAACCCTAACCCTAGCCCGAACCCTAACACTAACCCTTCCCCAAAGCCTGACCCTCACCCGTCCCCTAATCCTAACCCGTACGCTGACACTAACCCGCGCCCTCACACGTACGCTCCCCCTAGAGCGTTGTCGTACCCTCACCTGGACCCTAAACCGTCCCCGTCCCGTAACCCTAACCCTAGCCCGAATCCTAACCCTAACCCTTCCCCGAAGCCTGACCCTCAGCCGTCCCCTAATCCTAACCCGTACGCTGACACTAACCCGGGCCCTCACACGTACGCTCCCCCTAGAGCGTTGTCGTACCCTCACCTGGACCCTAAACCGTCCCCGTCCCCTAACCCTAACCCTAGCCCGAACCCTAACCCTAACCCTTCCCCGAAGCCTGACCCTCAGCCGTCCCCTAATCCTAACCCGGACGCTGACACTAACCCGCGCCCTCACACGTACGCTCCCCCTAGAGCGTTGTCGTACCCTCACCTGGACCCTAAACCGTCCCCGTCCCCTAACCCTAACCTTAGCCCGAACCCTAACCATAACCCTTCCCCGAAGCCTGACCCTCAGCCGTCCCCTAATCCTAACCCGTACGCTGACACTAACCCGCGCCCTCACACGTACGCTCCCCCTAGAGCGTTGTCGTACCCTCACCTGGACCCTAAACCGTCCCCGTCCCCTAACCCTAACCCTAGCCCGAACCCTAACCCTAACACTTCCCCGAAGCCTGACCCTCACCCGTCCCCTAATCCTAACCCGTACGCTGACACTAACCCGCGCCCTCACACGTACGCTCCCCCTAGAGCGTTGTCGTACCCTCACCTGGACGCTAAACCGTCCCCGTACCCTAACTCTAACCCTAGCCCGAACCCTAACCCTAACCCTTCCCCGAAGCCTGACCCTCACCCGTCCCCTAATCCTAACCCGTACGCTGACACTAACCCGCGCCCTCACACGTACGCTCCCCCTAGAGCGTTGTCGTACCCTCACCTGGACCCTAAACCGTCCCCGTCCCCTAACCCTAACCCTAGCCCAAACCCTAACCCTAACACTTCCCCGAAGCCTGACCCTCACCCGTCCCCTAATCCTAACCCGTACGCTGACACTAACCCGCGCCCTCACACGTACGCTCCCCCTTGAGCGTTTTCGTACCCTCACCTGGACGCTAAACCGTGCCCGTCCCCTAACCCTAACCCTAGCCCGAACCCTAACCCTAACCCTTCCCCGAAGCCTGAGCCTCACCCGTCCCCTAATCCTAACCCGTACGCTGACACTAACCCGCGCTCTCACACGTACGCTCCCCCTAGAGTGATTTCGTACCCTCACCTGGACCCTAAACCGTCCCCATCCCCTAACCTTAACCGTAGCCCGAACCCTAACCCTAACCCTTCCCCAAAGCCTGACCCTCACCCGTCCCCTAATCCTAACCCGTACGCTGACACTAACCCGCGCCCTCACACGTACGCTCCCCCTAGAGCGTTGTCGTACCCTCACCTGGACCCTAAACCGTCCCCGTCCCCTAACCCTAACCCTAGCCCGAACCCTAACCCTAACCCTTCCCCGAAGCCTGACCCTCAGCCGTCCCCTAATCCTAACCCGTACGCTGACACTCACCCGCGCCCTCACACGTACGCTCCCACTAGAGCGTTGTCGTACCCTCACCTGGACCCTAAACCGTCCCCGTCCCCTAACCCTAACCCTAGCCCGAACCCTAACCCTAACCCTTCCCCGAAGCCTGACCCTCAGCCGTCCCCTAATCCTAACCCGTACGCTGACACTAACCCACGCCCTCACACGTACGCTCCCCCTAGAGCGTTGTCGTACCCTCACCTGGACCCTAAACCGTCCCCGTCCCCTAACACTAACCCTAGCCCGTACCCTAACCTTAACCCTTCCCCGAAGCCTGACCCTCAGCCGTCCCCTAATCCTAACCCGTATGCTGACACTAACCTGCGCCCTCACACGTACGCTCCCCCGTGAGCGTTGTCGTACCCTCACCTGGACCCTAAACCGTCCCCGTCCCCTAAGCCTAACCCTAGCCCGAACCCTAACCCTAACCCTTCCCCGAAGCCGGACCCTCAGCCGTCCCTTAATCCTAACCCGTACGCTGACACTAACCCGCGCCCTCACACGTACGCTCCCCCTAGAGCGTTGTCGTACCCTCACCTGGACCCTAAACCGTCCCCGTCCCCTAACCCTAACCCTAGCCCGAACCCTAACCCTAACCCTTCCCCGAAGCCGGACCCTCACCCGTCCCCTAATCCTAACCCGTACGCTGACACTAACCCGCGCCCTCACACGTACGCTCCCCCTAGAGCGTTGTCGTACCCTCACCTGGACCCTAAACCGTCCCCGTCCCCTAACACTAACCCTAGCCCGAACCCTAACCCTAACCCTTCCCCGAAGCCTGACCCTCACCCGTCCCCTAATCCTAACCCGTACGCTGACACTAACCCGCGCCCTCACACGTACGCTCCCCCTAGAGCGTTGTCGTACCCTCACCTGGACCCTAAACCGTCCCCGTCCCCTAACCCTAACCCTAGCCCGAACCCTAACCCTAACCCTTCCCCGAAGCCTGACCCTCACCCGTCCCCTAATCCTAACCCGTACGCTGACACTAACCCGCGCCCTCACACGTACGCTCCCCCTAGAGCGTTGTCGTACCCTCACCTGGACGCTAAACCGTCCCCGTACCCTAACCCTAACCCTAGCCCGAACCCTAACCCTAACCCTTCCCCGAAGCCTGATACTCACCCGTCCCCTAATCCTAACCCGTACGCTGACACTAACCCGCGCCCTCACACGTACGCTCCCCCTAGAGCGTTGTCGTACCCTCACCTGGACCCTAAACCGTCCCCGTCCCCTAACCCTAACCCTAGCCCGAACCCTAACCCTAACCCTTCCCCGAAGCCTGACCCTCAGCCGTCCCCTAATCCTAACCCGTACGCTGACACTAACCCGCGCCCTCACACGTACGCTCCCCCTAGAGCGTTGTCGTACCCTCACCTGGACCCTAAACCGTCCCCGTCCCCTAAGCCTAACCCTAGCCCGAACCCTAACCATAACCCTTCCCCGAAGCCTGACCCTCAGCCGTCCCCTAATCCTAACCCGTACGCTGACACTAACCCGCGCCCTCACACGTACGCTCCCCCTAGAGCGTTGTCGTACCCTCACCTGGACCCTAAACCGTCCCCGTCCCCTAACCCTAACCCTAGCCCGAACCCTAACCCTAACCCTTCCCCGAAGCCTGACCCTCACCCGTCCCCTAATCCTAACCCGTACGCTGACACTAACCCGCGCCCTCACACGTACGCTCCCCCTAGAGCGTTGTCGTACCCTCACCTGGACGCTAAATCGTCCCCGTCCCCTAACCCTAACCCTAGACCGAACCCTAACCCTAACCCTTCCCCGAAGCCTGACCTTCACCCGTCCCCTAATCCTAACCCGTACGCTGACACTAACCCGCGCTCTCACACGTACGCTCCCCCTAGAGCGTTGTCGTACCCTCACCTGGACCCTAAACCGTCCCCGTCCCCTAACCCTAACCCTAGCCCGAACCCTAACCCTAACCCTTCCCCGAAGCCTGACCCTCACCCGTCCCCTAATCCTAACCCGTACGCTGACACTAACCCGCGCCCTCACACGTACGCTCCCCCTACAGCGTTGTCGTACCCTCACCTGGACGCTAAACCGTCCCCGTACCCTAACCCTAACCCTAGCCCGAACCCTAACCCTAACCCTTCCCCGAAGCCTGACCCTCACCCGTCCCCTAATCCTAACCCGTACGCTGACACTAACCCGCGCCCTCACACGTACGCTCCCCCTAGAGCGTTGTCGTACCCTCACCTGGACCCTAAACCGTCCCCGTCCCCTAACCCTAACCCTAGCCCGAACCCTAACCCTAACCCTTCCCCGAAGCCTGACCCTCACCCGTCCCCTAATCCTAACCCGTACGCTGACACTAACCCGCGCCCTCACACGTACGCTCCCCCTAGAGCGTTGTTGTACCCTCACCTGGACGCTAAACCGTCCCCGTACCCTAACCCTAACCCTAGCCCGAACCCTAACCCTAACCCTTCCCCGAAGCCTGACCCTCACCCGTCCCCTAATCCTAACCCGTACGCTGACACTAACCCGCGCCCTCACACGTACGCTCCCCCTAGAGCGTTGTCGTACCCTCACCTGGACCCTAAACCGTCCCCGTCCCCTAACCCTAACCCTAGCCCGAACCCTAACCCTAACCCTTCCCCGAAGCCTGACCCTCAGCCGTCCCCTAATCCTAACCCGTACGCTGACACTAACCCGCGCCCTCACACGTACGCTCCCCCTAGAGCGTTGTCGTACCCTCACCTGGACCCTAAACCGTCCCCGTCCCCTAAGCCTAACCCTAGCCCGAACCCTAACCATAACCCTTCCCCGAAGCCTGACCCTCAGCCGTCCCCTAATCCTAACCCGTACGCTGACACTAACCCGCGCCCTCACACGTACGCTCCCCCTAGAGCGTTGTCGTACCCTCACCTGGACCCTAAACCGTCCCCGTCCCCTAACCCTAACCCTAGCCCGAACCCTAACCCTAACCCTTCCCCGAAGCCTGACCCTCACCCGTCCCCTAATCCTAACCCGTACGCTGACACTAACCCGCGCCCTCACACGTACGCTCCCCCTAGAGCGTTGTCGTACCCTCACCTGGACGCTAAATCGTCCCCGTCCCCTAACCCTAACCCTAGACCGAACCCTAACCCTAACCCTTCCCCGAAGCCTGACCCTCACCCGTCCCCTAATCCTAACCCGTACGCTGACACTAACCCGCGCTCTCACACGTACGCTCCCCCTAGAGCGTTGTCGTACCCTCACTTGGACCCTAAATCGTCCCCGTCCCCTAACCCTAACCCTAGCCCGAACCCTAACCCTAACCCTTCCCCGAAGCCTGACCCTCACCCGTCCCCTAATCCTAACCCGTACGCTGACACTAACCCGCGCCCTCACACGTACGCTCCCCCTAGAGCGTTGTCGTACCCTCACCTGGACCCTAAACCGTCCCCGTCCCCTAACCCTAACCCTAGCCCGAACCCTAAACCTAACACTTCCCCGAAGCCTGACCCTCAGCCGTCCCCTAATCCTAACCAGTACGCTGACACTAACCCGCGCCCTCACACGTACGCTCCCCCTAGAGCGTTGTCGTACCCTCACCTGGACCCTAAACCGTCCCCGTCCCCTAACCCTAACCCTAGCCCGAACCCTAACCCTAACCCTTCCCCGAAGCCTGACCCTCAGCCGTCCCCTAATCCTAACCCGTACGCTGACACTAACCCGCGCCCTCACACGTACGCTCCCCCTAGAGCGTTGTCGTACCCTCACCTGGACCCTAAACCGTCCCCGTCCCCTAAGCCTAACCCTAGCCCGAACCCTAACCATAACCCTTCCCCGAAGCCTGACCCTCAGCCGTCCCCTAATCCTAACCCGTACGCTGACACTAACCCGCGCCCTCACACGTACGCTCCCCCTAGAGCGTTGTCGTACCCTCACCTGGACCCTAAACCGTCCCCGTCCCCTAACCCTAACCCTAGCCCGAACCCTAATCCTAACCCTTCCCCGAAGCCTGACCCTCACCCGTCCCCTAATCCTAAGCCGTACGCTGACACTAACCCGCGCCCTCACACGTACGCTCCCCCTAGAGCGTTGTCGTACCCTCACCTGGACGCTAAATCGTCCCCGTCCCCTAACCCTAACCCTAGACCGAACCCTAACCCTAACCCTTCCCCGAAGCCTGACCCTCACCCGTCCCCTAATCCTAACCCGTACGCTGACACTAACCCGCGCTCTCACACGTACGCTCCCCCTAGAGCGTTGTCGTACCCTCACTTGGACCCTAAATCGTCCCCGTCCCCTAACCCTAACCCTAGCCCGAACCCTAACCCTAACCCTTCCCCGAAGCCTGACCCTCACCCGTCCCCTAATCCTAACCCGTACGCTGACACTAACCCGCGCCCTCACACGTACGCTCCCCCTAGAGCGTTGTCGTACCCTCACCTGGACCCTAAACCGTCCCCGTCCCCTAACCCTAACCCTAGCCCGAACCCTAAACCTAACACTTCCCCGAAGCCTGACCCTCAGCCGTCCCCTAATCCTAACCAGTACGCTGACACTAACCCGCGCCCTCACACGTACGCTCCCCCTAGAGCGTTGTCGTACCCTCACCTGGACCCTAAACCGTCCCCGTCCCCTAACCCTAACCCTAGCCCGAACCCTAACCCTAACCCTTCCCCGAAGCCTGACCCTCAGCCGTCCCCTAATCTAACCCGTACGCTGACACTAACCCGCGCCCTCACACGTACGCTCCCCCTAGAGCGTTGTCGTACCCTCACCTGGACCCTAAACCGTCCCCGTCCCCTAACCCTAAACCTAGCCCGAACCCTAACCCTTCCCCGAAGCCTGACCCTCAGCCGTCCCCTAATCCTAACCCGTACGCTGACACTAACCCGCGCCCTCACACGTACGCTCCCCCTAGAGCGTTGTCGTACCCTCACCTGGACCCTAAACCGTCCCCGTCCCCTAACCCTAACCCTAGCCCGAACCCTAACCCTAACCCTTCCCCGAAGCCTGACCCTCAGCAGTCCCCTAATCTAACCCGAACGCTGACACTAACCCGCGCCCTCACACGTACGCTCCCCCTAGAGCGTTGTCGTACCCTCACCTGGACCCTAAACCGTCCCCGTCCTCTAACCCTAACCCTAGCCCGAACCCTAACCCTAACCCTTCCCCGAAGCCTTACCCTCACCCGTCCCCTAATCCTAACCCGTACGCTGACACTAACCCGCGCCCTCACACGTACGCTCCCCCTAGAGCGTTGTCGTACCCTCACCTGGACCCTAAACCGTCCCCGTCCCCTAACCCTAACCCTAGCCCGAACCCTAACCCTAACCCTTCCCCGAAGCCTGACCCTCAGCCGTCCCCTAATCCTAACCAGTACGCTGACACTAACCCGCGCCCTCACACGTACGCTCCCCCTAGAGCGTTGTCGTACCCTCACCTGGACGCTAAACCGTCCCCGTCCCCTAACCCTAACCCTAGCCCGAACCCTAACCCTAACACTTCCCCGAAGCCTGACCCTCACCCGTCCCCTAATCCTAACCCGTACGCTGACACTAACCCGCGCCCTCACACGTACGCTCCCCCTAGAGCGTTGTCGTACCCTCACCTGGACCCTAAACCGTCCCCGTCCCCTAACCCTAACCCTAGCCCGAACCCGAACCCTAACCCTTCCCCAAAGCCTGACCCTCACCCGTCCCCTAATCCTAACCCGTACGCTGACACTAACCCGCACCCTCACACGTACGCTCCCCCTAGAGCGTTGTCGTACCCTCACCTGGACCCTAAACCGTCCCCGTCCCCTAACCCTAACCCTAGCCCGAACCCTAACCCTAACCCTTCCCCGAAGCCTGACACTCACCCGTCCCCTAATCCTAACACGTACGCTGACACTAACCCGCGCCCTCACACGTACGCTCCCCCTAGAGCGTTGTCGTAACCTCACCTGGACCCTAAACCGTCCGCGTCCCCTAACCCTAACCCTAGCCCGAACCCTAACCCTAACCCTTCCCCGAAGCCTGACCCTCAGCCGTCCCCTAATCCTAACCCGTACGCTGACACTAACCCACGCCCTCACACGTACGCTCCCCCTAGAGCGTTGGCGTACCCTCACCTGGACCCTAAACCGTCCCCGTCTCCTAACCCTAACCCTAGCCCGAACCCTAACCCTAACCCTTCCCCGAAGCCTGACCCTCAGCCGTCTCCTAATCCTAACCCGTACGCTGACACTAACCCGCGCCCTCACACGTACGCTCCCCCTATAGCGTTGTCGTACCCTCACCTGGACCCTAAACCGTCCCCGTCCCCTAACCCTAACCCTAGCCCGAACCCTAACCATAACCCTTCCCCGAAGCCTGACCCTCAGCCGTCCCCTAATCCTAACCCGTATGCTGACACTAACCCGCGCCCTCACACGTACGCTCCCCCTAGAGCGTTGTCGTACCCTCACCTGGACGCTAAACCGTCCCCGTCCCCTAACCCGAACCCTAGCCCGAACCCTAACCCTAACACTTCCCCGAAGCCTGACCCTCACCCGTCCCCTAATCCTAACCCGTACGCTGACACTAACCCGCGCCCTCACACGTACGCTCCCCCTAGAGCGTTGTCGTACCCTCACCTGGACGCTAAACCGTCCCCGTACCCTAACTCTAACCCTAGCCCGAACCCTAACCCTAACCCTTCCCCGAAGCCTGACCCTCACCCGTCCCCTAATCCTAACCCGTACGCTGACACTAACCCGCGCCCTCACACGTACGCTCCCCCTAGAGCGTTGTCGTACCCTCACCTGGACCCTAAACCGTCCCCGTCCCCTAACCCTAACCCTAGCCCAAACCCTAACCCTAACACTTCCCCGAAGCCTGACCCTCACCCGTCCCCTAATCCTAACCCGTACGCTGACACTAACCCGCGCTCTCACACGTACGCTCCCCCTAGTGTGATTTCGTACCCTCACCTGGACCCTAAACCGTCCCCGTCCCCTAACCTTAACCGTAGCCCGAACCCTAACCCTAACCCTTCCCCAAAGCCTGACCCTCACCCGTCCCCTAATCCTAACCCGTACGCTGACACTAACCCGCACCCTCACACGTACGCTCCCCCTAGAGCGTTGTCGTACCCTCACCTGGACCCTAAACCGTCCCCGTCCCCTAACCCTAACCCTAGCCCGAACCCTAACCCTAACCCTTCCCCGAAGCCTGACCCTCACCCGTCCCCTAATCCTAACCCGTACGCTGACACTAACCCGCGCCCTCACACGTACGCTCCCCCTAGAGCGTTGTCGTACCCTCACCTGGACGCTAAATCGTCCCCGTCCCCTAACCCTAACCCTAGACCGAACCCTAACCCTAACCCTTCCCCGAAGCCTGACCCTCACCCGTCCCCTAATCCTAACCCGTACGCTGACACTAACCCGCGCTCTCACACGTACGCTCCCCCTAGAGCGTTGTCGTACCCTCACCTGGACCCTAAATCGTCCCCGTCCCCTAACCCTAACCCTAGCCCGAACCCTAACCCTAACCCTTCCCCGAAGCCTGACCCTCACCCGTCCCCTAATCCTAACCCGTACGCTGACACTAACCCGCGCCCTCACACGTACGCTCCCCCTAGAGCGTTGTCGTACCCTCACCTGGACCCTAAACCGTCCCCGTCCCCTAACCCTAACCCTAGCCCGAACCCTAACCCTAACCCTTCCCCGAAGCCTGACCCTCACCCGTCCCCTAATCCTAACCCGTACGCTGACACTAACCCGCGCCCTCACACGTACGCTCCCCCTAGAGCGTTGTCGTACCCTCACCTGGACGCTAAACCGTCCCCGTACCCTAACCCTAACCCTAGCCCGAACCCTAACCCTAACCCTTCCCCGAAGCCTGACCCTCACCCGTCCCCTAATCCTAACCCGTACGCTGACACTAACCTGCGCCCTCACACGTACGCTCCCCCTAGAGCGTTGTCGTACCCTCACCTGGACCCTAAACCGTCCCCGTCCCCTAACCCTAACCCTAGCCCGAACCCTAACCCTAACCCTTCCCCGAAGCCTGACCCTCACCCGTCCCCTAATCCTAACCCGTACGCTGACACTAACCCGCGCCCTCACACGTACGCTCCCCCTAGAGCGTTGTCGTACCCTCACCTGGACGCTAAACCGTCCCCGTAACCTAACCCTAACCCTAGCCCGAACCCTAACCCTAACCCTTCCCCGAAGCCTGACCCTCACCCGTCCCCTAATCCTAACCCGTACGCTGACACTAACCCGCGCCCTCACACGTACGCTCCCCCTAGAGCGTTGTCGTACCCTCACCTGGACCCTAAACCGTCCCCGTCCCCTAACCCTAACCCTAGCCCGAACCCTAACCCTAACCCTTCCCCGAAGCCTGACCCTCAGCCGTCCCCTAATCCTAACCCGTACGCTGACACTAACCCGCGCCCTCACACATACGCTCCCCCTAGAGCGTTGTCGTACCCTCACCTGGACCCTAAACCATCCCCGTCCCCTAAGCCTAACCCTAGCCCGAACCCTAACCATAACCCTTCTCCGAAGCCTGACCCTCAGCCGTCCCCTAATCCTAACCCGTACGCCAACACTAACCCGCGCCCTCACACGTACGCTCCCCCTAGAGCGTTGTCGTACCCTCACCTGGACCCTAAACCGTCCCCGTCCCCTAACCCTAACCCTAGCCCGAACCCTAACCCTAACCCTTCCCCGAAGCCTGACCCACACCCGTCCCCTAATCCTAACCCGTACGCTGACACTAACCCGCGCCCTCACACGTACGCTCCCCCTAGAGCGTTGTCGTACCCTCACCTGGACGCTAAATCGTCCCCGTCCCCTAACCCTAACCCTAGACCGAACCCTAACCCTAACCCTTCCCCGAAGCCTGACCCTCACCCGTCCCCTAATCCTAACCCGTACGCTGACACTAACCCGCGCTCTCACACGTACGCTCCCCCTAGAGCGTTGTCGTACCCTCACCTGGACCCTAAATCGTCCCCGTCCCCTAACCCTAACCCTAGCCCGAACCCTAACCCTAACCCTTCCCCGAAGCCTGACCCTCACCCGTCCCCTAATCCTAACCCGTACGCTGACACTAACCCGCGCCCTCACACGTACGCTCCCCCTAGAGCGTTGTCGTACCCTCACCTGGACCCTAAACCGTCCCCGTCCCCTAACCCTAACCCTAGCCCGAACCCTAAACCTAACACTTCCCCGAAGCCTGACCCTCAGCCGTCCCCTAATCCTAACCAGTACGCTGACACTAACCCGCGCCCTCACACGTACGCTCTCCCTAGAGCGTTGTCGTACCCTCACCTGGACCCTAAACCGTCCCCGTCCCCTAACCCTAACCCTAGCCCGAACCCTAACCCTAACCCTTCCCCGAAGCCTGACCCTCAGCCGTCCCCTAATCTAACCCGTACGCTGACACTAACCCGCGCCCTCACACGTACGCTCCCCCTAGAGCGTTGTCGTTCCCTCACCTGGACCCTAAACCGTCCCCGTCCCCTAACCCTAAACCTAGCCCGAACCCTAACCCTAACCCTTCCCCGAAGCCTGACCCTCAGCCGTCCCCTAATCCTAACCCGTACGCTGACACTAACCCACGCCCTCACACGTACGCTCCCCCTAGAGCGTTGTCGTACCCTCACCTGGACCCTAAACCGTCCCCGTCCCCTAACCCTAACCCTAGCCCGAACCCTAACCCTAACCCTTCCCCGAAGCCTGACCCTCAGCCGTCCCCTAATCTAACCCGAACGCTGACACTAACCCGCGCCCTCACACGTACGCTCCCCCTAGAGCGTTGTCGTACCCTCACCTGGACCCTAAACCGTCCCCGTCCCCTAACCCTAACCCTAGCCCGAACCCTAACCCTAACCCTTCCCCGAAGCCTTACCCTCACCCGTCCCCTAATCCTAACCCGTACGCTGACACTAACCCGCGCCCTCACACGTACGCTCCCCCTAGAGCCTTGTCGTACCCTCACCTGGACCCTAAACCGTCCCCGTCCCCTAACCCTAACCCTAGCCCGAACCCTAACCCTAACCCTTCCCCGAAGCCTGACCCTCAGCCGTCCCCTAATCCTAACCCGTACGCTGACATTAACCCGCGCCCTCACACGTACGCTCCCCCTAGAGCGTTGTCGTACCCTCACCTGGACCCTAAACCGTCCCCGTCCCCTAACCCTAACCCTAGCCCGAACCCTAACCCTAACCCTTCCCCGAAGCCTGACCCTCAGCCGTCCCCTAATCCTAACCCGTACGCTGACACTAACCCGCGCCCTCACACGTACGCTCCCCCTAGAGCGTTGTCGTACCCTCACCTGGACCCTAAACCGTCCCCGTCCCCTAACCCTAAACCTAGCCCGAACCCTAACCCTAACCCTTCCCCGAAGCCTGACCCTCAGCCGTCCCCTAATCCTAACCCGTACGCTGACACTAACCCGCGCCCTCACACGTACGCTCCCCCTAGAGCGTTTTCGTACCCTCACCTGGACCCGAAACCGTCCCCGTCCCCTAACCCTAACCCTAGCCCGAACCCTAACCCTAACCATTCCCCGAAGCCTGACCCTCAGCCGTCCCCTAATCCTAACCCGTACGCTGACACTAACCTGCGCCCTCACACGTACGCTCCCCCTAGAGCGTTTTCGTACCCTCACCTGGACCCTACACCGTCCCCGTCCCCTAACCCTAACCCTAGCCCGAAACCTAACCCTAACCCTTCCCCGAAGCCTGACCCTCACCCGTCCCCTAATCCTAACCCGTACGCTGACACTAACCCGCGTCCTCACACGTACGCTCCCCCTAGAGCGTTGTCGTACCCTCACCTGGACCCTAAACCGTCCCCGTCCCGTAACCCTAACCCTAGCCCGAGCCCTAACCCTAACCCTTCCCCGAAGCGTGACCCTCACCCGTCCCCTAATCCTAACCCGTACGCTGACACTAACCCGCGCCCTCACACGTACGCTCCCCCTAGAGCGTTGTCGTACCCTCACCTGGACCCTAAACCGTCCCCGTCCCCTAACCCGAACCCTAGCCCGAACCCTAACCCTAACCATTCCCCGAAGCCTGACCCTCACCCGTCCCCTAATCCTAACCCGTACGCTGACACTAACCCGCGCCCTCACATGTACGCTCCCCCTAGAGCGTTGTCGTACCCTCACCTGGACCCTAAACCGTCCCCGTCCCCTAACCCTAACCCTAGCCCGAACCCTAACCCTAACCCTTCCCCGAAGCGTGACCCTCACCCGTCCCCTAATCCTAACCCGTACGCTGACACTAACCCGCGCCCTCACACGTACGCTCCCCCTAGAGCGTTGTCGTACCCTCACCTGGACCCTAAACCGTCCCCGTCCCCTAACCCGAACCCTAGCCCGAACCCTAACCCTAACCATTCCCCGAAGCCTGACCCTCACCCGTCCCCTAATCCTAACCCGTACGCTGACACTAACCCGCGCCCTCACATGTACGCTCCCCCTAGAGCGTTGTCGTACCCTCACCTGGACCCTAAACCGTCCCCGTCCCCTAACCCTAACCCTAGCCCGAACCCTAACCCTAACCCTTCCCCGAAGCCTGACCCTCAGCTGTCCCCTAATCCTAACCCGTACGCTGACACTAACCCACGCACTCACACGGACGCTCCCCCTAGAGCGTTGTCGTACCCTCACCTGGACCCTAAACCGTCCCCGTCCCCTAACCCTAACCCTAGCCCGAACCCTAACCCTAACACTTCCCCGAAGCCTGACCCTCACCCGTCCCCTAATCCTAAACCGTACGCTGACACTAACCCGCGCCCTCACACGTACGCTCCCCCTAGAGCGTTGTCGTACCCTCACCTGGACCCTAAACCGTCCCCGTCCCCTAACCCTAACCCTAGCCCGAACCCTAACCCTAACCCTTCCCCGAAGCCTGACCCTCAGCCGTCCCCTAATCCTAACCCGTACGCTGACACTAACCCGAGCCCTCACACGTACGCTCCCCCTAGAGCGTTGTCGTTCCCTCACCTGGACCCTAAACCGTCCCCGTCCCCTAACCCTAACCCTAGCCCGAACCCTAACCCTAACCCTTCCCCGAAGCCTGACCCTCAGCCGTCCCCTAATCTAACCCGTACGCTGACACTAACCCGCGCCCTCACACGTACGCTCCCCCTAGAGCGTTGTCGTACCCTCACCTGGACCCTAAACCGTCCCCGTCCACTAACCCTAACCCTAGCCCGAACCCTAACCCTAACCCTTCCCCGAAGCCTGACCCTCAGCCGTCCCCTAATCCTAACCCGTACGCTGACACTAACCCGCGCCCTCACACGTACGCTCCCCCTAGAGCGTTGTCGTACCCTCACCTGGACCCTAAACCATCCACGTCCCCTAACCCTAACCCTAGCCCGAACCCTAACCCTAACCCTTCCCCGAAGCCTGACCCTCACCCGTCCCCTAATCCTAACCCGTACGCTGACACTAACCCGCGCCCTCACACGTACGCTCCCCCTAGAGCGTTGTCGTACCCTCACCTGGACCCTAAACCGTCCCCGTCCCCTAACCCTAACCCTAGCCCGAACCCTAACCCTAACCCTTCCCCGAAGCCTGACCCTCACCCGTCCCCTAATCCTAACCCGTACGCTGACACTAACCCGCGCCCTCACACGTACGCTCCCCCTAGAGCGTTGTCGTACCCTCACCTGGACCCTAAACCGTCCCCGTCCCCTAACCCTAACCCTAGCCCGAACCCTAACCCTAACACTTCCCCGAAGCCTGACCCTCAGCCGTCCCCTAATCCTAACCAGTACGCTGACACTAACCCGCGCCCTCACACGTACGCTCCCCCTAGAGCGTTGTCGTACCCTCACCTGGACCCTAAACCGTCCCCGTCCCCTAACACTAACCCTAGCCCGTACCCTAACCTTAACCCTTCCCCGAAGCCTGACCCTCAGCCGTCCCCTAATCCTAACCCGTACGCTGACACTAACCCGCGCCCTCACACGTACGCTCCCCCGAGAGCGTTGTCGTACCCTCACCTGGACCCTAAACCGTCCCCGTCCCCTAACCCTAACCCTAGCCCGAACCCTAACCCTAACCCTTCCCCGAAGCCGGACCCTCAGCCGTCCCTTAATCCTAACCCGTACGCTGACACTAACCCGCGCCCTCACACGTACGCTCCCCCTAGAGCGTTGTCGTACCCTCACCTGGACCCTAAACCGTCCCCGTCCCCTAACCCTAACCCTAGCCCGAACCCTAACCCTAACCCTTCCCCGAAGCCTGACCCTCAGCCGTCCCCTAATCCTAACCCGTACGCTGACACTAACCCGCGTCCTCACACGTACGCTCCCCCTAGAGCGTTCTCGTACCCTCACCTGGACCCTAAACCGTCCCCGTCCCCTAACCCTAACCCTAGCCCGAACCCTAACCCTAACCCTTCCCCGAAGCCTGACCCTCACCCGTCCCCTAATCCTAACCCGTACGCTGACACTAACCCGCGCCCTCACACGTACGCTCCCCCTAGAGCGTTGTCGTACCCTCACCTGGACCCTAAACCGTCCCCGTCCCCTAACCCTAACCCTAGCCCGAACCCTAACCCTAACCCTTCCCCGAAGCCTGACCCTCACCCGTCCCCTAATCCTAACCCGTACGCTGACACTAACCCGCGCCCTCACACGTACGCTCCCCCTAGAGCGTTGTCGTACCCTCACCTGGACGCTAAACCGTCCCCGTACCCTAACTCTAACCCTAGCCCGAACCCTAACCCTAACCCTTCCCCGAAGCCTGACCCTCACCCGTCCCCTAATCCTAACCCGTACGCTGACACTAACCCGCGCCCTCACACGTACGCTCCCCCTAGAGCGTTGTCGTACCCTCACCTGGACCCTAAACCGTCCCCGTCCCCTAACCCTAACCCTAGCCCAAACCCTAACCCTAACACTTCCCCGAAGCCTGACCCTCACCCGTCCCCTAATCCTAACCCGTACGCTGACACTAACCCGCGCCCTCACACGTACGCTCCCCCTTGAGCGTTGTCGTACCCTCACCTGGACGCTAAACCGTGCCCGTCCCCTAACCCTAACCCTAGCCCGAACCCTAACCCTAACCCTTCCCCGAAGTCTGACCCTCACCCGTCCCCTAATCCTAACCCGTACGCTGACACTAACCCGCGCTCTCACACGTACGCTCCCCCTAGTGTGATTTCGTACCCTCACCTGGACCCTAAACCGTCCCCGTCCCCTAACCTTAACCGTAGCCCGAACCCTAACCCTAACCCTTCCCCAAAGCCTGACCCTCACCCGTCCCCTAATCCTAACCCGTACGCTGACACTAACCCGCGCCCTCACACGTACGCTCCCCCTAGAGCGTTGTCGTACCCTCACCTGGACCCTAAACCGTCCCCGTCCCCTAACCCTAACCCTAGCCCGAACCCTAACCCTAACCCTTCCCCGAAGCCTGACCCTCAGCCGTCCCCTAATCCTAACCCGTACGCTGACACTCACCCGCGCCCTCACACGTACGCTCCCACTAGAGCGTTGTCGTACCCTCACCTGGACCCTAAACCGTCCGCGTCCCCTAACCCTAACCCTAGCCCGAACCCTAACCCTAACCCTTCCCCGAAGCCTGACCCTCAGCCGTCCCATAATCCTAACCCGTACGCTGACACTAACCCACGCCCTCACACGTACGCTCCCCCTAGAGCGTTGTCGTACCCTCACCTGGACCCTAAACCGTCCCCGTCCCCTAACACTAACCCTAGCCCGTACCCTAACCTTAACCCTTCCCCGAAGCCTGACCCTCAGCCGTCCCCTAATCCTAACCCGTATGCTGACACTAACCTGCAACCTCACACGTACGCTCCCCCGAGAGCGTTGTCGTACCCTCACCTGGACCCTAAACCGTCCCCGTCCCCTAAGCCTAACCCTAGCACGAACCCTAACCCTAACCCTTCCCCGAAGCCGGACCCTCAGCCGTCCCTTAATCCTAACCCGTACGCTGACACTAACCCGCGCCCTCACACGTACGCTCCCCCTAGAGCGTTGTCGTACCCTCACCTGGACCCTAAACCGTCCCCGTCCCCTA
This sequence comes from Globicephala melas, assembly GCF_963455315.2. Lineage (NCBI taxonomy): Eukaryota > Metazoa > Chordata > Mammalia > Artiodactyla > Delphinidae > Globicephala > Globicephala melas. The sequence goes on from NC_083314.1 coordinate 66,089,515, forward strand.
ACCCTAACCCTAGCCCGAACCCTAACCCTAACCCTTCCCCGAAGCCTGACCCTCACCCGTCCCCTAATCCTAACCCGTACGCTGACACTAACCCGCGCCCTCACACGTACGCTCCCCCTAGAGCGTTGTCGTACCCTCACCTGGACCCTAAACCGTCCCCGTCCCCTAACCCTAACCCTAGCCCGAACCCTAACCCTAACCCTTCCCCGAAGCCTGACCCTCACCCGTCCCCTAATCCTAACCCGTACGCTGACACTAACCCGCGCCCTCACACGTACGCTCCCCCTAGAGCGTTGTCGTACCCTCACCTGGACCCTAAACCGTCCCCGTCCCCTAACCCTAACCCTAGCCCGAACCCTAACCCTAACCCTTCCCCGAAGCCTGACCCTCACCCGTCCCATAATCCTAACCCGTACGCTGACACTAACCCGCGCCCTCACACGTACGCTCCCCCTAGAGCGTTGTCGTACCCTCACCTGGACGCTAAACCGTCCCCGTACCCTAACCCTAACCCTAGCCCGAACCCTAACCCTAACCCTTCCCCGAAGCCTGACACTCACCCGTCCCCTAATCCTAACCCGTACGCTGACACTAACCCGCGCCCTCACACGTACGCTCCCCCTAGAGCGTTGTCGTACCCTCACCTGGACCCTAAACCGTCCCCGTCCCCTAACCCTAACCCTAACCCGAACCCTAACCCTAACCCTTCCCCGAAGCCGGACCCTCAGCCGTCCCCTAATCCTAACCCGTACGCTGACACTAACCCGCGCCCTCACACGTACGCTCCCCCTAGAGCGTTGTCGTACCCTCACCTGGACCCTAAACCGTCCCCGTCCCCTAAGCCTAACCCTAGCCCGAACCCTAACCATAACCCTTCCCCGAAGCCTGACCCTCAGCCGTCCCCTAATCCTAACCCGTACGCTGACACTAACCCGCGCCCTCACACGTACGCTCCCCCTAGAGCGTTGTCGTACCCTCACCTGGACCCTAAACCGTCCCCGTCCCCTAACCCTAACCCTAGCCCGAACCCTAACCCTAACCCTTCCCCGAAGCCTGACCCTCACCCGTCCCCTAATCCTAACCCGTACGCTGACACTAACCCGCGCCCTCACACGTACGCTCCCCCTAGAGCGTTGTCGTACCCTCACCTGGACGCTAAATCGTCCCCGTCCCCTAACCCTAACCCTAGACCGAACCCTAACCCTAACCCTTCCCCGAAGCCTGACCCTCACCCGTCCCCTAATCCTAACCCGTACGCTGACACTAACCCCCGCTCTCACACGTACGCTCCCCCTAGAGCGTTGTCGTACCCTCACCTGGACCCTAAATCGTCCCCGTCCCCTAACCCTAACCCTAGCCCGAACCCTAACCCTAACCCTTCCCCGAAGCCTGACCCTCACCCGTCCCCTAATCCTAACCCGTACGCTGACACTAACCCGCGCCCTCACACGTACGCTCCCCCTAGAGCGTTGTCGTACCCTCACCTGGACGCTAAACCGTCCCCGTACCCTAACCCTAACCCTAGCCCGAACCCTAACCCTAACCCTTCCCCGAAGCCTGACCCTCACCCGTCCCCTAATCCTAACCCGTACGCTGACACTAACCTGCGCCCTCACACGTACGCTCCCCCTAGAGCGTTGTCGTACCCTCACCTGGACCCTAAACCGTCCCCGTCCCCTAACCCTAACCCTAGCCCGAACCCTAACCCTAACCCTTCCCCGAAGCCTGACCCTCACCCGTCCCCTAATCCTAACCCGTACGCTGACACTAACCCGCGCCCTCACACGTACGCTCCCCCTAGAGCGTTGTCGTACCCTCACCTGGACGCTAAACCGTCCCCGTAACCTAACCCTAACCCTAGCCCGAACCCTAACCCTAACCCTTCCCCGAAGCCTGACCCTCACCCGTCCCCTAATCCTAACCCGTACGCTGACACTAACCCGCGCCCTCACACGTACGCTCCCCCTAGAGCGTTGTCGTACCCTCACCTGGACCCTAAACCGTCCCCGTCCCCTAACCCTAACCCTAGCCCGAACCCTAACCCTAACCCTTCCCCGAAGCCTGACCCTCAGCCGTCCCCTAATCCTAAACCGTACGCTGACACTAACCCGCGCCCTCACACGTACGCTCCCCCTAGAGCGTTGTCGTACCCTCACCTGGACCCTAAACCGTCCCCGTCCCCTAAGCCTAACCCTAGCCCGAACCCTAACCATAACCCTTCTCCGAAGCCTGACCCTCAGCCGTCCCCTAATCCTAACCCGTACGCTGACACTAACCCGCGCCCTCACACGTACGCTCCCCCTAGAGCGTTGTCGTACCCTCACCTGGACCCTAAACAGTCCCCGTCCCCTAACCCTAACCCTAGCCCGAACCCTAACCCTAACCCTTCCCCGAAGCCTGACCCTCACCCGTCCCCTAATCCTAACCCGTACGCTGACACTAACCCGCGCCCTCACACGTACGCTCCCCCTAGAGCGTTGTCGTACCCTCACCTGGACGCTAAATCGTCCCCGTCCCCTAACCCTAACCCTAGACCGAACCCTAACCCTAACCCTTCCCCGAAGCCTGACCCTCACCCGTCCCCTAATCCTAACCCGTACGCTGACACTAACCCGCGCTCTCACACGTACGCTCCCCCTAGAGCGTTGTCGTACCCTCACCTGGACCCTAAATCGTCCCCGTCCCCTAACCCTAACCCTAGCCCGAACCCTAACCCTAACCCTTCCCCGAAGCCTGACCCTCACCCGTCCCCTAATCCTAACCCGTACGCTGACACTAACCCGCGCCCTCACACGTACGCTCCCCCTAGAGCGTTGTCGTACCCTCACCTGGACCCTAAACCGTCCCCGTCCCCTAACCCTAACCCTAGCCCGAACCCTAAACCTAACACTTCCCCGAAGCCTGACCCTCAGCCGTCCCCTAATCCTAACCAGTACGCTGACACTAACCCGCGCCCTCACACGTACGCTCCCCCTAGAGCGTTGTCGTACCCTCACCTGGACCCTAAACCGTCCCCGTCCCCTAACCCTAACCCTAGCCCGAACCCTAACCCTAACCCTTCCCCGAAGCCTGACCCTCAGCCGTCCCCTAATCTAACCCGTACGCTGACACTAACCCGCGCCCTCACACGTACGCTCCCCCTAGAGCGTTGTCGTTCCCTCACCTGGACCCTAAACCGTCCCCGTCCCCTAACCCTAAACCTAGCCCGAACCCTAACCCTAACCCTTCCCCGAAGCCTGACCCTCAGCCGTCCCCTAATCCTAACCCGTACGCTGACACTAACCCGCGCCCTCACACGTACGCTCCCCCTAGAGCGTTGTCGTACCCTCACCTGGACCCTAAACCGTCCCCGTCCCCTAACCCTAACCCTAGCCCGAACCCTAACCCTAACCCTTCCCCGAAGCCTGACCCTCAGCCGTCCCCTAATCTAACCCGAACGCTGACACTAACCCGCGCCCTCACACGTACGCTCCCCCTAGAGCGTTGTCGTACCCTCACCTGGACCCTAAACCGTCCCCGTCCCCTAACCCTAACCCTAGCCCGAACCCTAACCCTAACCCTTCCCCGAAGCCTTACCCTCACCCGTCCCCTAATCCTAACCCGTACGCTGACACTAACCCGCGCCCTCACACGTACGCTCCCCCTAGAGCGTTGTCGTACCCTCACCTGGACCCTAAACCGTCCCCGTCCCCTAACCCTAACCCTAGCCCGAACCCTAACCCTAACCCTTCCCCGAAGCCTGACCCTCAGCCGTCCCCTAATCCTAACCAGTACGCTGACACTAACCCGCGCCCTCACACGTACGCTCCCCCTAGAGCGTTGTCGTACCCTCACCTGGACGCTAAACCGTCCCCGTCCCCTAACCCTAACCCTAGCCCGAACCCTAACCCTAACACTTCCCCGAAGCCTGACCCTCACCCGTCCCCTAATCCTAACCCGTACGCTGACACTAACCCGCGTCCTCACACGTACGCTCCCCCTAGAGCGTTGTCGTACCCTCACCTGGACCCTAAACCGTCCCCGTCCCCTAACCCTAACCCTAGCCCGAACCCTAACCCTAACCCTTCCCCAAAGCCTGACCCTCACCCGTCCCCTAATCCTAACCCGTACGCTGACACTAACCCGCACCCTCACACGTACGCTCCCCCTAGAGCGTTGTCATACCCTCACCTGGACCCTAAACCGTCCCCGTCCCCTAACCCTAACCCTAGCCCGAACCCTAACCCTAACCCTTCCCCGAAGCCTGACCCTCAACCGTCCCCTAATCCTAACACGTACGCTGACACTAACCCGCGCCCTCACACGTACGCTCCCCCTAGAGCGTTGTCGTAACCTCACCTGGACCCTAAACCGTCCGCGTCCCCTAACCCTAACCCTAGCCCGAACCCTAACCCTAACCCTTCCCCGAAGCCTGACCCTCAGCCGTCCCCTAATCCTAACCCGTACGCTGACACTAACCCACGCCCTCACACGTACGCTCCCCCTAGAGCGTTGGCGTACCATCACCTGGACCCTAAACCGTCCCCGTCCCCTAACCCTAACCCTAGCCCGAACCCTAACCCTAACCCTTCCCCGAAGCCTGACCCTCAGCCGTCTCCTAATCCTAACCCGTACGCTGACACTAACCCGCGCCCTCACACGTACGCTCCCCCTAGAGCGTTGTCGTACCCTCACCTGGACCCTAAACCGTCCCCGTCCCCTAACCCTAACCCTAGCCCGAACCCTAACCATAACCCTTCCCCGAAGCCTGACCCTCAGCCGTCCCCTAATCCTAACCCGTACGCTGACACTAACCCGCGCCCTCACACGTACGCTCCCCCTAGAGCGTTGTCGTACCCTCACCTGGACCCTAAACCGTCCCCGTCCCCAACCCTAACCCTAGCCCGAACCCTAACCCTAACCCTTCCCCGAAGCCTGACCCTCACCCGTCCCCTAATCCTAACCCGTACGCTGACACTAACCCGCGCCCTCACACGTACGCTCCCCCTAGAGCGTTGTCGTACCCTCACCTGGACCCTAAACCGTCCCCGTCCCCTAAGCCTAACCCTAGCCCGAACCCTAACCATAACCCTTCCCCGAAGCCTGACCCTCAGCCGTCCCCTAATCCTAACCCGTACGCTGACACTAACCCGCGCCCTCACACGTACGCTCCCCCTAGAGCGTTGTCGTACCCTCACCTGGACCCTAAACCGTCCCCGTCCCCTAACCCTAGCCCGAACCCTAACCTAACCCTTCCCCGAAGCCTGACCCTCACCCGTCCCCTAATCCTAAACCGTACGCTGACACTAACCCGCGCTCTCACACGTACGCTCCCCCTAGAGCGTTGTCGTACCCTCACCTGGACCCTAAATCGTCCCCGTCCCCTAACCCTAACCCTAGCCCGAACCCTAACCCTAACCCTTCCCCGAAGCCTGACCCTCACCCGTCCCCTAATCCTAACCCGTACGCTGACACTAACCCGCGCCCTCACACGTACGCTCCCCCTAGAGCGTTGTCGTACCCTCACCTGGACCCTAAACCGTCCCCGTCCCCTAACCCTAACACTAGCCCGAACCCTAAACCTAACACTTCCCCGAAGCCTGACCCTCAGCCGTCCCCTAATCCTAACCAGTACGCTGACACTAACCCGCGCCCTCACACGTACGCTCCCCCTACAGCGTTGTCGTACCCTCACCTGGACCCTAAACCGTCCCCGTCCCCTAACCCTAACCCTAGCCCGAACCCTAACCCTAACCCTTCCCCGAAGCCTGACCCTCAGCCGTCCCCTAATCTAACCCGTACGCTGACACTAACCCGCGCCCTCACACGTACGCTCCCCCTAGAGCGTTGTCGTACCCTCACCTGGACCCTAAACCGTCCCCGTCCCGTAACCCTAACCCTAGCCCGAACCCTAACCCTAACCCTTCCCCGAAGCCTGACCCTCACCCGTCCCCTAATCCTAACCCGTACGCTGACACTAACCTGCGCCCTCACATGTACGCTCCCCCTAGAGCGTTGTCGTACCCTCACCTGGACCCTAAACCGTCCCGGTCCCGTAACCCTAACCCTAGCCCGAACCCTAACCCTAACCCTTCCCCGAAGCCTGACCCTCAGCCGTCCCCTAATCTAACCCGTACGCTGACACTAACCCGCGCCCTCACACGTACGCTCCCCCTAGAGCGTTGTCGTACCCTCACCTGGACCCTAAACCGTCCCCGTCCCCTAACCCTAACCCTAGCCCGAACCCTAACCCTAACACTTCCCCGAAGCCTGACCCTCAGCCGTCCCCTAATCCTAACCCGTACGCTGACACTAACCCGCGCCCTCACACGTACGCTCCCCCTAGAGCGTTGTCGTACCCTCACCTGGACCCTAAACCATCCACGTCCCCTAACCCTAACCCTAGCCCGAACCCTAACCCTCACCCTTCCCCGAAGCCTGACCCTCAGCCGTCCCCTAATCCTAACCCGTACGCTGACACTAACCCGCGCCCTCACACGTACGCTCCCCCTATAGCGTTGTCGTACCCTCACCTGGACCCTAAACCTTCCCCGTCCCCTAACCCTAACCCTAGCCCGAACCCTAACCCTAACTCTTCCCCGAAGCCTGACCCTCAGCCGTCCCCTAATCCTAACCCGTACGCTGACACTCACCCGCGCCCTCAAACGTACGCTCCCACTAGAGCGTTGTCGTACCCTCACCTGGACCCTAAACCGTCCCCGTCCCCTAACCCTAACCCTAGCCCGAACCCTAACCCTAACCCTTCCCCGAAGCCTGACCCTCAGCCGTCCCCTAATCCTAACCCGTACGCTGACACTAACCCACGCCCTCACACGTACGCTCCCCCTAGAGCGTTGTCGTACCCTCACCTGGACCCTAAACCGTCCCCGTCACCTTACACTAACCCTAGCTCGTACCCTAACCTTAACCCTTCCCCGAAGCCTGACACTCAGCCGTCCCCTAATCCTAACCCGTACGCTGACACTATCCTGCGCCCTCACACGTACGCTCCCCCGAGAGCGTTGTCGTACCCTCACCTGGACCCTAAACCGTCCCCGTCACCTAACCCTAACCCTAGCCCGAACCCTAACCCTAACCCTTCCCCGAAGCCGGACCCTTAGCCGTCCCTTAATCCTAAACCGTACGCTGACACTAACCCGCGCCCTCACACGTACGCTCCCCCTAGAGCGTTGTCGTACTCTCACCTGGACCCTAAACCGTCCCCGTCCCCTAACCCTAACCCTAGCCCGAACCCTAACCCTAACACTTCCCCGAAGCCTGACCCTCACCCGTCCCCTAATCCTAACCCGTACGCTGACACTAACCCGCGTCCTCACACGTACGCTCCCCCTAGAGTGTTGTCGTACCCTCACCTGGACCCTAAACCGTCCCCGTCCCCTAACCCTAACCCTAGCCCGAACCCTAACCCTAACCCTTCCCCGAATCCTGACCCTCACCCGTCCCCTAATCCTAACCCGTACGCTGACACTATCCCGCGCCCTCACACGTACGCTCCCCCTAGAGCGTTGTCGTACCCTCACCTGGACCCTAAACCGTCCCCGTCCCCTAACCCTAACCCTAGCCCTAACCCTAACCCTAACCCTTCCCCGAAGCCTGACCCTCACCCGTCCCCTAATCCTAACCCGTACGCTGACACTAACACGCGCCCTCACACGTATGCTCCCCCTTGAGCGTTGTCGTACCCTCACCTGGACGCTAAACCGTCCCCGTCCCCTAACCCTAACCCTAGCCCGAACCCTAACCCTAACCCTTCCCCGAAGCCTGACCCTCACCCGTCCCCTAATCCTAACCCGTACGCTGACACTAACCCGCGCTCTCACACGTACGCTCCCCCTAGAGTGTTTTCGTACCCTCACCTGGACCCTAAACCGTCCCCGTCCCCTAACCTTAACCGTAGCCCGAACCCTAACCCTAACCCTTCCCCAAAGCCTGACCCTCACCCGTCCCCTAATCCTAACCCGTACGCTGACACTAACCCGCGCCCTCACACGTACGCTCCCCCTAGAGCGTTGTCGTACCCTCACCTGGACCCTAAACCGTCCCCGTCCCCTAACCCTAACCCTAGCCCGAACCCTAACCCTAAACCTTCCCCGAAGCCTGACCCTCAGCCGTCCCCTAATCCTAACCCGTACGCTGACACTAACCCACGCCCTCACACGTACGCTCCCCCTAGAGCGTTGTCGTACCCTCACCTGGACCCTAAACCGTCCCCGTCCCCTAACACTAACCCTAGCCCGTACCCTAACCTTAACCCTTCCCCGAAGCCTGACCCTCAGCCGTCCCCTAATCCTAACCCGTACGCTGACACTAACCTGCGCCCTCACACGTACACTCCCCCGAGAGCGTTGTCGTACCCTCACCTGGACCCTAAACCGTCCCCGTCCCCTAACCCTAACCCTAGCCCGAACCCTAACCCTAACACTTCCCCGAAGCCGGACCCTCAGCCGTCCCTTAATCCTAACCCGTACGCTGACACTAACCCGCGCCCTCACACGTACGCTCCCCCTAGAGCGTTGTCGTACCCTCACCTGGACCCTAAACCGTCCCCGTCCCCTAACCCTAACCCTAGCCCGAACCCTAACCCTAACCCTTCCCCGAAGCCTGACCCTCAGCCGTCCCCTAATCCTAACCCGTACGCTGACACTAACCCGCGCCCTCACACGTACGCTCCCCCTAGAGCGTTGTCGTACCCTCACCTGGACCCTAAACCGTCCCCGTCCCCTAACCCTAACCCTAGCCCGAACCCTAACCCTAACCCTTCCCCGAAGCCTGACCCTCACCCGTCCCCTAATCCTAACCCGTACGCTGACACTAACCCGCGCCCTCACACGTACGCTCCCCCTAGAGCGTTGTCGTACCCTCACCTGGACCCTAAACCGTCCCCGTCCCCTAACCCTAACCCTAGCCCGAACCCTAACCCTAACCCTTCCCCGAAGCCTGACCCTCACCCGTCCCCTAATCCTAACCCGTACGCTGACACTAACCCGCGCCCTCACACGTACGCTCCCCCTAGAGCGTTGTCGTACCCTCACCTGGACGCTAAACCGTCCCCGTACCCTAACCCTAACCCTAGCCCGAACCCTAACCCTAACCCTTCCCCGAAGCCTGACCCTCACCCGTCCCCTAATCCTAACCCGTACGCTGACACTAACCCGCGCCCTCACACGTACGCTCCCCCTAGAGCGTTGTCGTACCCTCACCTGGACCCTAAACCGTCCCCGTCCCCTAACCCTAACCCTAGCCCGAACCCTAACCCTAACACTTCCCCGAAGCCTGACCCTCAGCCGTCCCCTAATCCTAACCCGTACGCTGACACTAACCCGCGCCCTCACACGTACGCTCCCCCTAGAGCGTTGTCGTACCCTCACCTGGACCCTAAACCGTCCCCGTCCCCTAACCCTAACCCTAGCCCGAACCCTAACCCTAACCCTTCCCCGAAGCCTGACCCTCAGCCGTCCCCTAATCCTAACCCGTACGCTGACACTAACCCGCGCCCTCACACGTACGCTCCCCCTAGAGCGTTGTCGTACCCTCACCTGGACCCTAAACCGTCCCCGTCCCCTAACCCTAACCCTAGCCCGAACCCTAACCCTAACCCTTCCCCGAAACCTGACCCTCACCCGTCCCCTAATCCTAACCCGTACGCTGACACTAACCCGCGCCCTCACACGTACGCTCCCCCTAGAGCGTTGTCGTACCCTCACCTGGACCCTAAACCGTCCCCGTCCCCTAACCCTAACCCTAGCCCGAACCCTAACCCTAACCCTTCCCCGAAGCCTGACCCTCACCCGTCCCCTAATCCTAACCCGTACGCTGACACTAACCCGCGCCCTCACACGTACGCTCCCCCTAGAGCGTTGTCGTACCCTCACCTGGACGCTAAACCGTCCCCGTACCCTAACCCTAACCCTAGCCCGAACCCTAACCCTAACCCTTCCCCGAAGCCTGACCCTCACCCGTCCCCTAATCCTAACCCGTACGCTGACACTAACCCGCGCCCTCACACGTACGCTCCCCCTAGAGCGTTGTCGTACCCTCACCTGGACCCTAAACCGTCCCCGTCCCCTAACCCTAACCCTAGCCCGAACCCTAACCCTAACACTTCCCCGAAGCCTGACCCTCAGCCGTCCCCTAATCCTAACCCGTACGCTGACACTAACCCGCGCCCTCACACGTACGCTCCCCCTAGAGCGTTGTCGTACCCTCACCTGGACCCTAAACCGTCCCCGTCCCCTAAGCCTAACCCTAGCCCGAACCCTAACCATAACCCTTCCCCGAAGCCTGACCCTCAGCCGTCCCCTAATCCTAACCCGTACGCTGACACTAACCCGCGCCCTCACACGTACGCTCCCCCTAGAGCGTTGTCGTACCCTCACCTGGACCCTAAACCGTCCCCGTCCCCTAACCCTAACCCTAGCCCGAACCCTAACCCTAACCCTTCCCCGAAGCCTGACCCTCACCCGTCCCCTAATCCTAACCCGTACGCTGACACTAACCCGCGCTCTCACACGTACGCTCCCCCTAGAGCGTTGTCGTACCCTCACCTGGACCCTAAATCGTCCCCGTCCCCTAACCCTAACCCTAGCCCGAACCCTAACCCTAACCCTTCCCCGAAGCCTGACCCTCACCCGTCCCCTAATCCTAACCCGTACGCTGACACTAACCCGCGCCCTCACACGTACGCTCCCCCTAGAGCGTTGTCGTACCCTCACCTGGACCCTAAACCGTCCCCGTCCCCTAACCCTAACCCTAGCCCGAACCCTAAACCTAACCCTTCCCCGAAGCCTGACCCTCAGCCGTCCCCTAATCCTAACCAGTACGCTGACACTAACCCGCGCCCTCACACGTACGCTCCCCCTAGAGCGTTGTCGTACCCTCACCTGGACCCTAAACCGTCCCCGTCCCCTAACCCTAACCCTAGCCCGAACCCTAACCCTAACCCTTCCCCGAAGCCTGACCCTCAGCCGTCCCCTAATCTAACCCGTACGCTGACACTAACCCGCGCCCTCACACGTACGCTCCCCCTAGAGCGTTGTCGTACCCTCACCTGGACCCTAAACCGTCCCCGTCCCCTAACCCTAAACCTAGCCCGAACCCTAACCCTAACCCTTCCCCGAAGCCTGACCCTCACCCGTCCCCTAATCCTAACCCGTACGCTGACACTAACCCACGTCCTCACACGTACGCTCCCCCTAGAGCGTTGTCGTACCCTCACCTGGACCCTAAACCGTCCCCGTCCCGTAACCCTAACCCTAGCCCGAACCCTAACCCTAACCCTTCCCCGAAGCCTGACCCTCACCCGTCCCCTAATCCTAACCCGTACGCTGACACTAACCCGCGCCCTCACACGTACGCTCCCCCTAGAGCGTTGTCGTACACTCACCTGGACCCTAAACCGTCCCCGTCCCCTAACCCTAACCCTAGCCCGAACCCTAACCCTAACCCTTCCCCGAAGCCTGACCCTCACCCGTCCCCTAATCCTAACCCGTACGCTGACACTAACCCGCGCCCTCACACGTACGCTCCCCCTAGAGCGTTGTCGTACCCTCACCTGGACCCTAAACCGTCCCCGTCCCCTAACCCTAACCCTAGCCCGAACCCTAACCCTAACCCTTCCCCGAAGCCTGACCCTCAGCCGTCCCCTAATCCTAACCCGTACGCTGACACTAACCCACGCCCTCACACGTACGCTCCCCCTAGAGCGTTGTCGTACCCTCACCTGGACCCTAAACCGTCCCCGTCCCCTAAACCTAACCCTAGCCCGAACCCTAAACCTAACACTTCCCCGAAGCCTGACCCTCAGCCGTCCCCTAATCCTAACCCGTACGCTGACACTAACCCGCGCCCTCACACGTACGCTCCCCCTAGAGCGTTGTCGTACCCTCACCTGGACCCTAAACCGTCCCCGTCCCCTAACCCTAAACCTAGCCCGAACCCTAACCCTAACCCTTCCTCGAAGCCTGACCCTCAGCCGTCCCCTAATCCTAACCCGTACGCTGACACTAACCCGCGCCCTCACACGTACGCTCCCCCTAGAGCGTTGTCGTAACCTCACCTGGACCCTAAACTGTCCCCGTCCCCTAACCCTAACCCTAGCCCGAACCCTAACCCTAACACTTCCCCGAAGCCTGACCCTCAGCCGTCCCCTAATCCTAACCCGTACGCTGACACTAACCCGCGCCCTCACACGTACGCTCCCCCTAGAGTGTTGTCGTACCCTCACCTGGACCCTAAACCGTCCCCGTCCCCTAACCCTAACCCTAGCCCGAACCCTAACCCTAACCCTTCCCCGAAGCCTGACCCTCAGCCGTCCCCTAATCCTAACCCGTACGCTGACACTAACCCGCGCCCTCACACGTACGCTCCCCCTAGAGCGTTGTCGTACCCTCACCTGGACCCTAAACCGTCCCCGTCCCCTAACCCTAACCCTAGCCCGAACCCTAACCCTAACCCTTCCCCGAAGCCTGACCCTCAGCCGTCCCCTAATCTAACCCGAACGCTGACACTAACCCGCGCCCTCACACGTACGCTCCCCCTAGAGCGTTGTCGTACCCTCACCTGGACCCTAAACCGTCCCCGTCCCCTAACCCTAACCCTAGCCCGAACCCTAACCCTAACCCTTCCCCGAAGCCTGACCCTCACCCGTCCCCTAATCCTAACCCGTACGCTGACACTAACCCGCGCCCTCACACGTACGCTCCCCCTAGAGCGTTGTCGTACCCTCACCTGGACCCTAAACCGTCCCCGTCCCCTAACCCTAACCCTAGCCCGAACCCTAACCCTAACCCTTCCCCGAAGCCTGACCCTCAGCCGTCCCCTAATCCTAACCAGTACGCTGACACTAACCCGCGCCCTCACACGTACGCTCCCCCTAGAGCGTTGTCGTACCCTCACCTGGACGCTAAACCGTCCCCGTCCCCTAACCCTAACCCTAGCCCGAACCCTAACCCTAACCCTTCCCCGAAGCCTGACCCTCAGCCGTCTCCTAATCCTAACCCGTACGCTGACACTAACCCGCGCCCTCACACGTACGCTCCCCCTAGAGCGTTGTCGTACCCTCACCTGGACCCTAAACCGTCCCCGTCCCCTAACCCTAACCCTAGCCCGAACCCTAACCATAACCCTTCCCCGAAGCCTGACCCTCAGCCGTCCCCTAATCCTAACCCGTATGCTGACACTAACCCGCGCCCTCACACGTACGCTCCCCCTAGAGCGTTGTCGTACCCTCACCTGGACCCTAAACCGTCCCCGTCCCCTAACCCTAACCCTAGCCCGAACCCTAACCCTAACCCGTCCCCGAAGCCTGACCCTCACCCGTCCCCTAATCCTAACCCGTACGGTGACACTAACCCGCGCCCTCACACGTACGCTCCCCCTAGAGCGTTGTCGTACCCTCACCTGGACGCTAAACCGTCCCCGTCCCCTAACCCTAACCCTAGCCCGAACCCTAACCCGAACCCTTCCCCGAAGCCTGACCCTCACCCGTCCCCTAATCCTAACCCGTACGCTGACACTAACCCGCGCCCTCACACGTACGCTCCCCCTAGAGCGTTGTCGTACCCTCACCTGGACCCTAAACCGTCCCCGTCCCCTAACCCTAACCCTAGCCCGAACCCTAACCCTAACCCTTCCCCGAAGCCTGACCCTCACCCGTCCCCTAATCCTAACCCGTACGCTGACACTAACCCGCGCCCTCACACGTACGCTCCCCCTAGAGCCTTGTCGTACCCTCACCTGGACCCTAAACCGTCCCCGTCCCCTAACCCTAACCCTAGCCCGAACCCTAACCCTAACCCTTCCCCGAAGCCTGACCCTCAGCCGTCCCCTAATCCTAACCCGTACGCTGACATTAACCCGCGCCCTCACACGTACGCTCCCCCTAGAGCGTTGTCGTACCCTCACCTGGACCCTAAACCGTCCCCGTCCCCTAACCCTAACCCTAGCCCGAACCCTAACCCTAACCCTTCCCCGAAGCCTGACCCTCAGCCGTCCCCTAATCCTAACCCGTACGCTGACACTAACCCGCGCCCTCACACGTACGCTCCCCCTAGAGCGTTGTCGTACCCTCACCTGGACCCTAAACCGTCCCCGTCCCCTAACCCTAACCCTAGCCCGAAACCTAACCCTAACCCTTCCCCGAAGCCTGACCCTCACCCGTCCCCTAATCCTAACCCGTACGCTGACACTAACCCGCGTCCTCACACGTACGCTCCCCCTAGAGCGTTGTCGTACACTCACCTGGACCCTAAACCGTCCCCGTCCCGTAACCCTAACCCTAGCCCGAGCCCTAACCCTAACCCTTCCCCGAAGCCTGACCCTCACCCGTCCCCTAATCCTAACCCGTACGCTGACACTAACCCGCGCCCTCACACGTACGCTCCCCCTAGAGCGTTGTCGTACCCTCACCTGGACCCTAAACCGTCCCCGTCCCCTAACCCTAACCCTAGCCCGAACCCTAACCCTAACCATTCCCCGAAGCCTGACCCTCACCCGTCCCCTAATCCTAACCCGTACGCTGACACTAACCCGCGCCCTCACATGTACGCTCCCCCTAGAGCGTTGTCGTACCCTCACCTGGACCCTAAACCGTCCACGTCCCCTAACCCTAACCCTAGCCCGAACCCTAACCCTAACCCTTCCCCGAAGCCTGAGCCTCAGCTGTCCACTAATCCTAACCCGTACGCTGACACTAACCCACGCACTCACACGGACGCTCCCCCTAGAGCGTTGTCGTACCCTCACCTGGACCCTAAACCGTCCCCGTCCCCTAACCCTAACCCTAGCCCGAACCCTAACCCTAACCCTTCCCCGAAGCCTGACCCTCACCCGTCCCCTAATCCTAACCCGTACGCTGACACTAACCCGCGCCCTCACACGTACGCTCCCCCTAGAGCCTTGTCGTACCCTCACCTGGACCCTAAACCGTCCCCGTCTCCTAACCCTAACCCTAGCCCGAACCCTAACCCTAACCCTTCCCCGAAGCCTGACCCTCAGCCGTCCCCTAATCCTAACCCGTACGCTGACATTAACCCGCGCCCTCACACGTACGCTCCCCCTAGAGCGTTGTCGTACCCTCACCTGGACCCTAAACCGTCCCCGTCCCCTAACCCTAACCCTAGCCCGAAACCTAACCCTAACCCTTCCCCGAAGCCTGACCCTCACCCGTCCCCTAATCCTAACCCGTACGCTGACACTAACCCGCGTCCTCACACGTACGCTCCCCCTAGAGCGTTGTCGTACCCTCACCTGGACCCTAAACCGTCCCCGTCCCGTAACCCTAACCCTAGCCCGAGCCCTAACCCTAACCCTTCCCCGAAGCCTGACCCTCACCCGTCCCCTAATCCTAACCCGTACGCTGACACTAACCCGCGCCCTCACACGTACGCTCCCCCTAGAGCGTTGTCGTACCCTCACATGGACCCTAAACCGTCCCCGTCCCCTAACCCTAACCCTAGCCCGAACCCTAACCCTAACCATTCCCCGAAGCCTGACCCTCACCCGTCCCCTAATCCTAACCCGTACGCTGACACTAACCCGCGCCCTCACATGTACGCTCCCCCTAGAGCGTTGTCGTACCCTCACCTGGACCCTAAACCGTCCCCGTCCCCTAACCCTAACCCTAGCCCGAACCCTAACCCTAACCCTTCCCCGAAGCCTGACCCTCAGCTGTCCCCTAATCCTAACCCGTACGCTGACACTAACCCACGCACTCACACGGACGCTCCCCCTAGAGCGTTGTCGTACCCTCACCTGGACCCTAAACCGTCCCCGTCCCCTAACCCTAACCCTAGCCCGAACCCTAACCCTAACACTTCCCCGAAGCCTGACCCTCACCCGTCCCCTAATCCTAAACCGTACGCTGACACTAACCCGCGCCCTCACACGTACGCTCCCCCTAGAGCGTTGTCGTACCCTCACCTGGACCCTAAACCGTCCCCGTCCCTTAACCTTAACCCTAGCCCGAACCCTAACCCTAACCCTTCCCCGAAGCCTGACCCTCAGCCGTCCCCTAATCCTAACACGTACGCTGACACTAAACCACGCCCTCACACGTACGCTCCCCCTAGAGCGTTGTCGTACCCTCACCTGGACCCTAAACCGTCCCCGTACCGTAACCCTAACCCTAGCCCGAACCCTAACCCTAACCCTTCCCCGAAGCCTGACCCTCAGCCGTCCCCTAATCTAACCCGTACGCTGACACTAACCCGCGCCCTCACACGTACGCTCCCCCTAGAGCGTTGTCGTACCCTCACCTGGACCCTAAACCATCCACGTCCCCTAACCCTAACCCTAGCCCGAACCCTAACCCTAACCCTTCCCCGAAGCCTGACCCTCAGCCGTCCCCTAATCCTAACCCGTACGCTGACACTAACCCGCGCCCTCACACGTACGCTCCCCCTAGAGCGTTGTCGTACCCTCACCTGGACCCTAAACCGTCCCCGTCCCCTAACCCTAACCCTAGCCCGAACCCTAACCCTAACCCTTCCCCGAAGCCTGACCCTCACCCGTCCCCTAATCCTAACCTGTACGCTGACACTCACCCGCGCCCTCACACTTACGCTCCCACTAGAGCGTTGTCGTACCCTCACCTGGACCCTAAACCGTCCCCGTCCCCTAACCCTAACCCTAGCCCGAACCCTAACCCTAACCCTTCCCCGAAGCCTGACCCTCAGCCGTCCCCTAATCCTAACCCGTACGCTGACACTAACCCACGCCCTCACACGTACGCTCCCCCTAGAGCGTTGTCGTACCCTCACCTGGACCCTAAACCGTCCCCGTCCCCTAACACTAACCCTAGCCCGTACCCTAACCTTAACCCTTCCCCGAAGCCTGACCCTCAGCCGTCCCCTAATCCTAACCCGTACGCTGACACTAACCTGCGCCCTCACACGTACGCTCCCCCGAGAGCGTTGTCGTACACTCACCTGGACCCTAAACCGTCCCCGTCCCCTAACCCTAACCCTAGCCCGAACCCTAACCCTAACCCTTCCCCGAAGCCGGACCATCAGCCGTCCCTTAATCCTAACCCGTACGCTGACACTAACCCGCGCCCTCACACGTACGCTCCCCCTAGAGCGTTGTCGTACCCTCACCTGGACCCTAAACCGTCCCCGTCCCCTAACCCTAACCCTAGCCCGAACCCTAACCCTAACCCTTCCCTGAAGCCTGACCCTCACCCGTCACCTAATCCTAACCCGTACGCTGACACTAACCCGCGTCCTCACACGTACGCTCCCCCTAGAGTGTTGTCGTACCCTCACCTGGACCCTAAACCGTCCCCGTCCCCTAACCCTAACCCTAGCCCGAACCCTAACCCTAACCCTTCCCTGAAGCCTGACCCTCACCCGTCCCCTAATCCTAACCCGTACGCTGACACTAACCCGCGCCCTCACACGTACGCTCCCCCTAGAGCGTTGTCGTACCCTCACCTGGACCCTAAACCGTCCCCGTCCCCTAACCCTAACCCTAGCCCGAACCCTAACCCTAACCCTTCCCCGAAGCCTGACCCTCAGCCGTCCCCTAATCCTAACCCGTACGCTGACACTAACCCGCGCCCTCACACGTACGCTCCCCCTAGAGCGTTGTCGTACCCTCACCTGGACCCTAAACCGTCCCCGTCCCCTAAGCCTAACCCTAGCCCGAACTCTAACCATAACCCTTCCCCGAAGCCTGACCCTCAGCCGTCCCCTAATCCTAACCCGTACGCTGACACTAACCCGCGCCCTCACACGTACGCTCCCCCTAGAGCGTTGTCGTACCCTCACCTGGACGCTAAACCGTCCCCGTACCCTAACTCTAACCCTAGCCCGAACCCTAACCCTAACCCTTCCCCGAAGCCTGACCCTCACCCGTCCCCTAATCCTAACCCGTACGCTGACACTAACCCGCGCCCTCACACGTACGCTCCCCCTAGAGCGTTGTCGTACCCTCACCTGGACCCTAAACCGTCCCCGTCCCCTAACCCTAACCCTAGCCCAAACCCTAACCCTAACACTTCCCCGAAGCCTGACCCTCACCCGTCCCCTAATCCTAACCCGTACGCTGACACTAACCCGCGCCCTCACACGTACGCTCCCCCTTGAGCGTTGTCGTACCCTCACCTGGACGCTAAACCGTGCCCGTCCCCTAACCCTAACCCTAGCCCGAACCCTAACCCTAACCCTTCCCCGAAGTCTGACCCTCACCCGTCCCCTAATCCTAACCCGTACGCTGACACTCACCCGCGCCCTCACACGTACGCTCCCACTAGAGCGTTGTCGTACCCTCACCTGGACCCTAAACCGTCCCCGTCCCCTAACCCTAACCCTAGCCCGAACCCTAACCCTAAACCTTCCCCGAAGCCTGACCCTCAGCCGTCCCCTAATCCTAACCCGTACGCTGACACTAACCCACGCCCTCACACGTACGCTCCCCCTAGAGCGTTGTCGTACCCTCACCTGGACCCTAAACCGTCCCCGTCCCCTAACACTAACCCTAGCCCGTACCCTAACCTTAACCCTTCCCCGAAGCCTGACCCTCAGCCGTCCCCTAATCCTAACCCGTACGCTGACACTAACCTGCGCCCTCACACGTACGCTCCCCCGAGAGCGTTGTCGTACCCTCACCTGGACCCTAAACCGTCCCCGTCCCCTAACCCTAACCCTAGCCCGAACCCTAACCCTAACACTTCCCCGAAGCCGGACCCTCAGCCGTCCCTTAATCCTAACCCGTACGCTGACACTAACCCGCGCCCTCACACGTACGCTCCCCCTAGAGCGTTGTCGTACCCTCACCTGGACCCTAAACCGTCCCCGTCCCCTAACCCTAACCCTAGCCCGAACCCTAACCCTAACCCTTCCCCGAAGCCTGACCCTCACCCGTCCCCTAATCCTAACCCGTACGCTGACACTAACCCGCGCCCTCACACGTACGCTCCCCCTAGAGCGTTGTCGTACCCTCACCTGGACCCTAAACCGTCCCCGTCCCCTAACCCTAACCCTAGCCCGAACCCTAACCCTAACCCTTCCCCGAAGCCTGACCCTCACCCGTCCCCTAATCCTAACCCGTACGCTGACACTAACCCGCGCCCTCACACGTACGCTCCCCCTAGAGCGTTGTCGTACCCTCACCTGGACCCTAAACCGTCCCCGTCCCCTAACCCTAACCCTAGCCCGAACCCTAACCCTAACCCTTCCCCGAAGCCTGACCCTCACCCGTCCCCTAATCCTAACCCGTACGCTGACACTAACCCGCGCCCTCACACGTACGCTCCCCCTAGAGCGTTGTCGTACCCTCACCTGGACGCTAAACCGTCCCCGTACCCTAACCCTAACCCTAGCCCGAACCCTAACCCTAACCCTTCCCCGAAGCCTGACCCTCACCCGTCCCCTAATCCTAACCCGTACGCTGACACTAACCCGCGCCCTCACACGTACGCTCCCCCTAGAGCGTTGTCGTACCCTCACCTGGACCCTAAACCGTCCCCGTCCCCTAACCCTAACCCTAGCCCGAACCCTAACCCTAACCCTTCCCCGAAGCCTGACCCTCAGCCGTCCCCTAATCCTAACCCGTACGCTGACACTAACCCGCGCCCTCACACGTACGCTCCCCCTAGAGCGTTGTCGTACCCTCACCTGGACCCTAAACCGTCCCCGTCCCCTAAGCCTAACCCTAGCCCGAACCCTAACCATAACCCTTCCCCGAAGCCTGACCCTCAGCCGTCCCCTAATCCTAACCCGTACGCTGACACTAACCCGCGCCCTCACACGTACGCTCCCCCTAGAGCGTTGTCGTACCCTCACCTGGACCCTAAACCGTCCCCGTCCCCTAACCCTAGCCCGAACCCTAACCCTAACCCTTCCCCGAAGCCTGACCCTCACCCGTCCCCTAATCCTAACCCGTACGCTGACACTAACCCGCGCTCTCACACGTACGCTCCCCCTAGAGCGTTGTCGTACCCTCACCTGGACCCTAAATCGTCCCCGTCCCCTAACCCTAACCCTAGCCCGAACCCTAACCCTAAACCTTCCCCGAAGCCTGACCCTCACCCGTCCCCTAATCCTAACCCGTACGCTGACACTAACCCGCGCCCTCACACGTACGCTCCCCCTAGAGCGTTGTCGTACCCTCACCTGGACCCTAAACCGTCCCCGTCCCCTAACCCTAACACTAGCCCGAACCCTAAACCTAACACTTCCCCGAAGCCTGACCCTCAGCCGTCCCCTAATCCTAACCAGTACGCTGACACTAACCCGCGCCCTCACACATACGCTCCCCCTAGAGCGTTGTCGTACCCTCACCTGGACCCTAAACCGTCCCCGTCCCCTAACCTTAACCCTAGCCCGAACCCTAACCCTAACCCTTCCCCGAAGCCTGACCCTCAGCCGTCCCCTAATCTAACCCGTACGCTGACACTAACCCGCGCCCTCACACGTACGCTCCCCCTAGAGCCTTGTCGTACCCTCACCTGGACCCTAAACCGTCCCCGTCCCGTAACCCTAACCCTAGCCCGAACCCTAACCCTAACCCTTCCCCGAAGCCTGAACCTCACCCGTCCCCTAATCCTAACCCGTACGCTGACACTAACCTGCGCCCTCACATGTACGCTCCCCCTAGAGCGTTGTCGTACCCTCACCTGGACCCTAAACCGTCCCGGTCCCGTAACCCTAACCCTAGCCCGAACCCTAACCCTAACCCTTCCCCGAAGCCTGACCCTCAGCCGTCCCCTAATCTAACCCGTACGCTGACACTAACCCGCGCCCTCACACGTACGCTCCCCCTAGAGCGTTGTCGTACCCTCACCTGGACCCTAAACCGTCCCCGTCCCCTAACCCTAACCCTAGCCCGAACCCTAACCCTAACACTTCCCCGAAGCCTGACCCTCAGCCGTCCCCTAATCCTAACCCGTACGCTGACACTAACCCGCGCCCTCACACGTACGCTCCCCCTAGAGCGTTGTCGTACCCTCACCTGGACCCTAAACCGTCCCCGTCCCCTAACCTTAACCCTAGCCCGAACCCTAACCCTAACCCTTCCCCGAAGCCTGACCCTCAGCCGTCCCCTAATCCTAACCCGTACGCTGACACTCACCCGCGCCCTCAAACGTACGCTCCCACTAGAGCGTTGTCGTACCCTCACCTGGACCCTAAACCGTCCCCGTCCCCTAACCCTAACCCTAGCCCGAACCCTAACCCTAACCCTTCCCCGAAGCCTGACCCTCAGCCGTCCCCTAATCCTAACCCGTACGCTGACACTAACCCACGCCCTCACACGTACGCTCCCCCTAGAGCGTTGTCGTACCCTCACCTGGACCCTAAACCGTCCCCGTCACCTTACACTAACCCTAGCCCGTACCCTAACCTTAACCCTTCCCCGAAGCCTGACACTCAGCCGTCCCCTAATCCTAACCCGTACGCTGACACTATCCTGCGCCCTCACACGTACGCTCCCCCGAGAGCGTTGTCGTACCCTCACCTGGACCCTAAACCGTCCCCGTCCCCTAACCCTAACCCTAGCCCGAACCCTAACCCTAACCCTTCCCCGAAGCCGGACCCTCAGCCGTCCCTTAATCCTAACCCGTACGCTGACACTAACCCGCGCCCTCACACGTACGCTCCCCCTAGAGCGTTGTCGTACTCTCACCTGGACCCTAAACCGTCCCCGTCCCCTAACCCTAACCCTAGCCCGAACCCTAACCCTAACCCTTCCCCGAAGCCTGACCCTCACCCGTCCCCTAATCCTAACCCGTACGCTGACACTAACCCGCGTCCTCACACGTACGCTCCCCCTAGAGTGTTGTCGTACCCTCACCTGGACCCTAAACCGTCCCCGTCCCCTAACCCTAACCCTAGCCCGAACCCTAACCCTAACCCTTCCCCGAATCCTGACCCTCACCCGTCCCCTAATCCTAACCCGTACGCTGACACTATCCCGCGCCCTCACACGTACGCTCCCCCTAGAGCGTTGTCGTACCCTCACCTGGACCCTAAACCGTCCCCGTCCCCTAACCCTAACCCTAGCCCTAACCCTAACCCTAACCCTTCCCCGAAGCCTGACCCTCACCCGTCCCCTAATCCTAACCCGTACGCTGACACTAACACGCGCCCTCACACGTACGCTCCCCCTTGAGCGTTGTCGTACCCTCACCTGGACGCTAAACCGTCCCCGTCCCCTAACCCTAACCCTAGCCCGAACCCTAACCCTAACCCTTCCCCGAAGCCTGACCCTCACCCGTCCCCTAATCCTAACCCGTACGCTGACACTAACCCGCGCTCTCACACGTACGCTCCCCCTAGAGTGTTTTCGTACCCTCACCTGGACCCTAAACCGTCCCCGTCCCCTAACCTTAACCGTAGCCCGAACCCTAACCCTAACCCTTCCCCAAAGCCTGACCCTCACCCGTCCCCTAATCCTAACCCGTACGCTGACACTAACCCGCGCCCTCACACGTACGCTCCCCCTAGAGCGTTGTCGTACCCTCACCTGGACCCTAAACCGTCCCCGTCCCCTAACCCTAACCCTAGCCCGAACCCTAACCCTAAACCTTCCCCGAAGCCTGACCCTCAGCCGTCCCCTAATCATAACCCGTACGCTGACACTAACCCACGCCCTCACACGTACGCTCCCCCTAGAGCGTTGTCGTACCCTCACCTGGACCCTAAACAGTCCCCGTCCCCTAACACTAACCCTAGCCCGTACCCTAACCTTAACCCTTCCCCGAAGCCTGACCCTCAGCCGTCCCCTAATCCTAACCCGTACGCTGACACTAACCTGCGCCCTCACACGTACACTCCCCCGAGAGCGTTGTCGTACCCTCACCTGGACCCTAAACCGTCCCCGTCCCCTAACCCTAACCCTAGCCCGAACCCTAACCCTAACACTTCCCCGAAGCCGGACCCTCAGCCGTCCCTTAATCCTAACCCGTACGCTGACACTAACCCGCGCCCTCACACGTACGCTCCCCCTAGAGCGTTGTCGTACCCTCACCTGGACCCTAAACCGTCCCCGTCCCCTAACCCTAACCCTAGCCCGAACCCTAACCCTAACCCTTCCCCGAAGCCTGACCCTCACCCGTCCCCTAATCCTAACCCGTACGCTGACACTAACCCGCGCCCTCACACGTACGCTCCCCCTAGAGCGTTGTCGTACCCTCACCTGGACCCTAAACCGTCCCCGTCCCCTAACCCTAACCCTAGCCCGAACCCTAACCCTAACCCTTCCCCGAAGCCTGACCCTCACCCGTCCCCTAATCCTAACCCGTACGCTGACACTAACCCGCGCCCTCACACGTACGCTCCCCCTAGAGCGTTGTCGTACCCTCACCTGGACCCTAAACCGTCCCCGTCCCCTAACCCTAACCCTAGCCCGAACCCTAACCCTAACCCTTCCCCGAAGCCTGACCCTCACCCGTCCCCTAATCCTAACCCGTACGCTGACACTAACCCGCGCCCTCACACGTACGCTCCCCCTAGAGCGTTGTCGTACCCTCACCTGGACGCTAAACCGTCCCCGTACCCTAACCCTAACCCTAGCCCGAACCCTAACCCTAACCCTTCCCCGAAGCCTGACCCTCACCCGTCCCCTAATCCTAACCCGTACGCTGACACTAACCCGCGCCCTCACACGTACGCTCCCCCTAGAGCGTTGTCGTACCCTCACCTGGACCCTAAACCGTCCCCGTCCCCTAACCATAACCCTAGCCCGAACCCTAACCCTAACCCTTCCCCGAAGCCTGACCCTCAGCCGTCCCCTAATCCTAACCCGTACGCTGACACTAACCCGCGCCCTCACACGTACGCTCCCCCTAGAGCGTTGTCGTACCCTCACCTGGACCCTAAACCGTCCCCGTCCCCTAAGCCTAACCCTAGCCCGAACCCTAACCATAACCCTTCCCCGAAGCCTGACCCTCAGCCGTCCCCTAATCCTAACCCGTACGCTGACACTAACCCGCGCCCTCACACGTACGCTCCCCCTAGAGCGTTGTCGTACCCTCACCTGGACCCTAAACCGTCCCCGTCCCCTAACCCTAACCCTAGCCCGAACCCTAACCCTAACCCTTCCCCGAAGCCTGACCCTCACCCGTCCCCTAATCCTAACCCGTACGCTGACACTAACCCGCGCTCTCACACGTACGCTCCCCCTAGAGCGTTGTCGTACCCTCACCTGGACCCTAAATCGTCCCCGTCCCCTAACCCTAACCGTAGCCCGAACCCTAACCCTAACCCTTCCCCGAAGCCTGACCCTCACCCGTCCCCTAATCCTAACCCGTACGCTGACACTAACCCGCGCCCTCACACGTACGCTCCCCCTAGAGCGTTGTCATACCCTCACCTGGACCCTAAACCGTCCCCGTCCCCTAACCCTAACCCTAGCCCGAACCCTAACCCTAACCCTTCCCCGAAGCCTGACCCTCACCCGTCCCCTAATCCTAACCCGTACGCTGACACTAACCCGCGCCCTCACACGTACGCTCCCCCTAGAGCGTTGTCGTACCCTCACCTGGACCCTAAACCGTCCCCGTCCCCTAACCCTAACCCTAGCCCGAACCCTAACCCTAACCCTTCCCCGAAGCCTGACCCTCACCCGTCCCCTAATCCTAACCCGTACGCTGACACTAACCCGCGCCCTCACACGTACGCTCCCCCTAGAGCGTTGTCGTACCCTCACCTGGACCCTAAACCGTCCCCGTCCCCTAACCCTAACCCTAGCCCGAACCCTAACCCTAACCCTTCCCCGAAGCCTGACCCTCACCCGTCCCCTAATCCTAACCCGTACGCTGACACTAACCCGCGCCCTCACACGTACGCTCCCCCTAGAGCGTTGTCGTACCCTCACCTGGACGCTAAACCGTCCCCGTACCCTAACCCTAACCCTAGCCCGAACCCTAACCCTAACCCTTCCCCGAAGCCTGACCCTCACCCGTCCCCTAATCCTAACCCGTACGCTGACACTAACCCGCGCCCTCACACGTACGCTCCCCCTAGAGCGTTGTCGTACCCTCACCTGGACCCTAAACCGTCCCCGTCCCCTAACCATAACCCTAGCCCGAACCCTAACCCTAACCCTTCCCCGAAGCCTGACCCTCAGCCGTCCCCTAATCCTAACCCGTACGCTGACACTAACCCGCGCCCTCACACGTACGCTCCCCCTAGAGCGTTGTCGTACCCTCACCTGGACCCTAAACCGTCCCCGTCCCCTAAGCCTAACCCTAGCCCGAACCCTAACCATAACCCTTCCCCGAAGCCTGACCCTCAGCCGTCCCCTAATCCTAACCCGTACGCTGACACTAACCCGCGCCCTCACACGTACGCTCCCCCTAGAGCGTTGTCGTACCCTCACCTGGACCCTAAACCGTCCCCGTCCCCTAACCCTAACCCTAGCCCGAACCCTAACCCTAACCCTTCCCCGAAGCCTGACCCTCACCCGTCCCCTAATCCTAACCCGTACGCTGACACTAACCCGCGCTCTCACACGTACGCTCCCCCTAGAGCGTTGTCGTACCCTCACCTGGACCCTAAATCGTCCCCGTCCCCTAACCCTAACCCTAGCCCGAACCCTAACCCTAACCCTTCCCCGAAGCCTGACCCTCACCCGTCCCCTAATCCTAACCCGTACGCTGACACTAACCCGCGCCCTCACACGTACGCTCCCCCTAGAGCGTTGTCGTACCCTCACCTGGACCCCAAACCGTCCCCGTCCCCTAACCCTAACCCTAGCCCGAACCCTAAACCTAACCCTTCCCCGAAGCCTGACCCTCAGCCGTCCCCTAATCCTAACCAGTACGCTGACACTAACCCGCGCCCTCACACGTACGCTCCCCCTAGAGCGTTGTCGTACCCTCACCTGGACCCTAAACCGTCCCCGTCCCCTAACCCTAACCCTAGCCCGAACCCTAACCCTAACCCTTCCCCGAAGCCTGACCCTCAGCCGTCCCCTAATCTAACCCGTACGCTGACACTAACCCGCGCCCTCACACGTACGCTCCCCCTAGA
Source organism: Globicephala melas (assembly GCF_963455315.2). Taxonomy (NCBI): domain Eukaryota; kingdom Metazoa; phylum Chordata; class Mammalia; order Artiodactyla; family Delphinidae; genus Globicephala; species Globicephala melas. Next base: position 66,115,485 of record NC_083314.1, read on the forward strand.
GCGTTGTCGTACCCTCACCTGGACCCTAAACCGTCCCCGTCCCCTAACCCTAAACCTAGCCCGAACCCTAACCCTAACCCTTCCCCGAAGCCTGACCCTCACCCGTCCCCTAATCCTAACCCGTACGCTGACACTAACCCACGTCCTCACACGTACGCTCCCCCTAGAGCGTTGTCGTACCCTCACCTGGACCCTAAACCGTCCCCGTCCCGTAACCCTAACCCTAGCCCGAACCCTAACCCTAACCCTTCCCTGAAGCCTGACCCTCACCCGTCCCCTAATCCTAACCCGTACGCTGACACTAACCCGCGCCCTCACACGTACGCTCCCCCTAGAGCGTTGTCGTACACTCACCTGGACCCTAAACCGTTCCCGTCCCCTAACCCTAACCCTAGCCCGAACCCTAACCCTAACCCTTCCCCGAAGCCTGACACTCACCCGTCCCCTAATCCTAACCCGTACGCTGACACTAACCCGCGCCCTCACACGTACGCTCCCCCTAGAGCGTTGTCGTACCCTCACCTGGACCCTAAACCGTCCCCGTCCCCTAACCCTAACCCTAGCCCGAACCCTAACCCTAACCCTTCCCCGAAGCCTGACCCTCAGCCGTCCCCTAATCCTAACCCGTACGCTGACACTAACCCACGCCCTCACACGTACGCTCCCCCTAGAGCGTTGTCGTACCCTCACCTGGACCCTAAACCGTCCCCGTCCCCTAAACCTAACCCTAGCCCGAACCCTAAACCTAACACTTCCCCGAAGCCTGACCCTCAGCCGTCCCCTAATCCTAACCCGTACGCTGACACTAACCCGCGCCCTCACACGTACGCTCCCCCTAGAGCGTTGTCGTACCCTCACCTGGACCCTAAACCGTCCCCGTCCCCTAACCCTAACCCTAGCCCGAACCCTAACCCTAACCCTTCCTCGAAGCCTGACCCTCAGCCGTCCCCTAATCCTAACCCGTACGCTGACACTAACCCGCGCCCTCACACGTACGCTCCCCCTAGAGCGTTGTCGTAACCTCACCTGGACCCTAAACTGTCCCCGTCCCCTAACCCTAACCCTAGCCCGAACCCTAACCCTAACACTTCCCCGAAGCCTGACCCTCAGCCGTCCCCTAATCCTAACCCGTACGCTGACACTAACCCGCGCCCTCACACGTACGCTCCCCCTAGAGTGTTGTCGTACCCTCACCTGGACCCTAAACCGTCCCCGTCCCCTAACCCTAACCCTAGCCCGAACCCTAACCCTAACCCTTCCCCGAAGCCTGACCCTCAGCCGTCCCCTAATCCTAACCCGTACGCTGACACTAACCCGCGCCCTCACACGTACGCTCCCCCTAGAGCGTTGTCGTACCCTCACCTGGACCCTAAACCGTCCCCGTCCCCTAACCCTAACCCTAGCCCGAACCCTAACCCTAACCCTTCCCCGAAGCCTGACCCTCAGCCGTCCCCTAATCTAACCCGAACGCTGACACTAACCCGCGCCCTCACACGTACGCTCCCCCTAGAGCGTTGTCGTACCCTCACCTGGACCCTAAACCGTCCCCGTCCCCTAACCCTAACCCTAGCCCGAACCCTAACCCTAACCCTTCCCCGAAGCCTGACCCTCACCCGTCCCCTAATCCTAACCCGTACGCTGACACTAACCCGCGCCCTCACACGTACGCTCCCCCTAGAGCGTTGTCGTACCCTCACCTGGACCCTAAACCGTCCCCGTCCCCTAACCCTAACCCTAGCCCGAACCCTAACCCTAACCCTTCCCCGAAGCCTGACCCTCAGCCGTCCCCTAATCCTAACCAGTACGCTGACACTAACCCGCGCCCTCACACGTACGCTCCCCCTAGAGCGTTGTCGTACCCTCACCTGGACGCTAAACCGTCCCCGTCCCCTAACCCTAACCCTAGCCCGAACCCTAACCCTAACCCTTCCCCGAAGCCTGACCCTCAGCCGTCTCCTAATCCTAACCCGTACGCTGACACTAACCCGCGCCCTCACACGTACGCTCCCCCTAGAGCGTTGTCGTACCCTCACCTGGACCCTAAACCGTCCCCGTCCCCTAACCCTAACCCTAGCCCGAACCCTAACCATAACTCTTCCCCGAAGCCTGACCCTCAGCCATCCCCTAATCCTAACCCGTATGCTGACACTAACACGCGCCCTCACACGTACGCTCCCCCTAGAGCGTTGTCGTACCCTCACCTGGACCCTAAACCGTCCCCGTCCCCTAACCCTAACCCTAGCCCGAACCCTAACCCTAACCCGTCCCCGAAGCCTGACCCTCACCCGTCCCCTAATCCTAACCCGTACGCTGACACTAACCCGCGCCCTCACACGTACGCTCCCCCTAGAGCGTTGTCGTACCCTCACCTGGACGCTAAACCGTCCCCGTCCCCTAACCCTAACCCTAGCCCGAACCCTAACCCGAACCCTTCCCCGAAGCCTGACCCTCACCCGTCCCCTAATCCTAACCCGTACGCTGACACTAACCCGCGCCCTCACACGTACGCTCCCCCTAGAGCGTTGTCGTACCCTCACCTGGACCCTAAACCGTCCCCGTCCCCTAACCCTAACCCTAGCCCGAACCCTAACCCTAACCCTTCCCCGAAGCCTGACCCTCACCCGTCCCCTAATCCTAACCCGTACGCTGACACTAACCCGCGCCCTCACACGTACGCTCCCCCTAGAGCCTTGTCGTACCCTCACCTGGACCCTAAACCGTCCCCGTCCCCTAACCCTAACCCTAGCCCGAACCCTAACCCTAACCCTTCCCCGAAGCCTGACCCTCAGCCGTCCCCTAATCCTAACCCGTACGCTGACATTAACCCGCGCCCTCACACGTACGCTCCCCCTAGAGCGTTGTCGTACCCTCACCTGGACCCTAAACCGTCCCCGTCCCCTAACCCTAACCCTAGCCCGAACCCTAACCCTAACCCTTCCCCGAAGCCTGACCCTCAGCCGTCCCCTAATCCTAACCCGTACGCTGACACTAACCCACGCCCTCACACGTACGCTCCCACTAGAGCGTTGTCGTACCCTCACCTGGACCCTAAACCGTCCCCGTCCCCTAACCCTAAACCTAGCCCGAACCCTAACCCTAACCCTTCCCCGAAGCCTGACCCTCAGCCGACCCCTAATCCTAACCCGTACGCTGACACTAACCCGCGCCCTCACACGTACGCTCCCCCTAGAGCGTTGTCGTACCCTCACCTGGACCCTAAACCGTCCCCGTCCCCTAACCCTAACCCTAGCCCGAACCCTAACCCTAACCCTTCCCCGAAGCCTGACCCTCAGCCGTCCCCTAATCCTAACCCGTACGCTGACACTAACCCGCGCCCTCACACGTACGCTCCCCCTAGAGCGTTGTCGTACCCTCACCTGGACCCTAAACCGTCCCCGTCCCCTAACCCTAACCCTAGCCCGAAACCTAACCCTAACCCTTCCCCGAAGCCTGACCCTCACCCGTCCCCTAATCCTAACCCGTACGCTGACACTAACCCGCGTCCTCACACGTACGCTCCCCCTAGAGCGTTGTCGTACCCTCACCTGGACCCTAAACCGTCCCCGTCCCGTAACCCTAATCCTAGCCCGAGCCCTAACCCTAACCCTTCCCCGAAGCCTGACCCTCACCCGTCCCCTAATCCTAACCCGTACGCTGACACTAACCCGCGCCCTCACACGTACGGTCCCCCTAGAGCGTTGTCGTACCCTCACCTGGACCCTAAACCGTCCCCGTCCCCTAACCCTAACCCTAGCCCGAACCCTAACCCTAACCATTCCCCGAAGCCTGACCCTCACCCGTCCCCTAATCCTAACCCGTACGCTGACACTAACCCGCGCCCTCACATGTACGCTCCCCCTAGAGCGTTGTCGTACCCTCACCTGGACCCTACACCGTCCCCGTCCCCTAACCCTAACCCTAGCCCGAACCCTAACCCTAACCCTTCCCCGAAGCCTGAGCCTCAGCTGTCCACTAATCCTAACCCGTACGCTGACACTAACCCACGCACTCACACGGACGCTCCCCCTAGAGCGTTGTCGTACCCTCACCTGGACCCTAAACCGTCCCCGTCCCCTAACCCTAACCCTAGGCCGAACCCTAACCCTAACACTTCCCCGAAGCCTGACCCTCACCCGTCCCCTAATCCTAAACCGTACGCTGACACTAACCCGCGCCCTCACACGTACGCTCCCCCTAGAGCGTTGTCGTACCCTCACCTGGACCCTAAACCGTCCCCGTCCCCTAACCCTAACCCTAGCCCGAACCCTAACCCTAACCCTTCCCCGAAGCCTGACCCTCAGCCGTCCCCTAATCCTAACACGTACGCTGACACTAACCCGCGCCCTCACACGTACGCTCCCCCTAGAGCGTTGTCGTACCCTCACCTGGACCCTAAACCGTCCCCGTCCCGTAACCCTAACCCTAGCCCGAACCCTAACCCTAACCCTTCCCCGAAGCCTGACCCTCAGCCGTCCCCTAATCTAACCCGTACGCTGACACTAACCCGCGCCCTCACACGTACGCTCCCCCTAGAGCGTTGTCGTACCCTCACCTGGACCCTAAACCGTCCCCGTCCCCTAACCCTAACCCTAGCCCGAACCCTAACCCTAACACTTCCCCGAAGCCTGACCCACAGCCGTCTCCTAATCCTAACCCGTACGCTGACACTAACCCGCGCCCTCACACGTACGCTCCCCCTAGAGCGTTGTCGTACCCTCACCTGGACCCTAAACCGTCCCCGTCCCCTAACCCTAACCCTAGCCCGAACCCTAACCATAACCCTTCCCCGAAGCCTGACCCTCAGCCGTCCCCTAATCCTAACCCGTATGCTGACACTAACCCGCGCCCTCACACGTACGCTCCCCCTAGAGCGTTGTCGTACCCTCACCTGGACCCTAAACCGTCCCCGTCCCCTAACCCTAACCCTAGCCCGAACCCTAACCCTAACCCTTCCCCGAAGCCTGACCCTCACCCGTCCCCTAATCCTAACCCGTACGCTGACACTAACCCGCGCCCTCACACGTACGCTCCCCCTAGAGCGTTGTCGTACCCTCACCTGGACGCTAAACCGTCCCCGTCCCCTAACCCTAACCCTAGCCCGAACCCTAACCCGAACCCTTCCCCGAAGCCTGACCCTCACCCGTCCCCTAATCCTAACCCGTACGCTGACACTAACCCGCGCCCTCACACGTACGCTCCCCCTAGAGCGTTGTCGTACCCTCACCTGGACCCTAAACCGTCCCCGTCCCCTAACCCTAACCCTAGCCCGAACCCTAACCCTAACCCTTCCCCGAAGCCTGACCCTCACCCGTCCCCTAATCCTAACCCGTACGCTGACACTAACCCGCGCCCTCACACGTACGCTCCCCCTAGAGCCTTGTCGTACCCTCACCTGGACCCTAAACCGTCCCCGTCCCCTAACCCTAACCCTAGCCCGAACCCTAACCCTAACCCTTCCCCGAAGCCTGACCCTCAGCCGTCCCCTAATCCTAACCCGTACGCTGACATTAACCCGCGCCCTCACACGTACGCTCCCCCTAGAGCGTTGTCGTACACTCACCTGGACCCTAAACCGTCCCCGTCCCCTAACCCTAACCCTAGCCCGAACCCTAACCCTAACCCTTCCCCGAAGCCTGACCCTCAGCCGTCCCCTAATCCTAACCCGTACGCTGACACTAACCCACGCCCTCACACGTACGCTCCCACTAGAGCGTTGTCGTACCCTCACCTGGACCCTAAACCGTCCCCGTCCCCTAACCCTAAACCTAGCCCGAACCCTAACCCTAACCCTTCCCCGAAGCCTGACCCTCAGCCGTCCCCTAATCCTAACCCGTACGCTGACACTAACCCGCGCCCTCACACGTACGCTCCCCCTAGAGTGTTGTCGTACCCTCACCTGGACCCTAAACCTTCCCCGTCCCCTAACCCTAACCCTAGCCCGAACCCTAACCCTAACCCTTCCCCGAAGCCTGACCCTCAGCCGTCCCCTAATCCTAACCCGTACGCTGACACTAACCCGCGCCCTCACACGTACGCTCCCCCTAGAGCGTTGTCGTACCCTCACCTGGACCCTAAACCGTCCCCGTCCCCTAACCCTAACCCTAGCCCGAAACCTAACCCTAACCCTTTTCCGAAGCCTGACCCTCACCCGTCCCCTAATCCTAACCCGTACGCTGACACTAACCCGCGTCCTCACACGTACGCTCCCCCTAGAGCGTTGTCGTACCCTCACCTGGACCCTAAACCGTCCCCGTCCCGTAACCCTAACCCTAGCCCGAGCCCTAACCCTAACCCTTCCCCGAAGCCTGACCCTCACCCGTCCCCTAATCCTAACCCGTACGCTGACACTAACCCGCGCCCTCACACGTACGCTCCCCCTAGAGCGTTGTCGTACCCTCACCTGGACCCTAAACCGTCCCCGTCCCCTAACCCTAACCCTAGCCCGAACCCTAACCCTAACCATTCCCCGAAGCCTGACCCTCACCCGTCCCCTAATCCTAACCCGTACGCTGACACTAACCCGCGCCCTCACATGTACGCTCCCCCTAGAGCGTTGTCGTACCCTCACCTGGACCCTAAACCGTCCCCGTCCCCTAACCCTAACCCTAGCCCGAACCCTAACCCTAACCCTTCCCCGAAGCCTGACCCTCAGCTGTCCCCTAATCCTAACCCGTACGCTGACACTAACCCACGCACTCACACGGACGCTCCCCCTAGAGCGTTGTCGTACCCTCACCTGGACCCTAAACCGTCCCCGTCCCCTAACCCTAACCCTAGCCCGAACCCTAACCCTAACACTTCCCCGAAGCCTGACCCTCACCCGTCCCCTAATCCTAAACCGTACGCTGACACTAACCCGCGCCCTCACACGTACGCTCCCCCTAGAGCGTTGTCGTACCCTCACCTGGACCCTAAACCGTCCCCGTCCCTTAACCCTAACCCTAGCCCGAACCCTAACCCTAACCCTTCCCCGAAGCCTGACCCTCAGCCGTCCCCTAATCCTAACACGTACGCTGACACTAACCCGCGCCCTCACACGTACGCTCCCCCTAGAGCGTTGTCGTACCCTCACCTGGACCCTAAACCGTCCCCGTACCGTAACCCTAACCCTAGCCCGAACCCTAACCCTAACCCTTCCCCGAAGCCTGACCCTCAGCCGTCCCCTAATCTAACCCGTACGCTGACACTAACCCGCGCCCTCACACGTACGCTCCCCCTAGAGCGTTGTCGTACCCTCACCTGGACCCTAAACCATCCACGTCCCCTAACCCTAACCCTAGCCCGAACCCTAACCCTAACCCTTCCCCGAAGCCTGACCCTCAGCCGTCCCCTAATCCTAACACGTACGCTGACACTAACCCGCGCCCTCACACGTACGCTCCCCCTAGAGCGTTGTCGTACCCTCACCTGGACCCTAAACCGTCCCCGTACCGTAACCCTAACCCTAGCCCGAACCCTAACCCTAACCCTTCCCCGAAGCCTGACCCTCAGCCGTCCCCTAATCTAACCCGTACGCTGACACTAACCCGCGCCCTCACACGTACGCTCCCCCTAGAGCGTTGTCGTACCCTCACCTGGACCCTAAACCATCCACGTCCCCTAACCCTAACCCTAGCCCGAACCCTAACCCTCACCCTTCCCCGAAGCCTGACCCTCAGCCGTCCCCTAATCCTAACCCGTACGCTGACACTAACCCGCGCCCTCACACGTACGCTCCCCCTAGAGCGTTGTCGTACCCTCACCTGGACCCTAAACCGTCCCCGTCCCCTAACCCTAACCCTAGCCCGAACCCTAACCCTAACCCTTCCCCGAAGCCTGACCCTCACCCGTCCCCTAATCCTAACCTGTACGCTGACACTCACCCGCGCCCTCACACGTACGCTCCCACTAGAGCGTTGTCGTACCCTCACCTGGACCCTAAACCGTCCCCGTCCCCTAACCCTAACCCTAGCCCGAACCCTAACCCTAACCCTTCCCCGAAGCCTGACCCTCAGCCGTCCCCTAATCCTAACCCGTACGCTGACACTAACCCACGCCCTCACACGTACGCTCCCCCTAGAGCGTTGTCGTACCCTCACCTGGACCCTAAACCGTCCCCGTCCCCTAACACTAACCCTAGCCCGTACCCTAACCTTAACCCTTCCCCGAAGCCTGACCCTCAGCCGTCCCCTAATCCTAACCCGTACGCTGACACTAACCTGCGCCCTCACACGTACGCTCCCCCGAGAGCGTTGTCGTACCCTCACCTGGACCCTAAACCGTCCCCGTCCCCTAACCCTAACCCTAGCCCGAACCCTAACCCTAACCCTTCCCCGAAGCCGGACCATCATCCGTCCCTTAATCCTAACCCGTACGCTGACACTAACCCGCGCCCTCACACGTACGCTCCCCCTAGAGCGTTGTCGTACCCTCACCTGGACCCTAAACCGTCCCCGTCCCCTAACCCTAACCCTAGCCCGAACCCTAACCCTAACCCTTCCCCGAAGCCTGACCCTCACCCGTCACCTAATCCTAACCCGTACGCTGACACTAACCCGCGTCCTCACACGTACGCTCCCCCTAGAGTGTTGTCGTACCCTCACCTGGACCCTAAACCGTCCCCGTCCCCTAACCCTAACCCTAGCCCGAACCCTAACCCTAACCCTTCCCTGAAGCCTGACCCTCACCCGTCCCCTAATCCTAACCCGTACGCTGACACTAACCCGCGCCCTCAGACGTACGCTCCCCCTAGAGCGTTGTCGTACCCTCACCTGGACCCTAAACCGTCCCCGTCCCCTAACCCTAACCCTAGCCCGAACCCTAACCCTAACCCTTCCCCGAAGCCTGACCCTCAGCCGTCCCCTAATCCTAACCCGTACGCTGACACTAACCCGCGCCCTCACACGTACGCTCCCCCTAGAGCGTTGTCGTACCCTCACCTGGACCCTAAACCGTCCCCGTCCCCTAAGCCTAACCCTAGCCCGAACTCTAACCATAACCCTTCCCCGAAGCCTGACCCTCAGCCGTCCCCTAATCCTAACCCGTACGCTGACACTAACCCGCGCCCTCACACGTACGCTCCCCCTAGAGCGTTGTCGTACCCTCACCTGGACCCTAAACCGTCCCCGTCCCCTAACCCTAACCCTAGCCCGAACCCTAACCCTAACCCTTCCCCGAAGCCTGACCCTCACCCGTCCCCTAATCCTAACCCGTACGCTGACACTAACCCGCGCCCTCACACGTACGCTCCCCCTAGAGCGTTGTTGTACCCTCACCTGGACGCTAAATCGTCCCCATCCCCTAACCCTAACCCTAGACCGAACCCTAACCCTAACCCTTCCCCGAAGCCTGACCCTCACCCGTCCCCTAATCCTAACCCGTACGCTGACACTAAACCGCGCTCTCACACGTACGCTCCCCCTAGAGCGTTGTCGTACCCTCACCTGGACCCTAAATCGTCCCCGTCCCCTAACCCTAACCCTAGCCCGAACCCTAACCCTAACCCTTCCCCGAAGCCTGACCCTCACCCGTCCCCTAATCCTAACCCGTACGCTGACACTAACCCGCGCCCTCACACGTACGCTCCCCCTAGAGCGTTGTCGTACCCTCACCTGGACCCTAAACCGTCCCCGTCCCCTAACCCTAACCCTAGCCCGAACCCTAAACCTAACACTTCCCCGAAGCCTGACCCTCAGCCGTCCCCTAATCCTAACCAGTACGCTGACACTAACCCGCGCCCTCACACGTACGCTCCCCCTAGAGCGTTGTCGTACCCTCACCTGGACCCTAAATCGTCCCCGTCCCCTAACCCTAACCCTAGACCGAACCCTAACCCTAACCCTTCCCCGAAGCCTGACCCTCAGCCGTCCCCTAATCTAACACGTACGCTGACACTAACCCGCGCCCTCACACGTACGCTCCCCCTAGAGCGTTGTCGTACCCTCACCTGGACCCTAAACCGTCCCCGTCCCCTAACCCTAAACCTAGCCCGAATCCTAACCCTAACACTTCCCCGAAGCCTGACCCTCACCCGTCCCCTAATCCTAACCCGTACGCTGACACTAACCCACGTCCTCACACGTACGCTCCCCCTAGAGCGTTGTCGTGCCCTCACCTGGACCCTAAACCGTCCCCGTCCCGTAACCCTAACCCTAGCCCGAACCCTAACCCTAACCCTTCCCCGAAGCCTGACCCTCACCCGTCCCCTAATCCTAACCCGTACGCTGACACTAACCCGCGCCCTCACACGTACGCTCCCCCTAGAGCGTTGTCGTACCCTCACCTGGACCCTAAACCGTCCCCGTCCCCTAACCCTAACCCTAGCCCGAACCCTAACACTAACACTTCCCCGAAGCCTGACCCTCACCCGTCCCCTAATCCTAACCCGTACGCTGACACTAACCCGCGCCCTCACACGTACGCTCCCCCTAGAGCGTTGTCGTACCCTCACCTGGACCCTAAACCGTCCCCGTCCCCTAACCCTAACCCTAGCCCGAACCCTAACCCTAACCCTTCCCCGAAGCCTGACCCTCAGCCGTCCCCTAATCCTAACCCGTACGCTGACACTAACCCACGCCCTCACACGTACGCTCCCCCTAGAGCGTTGTCGTACCCTCACCTGGACCCTAAACCGTCCCCGTCCCCTAACCCTAACCCTAGCCCGAACCCTAAACCTAAAACTTCCCCGAAGCCTGACCCTCAGCCGTCCCCTAATCCTAACCCGTACGCTGACACTAACCCGCGCCCTCACACGTACGCTCCCCCTAGAGCGTTGTCGTACCCTCACCTGGACCCTAAACCGTCCCCGTCCCCTAACCCTAACCCTAGCCCGAACCCTAACCCTAACCCTTCCCCGAAGCCTGACCCTCAGCCGTCCCCTAATCCTAAACCGTACGCTGACACTAACCCGCGCCCTCACACGTACGCTCCCCCTAGAGCGTTGTCGTACCCTCACCTGGACCCTAAACCGTCCCCGTCCCCTAACCCTAACCCTAGCCCGAACCCTAACCCTAAACCTTCCCCGAAGCCTGACCCTCAGCCGTCCCCTAATCTAACCCGAACGCTGACACTAACCCGCGCCCTCACACGTACGCTCCCCCTAGAGCGTTGTCGTACTCTCACCTGGACCCTAAACCGTCCCCGACCCCTAAACCTAACCCTAGCCCGAACCCTAACCCTAACCCTTCCCCGAAGCCTGACCCTCACCCGTCCCCTAATCCTAACCCGTACGCTGACACTAACCCGCGCCCTCACACGTACGCTCCCCCTAGAGCGTTGTCGTACCCTCACCTGGACCCTAAACCGTCCCCTTCCCCTAACCCTAACCCTAGCCCGAACCCTAACCCTAACCCTTCCCCGAAGCCTGACCCTCAGCCGTCCCCTAATCTAACACGTACGCTGACACTAACCCGCGCCCTCACACGTACGCTCCCCCTAGAGCGTTGTCGTACCCTCACCTGGACCCTAAACCGTCCCCGTCCCCTAACCCTAAACCTAGCCCGAATCCTAACCCTAACCCTTCCCCGAAGCCTGACCCTCACCCGTCCCCTAATCCTAACCCGTACGCTGACACTAACCCACGTCCTCACACGTACGCTCCCCCTAGAGCGTTGTCGTACCCTCACCTGGACCCTAAACCGTCCCCGTCCCCTAACCCTAAAACTAGCCCGAATCCTAACCCTAACCCTTCCCCGAAGCCTGACCCTCACCCGTCCCCTAATCCTAACCCGTACGCTGACACTAACCCACGTCCTCACACGTACGCTCCCCCTAGAGCGTTGTCGTGCCCTCACCTGGACCCTAAACCGTCCCCGTCCCGTAACCCTAACCCTAGCCCGAACCCTAACCCTAACCCTTCCCCGAAGCCTGACCCTCACCCGTCCCCTAATCCTAACCCGTACGCTGACACTAACCCGCGCCCTCACACGTACGCTCCCCCTAGAGCGTTGTCGTACCCTCACCTGGACCCTAAACCGTCCCCGTCCCCTAACCCTAACCCTAGCCCGAACCCTAACACTAACACTTCCCCGAAGCCTGACCCTCACCCGTCCCCTAATCCTAACCCGTACGCTGACACTAACCCGCGCCCTCACACGTACGCTCCCCCTAGAGCGTTGTCGTACCCTCACCTGGACCCTAAACCGTCCCCGTCCCCTAACCCTAACCCTAGCCCGAACCCTAACCCTAACCCTTCCCCGAAGCCTGACCCTCAGCCGTCCCCTAATCCTAACCCGTACGCTGACACTAACCCACGCCCTCACACGTACGCTCCCCCTAGAGCGTTGTCGTACCCTCACCTGGACCCTAAACCGTCCCCGTCCCCTAACCCTAACCCTAGCCCGAACCCTAAACCTAAAACTTCCCCGAAGCCTGACCCTCAGCCGTCCCCTAATCCTAACCCGTACGCTGACACTAACCCGCGCCCTCACACGTACGCTCCCCCTAGAGCGTTGTCGTACCCTCACCTGGACCCTAAACCGTCCCCGTCCCCTAACCCTAACCCTAGCCCGAACCCTAACCCTAACCCTTCCCCGAAGCCTGACCCTCAGCCGTCCCCTAATCCTAAACCGTACGCTGACACTAACCCGCGCCCTCACACGTACGCTCCCCCTAGAGCGTTGTCGTACCCTCACCTGGACCCTAAACAGTCCCCGTCCCCTAACCCTAACCCTAGCCCGAACCCTAACCCTAAACCTTCCCCGAAGCCTGACCCTCAGCCGTCCCCTAATCTAACCCGAACGCTGACACTAACCCGCGCCCTCACACGTACGCTCCCCCTAGAGCGTTGTCGTACTCTCACCTGGACCCTAAACCGTCCCCGACCCCTAAACCTAACCCTAGCCCGAACCCTAACCCTAACCCTTCCCCGAAGCCTGACCCTCACCCGTCCCCTAATCCTAACCCGTACGCTGACACTAACCCGCGCCCTCACACGTACGCTCCCCCTAGAGCGTTGTCGTACCCTCACCTGGACCCTAAACCGTCCCCTTCCCCTAACCCTAACCCTAGCCCGAACCCTAACCCTAACCCTTCCCCGAAGCCTGACCCTCAGCCGTCCCCTAATCCTAACCAGTACGCTGACACTAACCCGCGCCCTCACACGTACGCTCCCCCTAGAGCGTTGTCGTAGCCTCACCTGGACGCTAAACCGTCCCCGTCCCCTAACCCTAACCCTAGCCCGAACCCTAACCCTAACACTTCCCCGAAGCCTGACCCTCACCCGTCCCCTAATCCTAACCCGTACGCTGACACTAACCCGCGCCCTCACACGTACGCTCCCCCTAGAGCGTTGTCGTACCCTCACCTGGACCCTAAACAGTCCCCGTCCCCTAACCCTAACCCTAGCCCGAACCCTAACCCTAACCCTTCCCCGAAGCCTGACCCTCACCCGTCCCCTAATCCTAACCCGTACGCTGACACTAACCCGCGCCCTCACACGTACGCTCCCCCTAGAGCCTTGTCGTACCCTCACCTGGACCCTAAACCGTCCCCGTCCCCTAACCCTAACCCTAGCCCGAACCCTAACCCTAACCCTTCCCCGAAGCCTGACCCTCAGCCGTCCCCTAATCCTAACCCGTACGCTGACATTAACCCGCGCCCTCACACGTACGCTCCCCCTAGAGCGTTGTCGTACCCTCACCTGGACCCTAAACCGTCCCCGTCCCCTAACCCTAACCCTAGCCCGAACCCTAACCCTAACCCTTCCCCGAAGCCTGACCCTCAGCCGTCCCCTAATCCTAACCCGTACGCTGACACTAACCCACGCCCTCACACGTACGCTCCCACTAGAGCGTTGTCGTACCCTCACCTGGACCCTAAACCGTCCCCGTCCCCTAACCCTAAACCTAGCCCGAACCCTAACCCTAACCCTTCCCCGAAGCCTGACCCTCAGCCGTCCCCTAATCCTAACCCGTACGCTGACACTAACCCGCGCCCTCACACGTACGCTCCCCCTAGAGCGTTGTCGTATCCTCACCTGGACCCTAAACCGTCCCCGTCCCCTAACCCTAACCCTAGCCCGAACCCTAACCCTAACCCTTCCCCGAAGCCTGACCCTCAGCCGTCCCCTAATCCTAACCCGTACGCTGACACTAACCCGCGCCCTCACACGTACGCTCCCCCTAGAGCGTTGTCGTACCCTCACCTGGACCCTAAACCGTCCCCGTCCCCTAACCCTAACCCTAGCCCGAACCCTAACCCTAACACTTCCCCGAAGCCTGACCCTCACCCGTCCCCTAATCCTAAACCGTACGCTGACACTAACCCGCGCCCTCACACGTACGCTCCCCCTAGAGCGTTGTCGTACCCTCACCTGGACCCTAAACCGTCCCCGTCCCCTAACCCTAACCCTAGCCCGAACCCTAACCCTAACCCTTCCCCGAAGCCTGACCCTCAGCCGTCCCCTAATCCTAACACGTACGCTGACACTAACCCGCGCCCTCACACGTACGCTCCCCCTAGAGCGTTGTCGTACCCTCACCTGGACCCTAAACCGTCCCCGTCCCGTAACCCTAACCCTAGCCCGAACCCTAACCCTAACCCTTCCCCGAAGCCTGACCCTCACCCGTCACCTAATCCTAACACGTACGCTGACACTAACCCGCGTCCTCACACGTACGCTCCCCCTAGAGTGTTGTCGTACCCTCACCTGGACCCTAAACCGTCCCCGTCCCCTAACCCTAACCCTAGCCCGAACCCTAACCCTAACCCTTCCCCGAAGCCTGACCCTCACCCGTCCCCTAATCCTAACCCGTACGCTGAAACTAACCCGCGCCCTCACACGTACGCTCCCACTAGAGCGTTGTCGTACCCTCACCTGGACCCTAAACCGTCCCCGTCACCTAACCCTAACCCTAGCCCGAACCCTAACCCTAACCCTTCCCCGAAGCCTGACCCTCAGCCGTCCCCTAATCCTAACCCGTACGCTGACACTAACCCGCGCCCTCACACGTACGCTCCCCCTAGAGCGTTGTCGTACCCACACCTGGACCCTAAACCGTCCCCGTCCCCTAAGCCTAACCCTAGCCCGAACTCTAACCATAACCCTTCCCCGAAGCCTGACCCTCAGCCGTCCCCTAATCCTAACCCGTACGCTGACACTAACCCGCGCCCTCACACGTACGCTCCCCCTAGAGCGTTGTCGTACCCTCACCTGGACCCTAAACCGTCCCCGTCCCCTAACCCTAACCCTAGCCCGAACCCTAACCCTAACCCTTCCCCGAAGCCTGACCCTCACCCGTCCCCTAATCCTAACCCGTACGCTGACACTAACCCGCGCCCTCACACGTACGCTCCCCCTAGAGCGTTGTCGTACCCTCACCTGGACGCTAAATCGTCCCCGTCCCCTAACCCTAACCCTAGACCGAACCCTAACCCTAACCCTTCCCCGAAGCCTGACCCTCACCCGTCCCCTAATCCTAACCCGTACGCTGACACTAACCCGCGCTCTCACACGTACGCTCCCCCTAGAGCGTTGTCGTACCCTCACCTGGACCCTAAATCGTCCCCGTCCCCTAACCCTAACCCTAGCCCGAACCCTAACCCTAACCCTTCCCCGAAGCCTGACCCTCACCCGTCCCCTAATCCTAACCCGTACGCTGACACTAACCCCCGCCCTCACACGTACGCTCCCCCTAGAGCGTTGTCGTACCCTCACCTGGACCCTAAACCGTCCCCGTCCCCTAACCCTAACCCTAGCCCGAACCCTAAACCTAACACTTCCCCGAAGCCTGACCCTCAGCCGTCCCCTAATCCTAACCAGTACGCTGACACTAACCCGCGCCCTCACACGTACGCTCCCCCTAGAGCGTTGTTGTACCCTCACCTGGACCCTAAACCGTCCCCGTCCCCTAACCCTAACCCTAGCCCGAACCCTAACCCTAACCCTTCCCCGAAGCCTGACCCTCAGCCGTCCCCTAATCTAACCCGTACGCTGACACTAACCCGCGCCCTCACACGTACGCTCCCCCTAGAGCGTTGTCGTACCCTCACCTGGACCCTAAACCGTCCCCGTCCCCTAACCCTAAACCTAGCCCGAACCCTAACCCTAACCCTTCCCCGAAGCCTGACCCTCACCCGTCCCCTAATCCTAACCCGTACGCTGACACTAACCCACGTCCTCACACGTACGCTCCCCCTAGAGCGTTGTCGTACCCTCACCTGGACCCTAAACCGTCCCCGTCCCGTAACACTAACCCTAGCCCGAACCCTAACCCTAACCCTTCCCCGAAGCCTGACCCTCACCCGTCCCCTAATCCTAACCCGTACGCTGACACTAACCCGCGCCCTCACACGTACGCTCCCCCTAGAGCGTTGTCGTACCCTAACCTGGACCCTAAACCGTCCCCGTCCCCTAACCCTAACCCTAGCCCGAACCCTAACCCTAACCCTTCCCCGAAGCCTGACCCTCACCCGTCCCCTAATCCTAACCCGTACGCTGACACTAACCCGCGCCCTCACACGTACGCTCCCCCTAGAGCGTTGTCGTACCCTCACCTGGACCCTAAACCGTCCCCGTCCCCTAACCCTAACCCTAGCCCGAACCCTAACCCTAACCCTTCCCCGAAGCCTGACCCTCAGCCGTCCCCTAATCCTAACCCGTACGCTGACACTAACCCACGCCCTCACACGTACGCTCCCCCTAGAGCGTTGTCGTACCCTCACCTGGACCCTAAACCGTCCCCGTCCCCTAACCCTAACCCTAGCCCGAACCCTAAACCTAACACTTCCCCGAAGCCTGACCCTCAGCCGTCCCCTAATCCTAACCCGTACGCTGACACTAACCCGCGCCCTCACACGTACGCTCCCCCTAGAGCGTTGTCGTACCCTCACCTGGACCCTAAACCGTCCCCGTCCCCTAACCCTAACCCTAGCCCGAACCCTAACCCTAACCCTTCCTCGAAGCCTGACCCTCAGCCGTCCCCTAATCCTAACCCGTACGCTGACACTAACCCGCGCCCTCACACGTACGCTCCCCCTAGAGCGTTGTCGTACCCTCACCTGGACGCTAAACCGTCCCCGTCCCCTAACCCTAACCCTAGCCCGAACCCTAACCCTAACACTTCCCCGAAGCCTGACCCTCACCCGTCCCCTAATCCTAACCCGTACGCTGACACTAACCCGCGCCCTCACACGTACGCTCCCCCTAGAGCGTTGTCGTACCCTCACCTGGACCCTAAACCGTCCCCGTCCCCTAACCCTAACCCTAGCCCGAACCCTAACCCTAACCCTTCCCCAAAGCCTGACCCTCACCCGTCCCCTAATCCTAACCCGTACGCTGACACTAACCCGCACCCTCACACGTACGCTCCCCCTAGAGCGTTGTCGTACCCTCACCTGGACCCTAAACCGTCCCCGTCCCCTAACCCTAACCCTAGCCCGAACCCTAACCCTAACCCTTCCCCGAAGCCTGACCCTCACCCGTCCCCTAATCCTAACACGTACGCTGACACTAACCCGCGCCCTCACACGTACGCTCCCCCTAGAGCGTTGTCGTACCCTCACCTGGACCCTAAACCGTCCGCGTCCCCTAACCCTAACCCTAGCCCGAACCCTAACCCTAACCCTTCCCCGAAGCCTGACCCTCAGCCGTCCCCTAATCCTAACCCGTACGCTGACACTAACCCACGCCCTCACACGTACGCTCCCCCTAGAGCGTTGTCGTACCCTCACCTGGACCCTAAACTGTCCCCGTCCCCTAACCCTAATCCTAGCCCGAACCCTAACCCTAACCCTTCCCCGAAGCCTGACCCTCAGCCGTCTCCTAATCCTAACCCGTACGCTGACACTAACCCGCGCCCTCACACGTACGCTTCCCCTAGAGCGTTGTCGTACCCTCACCTGGACCCTAAACCGTCCCCGTCCCCTAACCCTAACCCTAGCCCGAACCCTAACCAAAGCCCTTCCCCGAAGCCTGACCCTCAGCCGTCCCCTAATCCTAACCCGTATGCTGACACTAACCCGCGCCCTCACACGTACGCTCCCCCTAGAGCGTTGTCGTACCCTCACCTGGACCCTAAACCGTCCCCGTCCCCTAACCCTAACCCTAGCCCGAACCCTAACCCTAACCCTTCCCCGAAGCCTGACCCTCACCCGTCCCCTAATCCTAACCCGTACGCTGACAGTAACCCGCGCCCTCACACGTACGCTCCCCCTAGAGCGTTGTCGTACCCTCACCTGGACCCTAAACCGTCCCCGTCCCCTAACCCTAACCCTAGCCCGAACCCTAACCCTAACCCTTCCCCGAAGCCTGACCCTCACCCGTCCCCTAATCCTAACCCGTACGCTGACACTAACCCGCGCCCTCACACGTACGCTCCCCCTAGAGCCTTGTCGTACCCTCACCTGGACCCTAAACCGTCCCCGTCCCCTAACCCTAACCCTAGCCCGAACCCTAACCCTAACCCTTCCCCGAAGCCTGACCCTCAGCCGTCCCCTAATCCTAACCCGTACGCTGACATTAACCCGCGCCCTCACACGTACGCTCCCCCTAGAGCGTTGTCGTACCCTCACCTGGACCCTAAACCGTCCCCGTCCCCTAACCCTAAACCTAGCCCGAACCCTAACCCTAACCCTTCCCCGAAGCCTGACCCTCAGCCGTCCCCTAATCCTAACCCGTACGCTGACACTAACCCACGCCCTCACACGTACGCTCCCCCTAGAGCGTTGTCGTACCCTCACCTGGACCCTAAACCGTCCCCGTCCCCTAACCCTAACCCTAGCCCGAACCCTAACCCTAACCCTTCCCCGAAGCCTGACCCTCAGCCGTCCCCTAATCCTAACCCGTACGCTGACACTAACCCGCGCCCTCACACGTACGCTCCCCCTAGAGCGTTGTCGTACCCTCACCTGGACCCTAAACCGTCCCCGTCCCCTAACCCTAACCCTAGCCCGAAACCTAACCCTAACCCTTCCCCGAAGCCTGACCCTCACCCGTCCCCTAATCCTAACCCGTACGCTGACACTAACCCGCGTCCTCACACGTACGCTCCCCCTAGAGCGTTGTCGTACCCTCACCTGGACCCTAAACCGTCCCCGTCCCATAACCCTAACCCTAGCCCGAGCCCTAACCCTAACCCTTCCCCGAAGCCTGACCCTCACCCATCCCCTAATCCTAACCCGTACGCTGACACTAACCCGCGCCCTCACATGTACACTCCCCCTAGAGCGTTGTCGTACCCTCACCTGGACCCTAAACCGTCCCCGTCCCCTAACCCTAACCCTAGCCCGAACCCTAACCCTAACCCTTCCCCGAAGCCTGACCCTCAGCTGTCCCCTAATCCTAACCCGTACGCTGACACTAACCCACGCACTCACACGGACGCTCCCCCTAGAGCGTTGTCGTACCCTCACCTGGACCCTAAACCGTCCCCGTCCCTTAACCCTAACCCTAGCCCGAACCCTAACCCTAACACTTCCCCGAAGCCTGACCCTCACCCGTCCCCTAATCCTAAACCGTACGCTGACACTAACCCGCGCCCTCACACGTACGCTCCCCCTAGAGCGTTGTCGTACCCTCACCTGGACCCTAAACCGTCCCCGTCCCCTAACCCTAACCCTAGCCCGAACCCTAACCCTAACCCTTCCCCGAAGCCTGACCCTCAGCCTTCCCCTAATCCTAACACGTACGCTGACACTAACCCGCGCCCTCACACGTACGCTCCCCCTAGAGCGTTGTCGTACCCTCACCTGGACCCTAAACCGTCCCCGTCCCGTAACCCTAACCCTAGCCCGAACCCTAACCCTAACCCTTCCCCGAAGCCTGACCCTCAGCCGTCCCCTAATCTAACCCGTACGCTGACACTAACCCGCGCCCTCACACGTACGCTCCCCCTAGAGCGTTGTCGTACCCTCACCTGGACCCTAAACCGTCCCCGTCCCCTAACCCTAACCCTAGCCCGAACCCTAACCCTAACCCTTCCCCGAAGCCTGACCCTCAGCCGTCCCCTAATCCTAACCCGTACGCTGACACTAACCCGCGCCCTCACACGTACGCTCCCCCTAGAGGGTTGTCGTACCCTCACCTGGACCCTGAAACATCCACGTCCCCTAACCCTAACCCTAGCCCGAACCCTAACCCTCACCCTTCCCCGAAGCCTGACCCTCAGCCGTCCCCTAATCCTAACCCGTACGCTGACACTAACCCGCGCCCTCACACGTACGCTCCCCCTAGAGCGTTGTCGTACACTCACCTGGACCCTAAACCTTCCCCGTCCCCTAACCCTCACCCTAGCCCGAACCCTAACCCTAACCCTTCCCCGAAGCCTGACCCTCAGCCGTCCCCTAATCCTAACCCGTACGCTGACACTCACCCGCGCCCTCACACGTACGCTCCCCCTAGAGCGTTGTCGTACCCTCACCTGGACCCTAAACCGTCCCCGTCCCCTAACACTAACCCTAGCCCGTACCCTAACCTTAACCCTTCCCCGAAGACTGACCCTCAGCCGTCCCCTAATCCTAACCCGTACGCTGACACTAACCTGCGCCCTCACACGTACGCTCCCCCGAGAGCGTTGTCGTACCCTCACCTGGACCCTAAACCGTCCCCGTCCCCTAACCCTAACCCTAGCCCGAACCCTAACCCTAACCCTTCCCCGAAGCCGGACCCTCAGCCGTCCCTTAATCCTAACCCGTACGCTGACACTAACCCGCGCCCTCACACGTACGCTCCCCCTAGAGCGTTGTCGTACCCTCACCTGGACCCTAAACCGTCCCCGTCCCCTAACCCTAACCCTAGCCCGAACCCTAACCCTAACCCTTCCCCGAAGCCTGACCCTCACCCGTCACCTAATCCTAACCCGTACGCTGACACTAACCCGCGCCCTCACACGTACGCTCCCCCTAGAGCGTTGTCTTACCCTCACCTGGACCCTAAACCGTCCCCGTCCCCTAACCCTAACCCTAGCCCGAACCCTAACCCTAACCCTTCCCCGAAGCCTGACCCTCACCCGTCCCCTAATCCTAACCCGTACGCTGACACTAACCCGCGCCCTCACACGTTCGCTCCCCCTAGAGCGTTGTCGTACCCTCACCTGGACCCTAAACCGTCCCCGTCCCCTAACCCTAACCCTAGCCCGAACCCTAACCCTAACCCTTCCCCGAAGCCTGACCCTCAGCCTTCCCCTAATCCTAACACGTACGCTGACACTAACCCGCGCCCTCACACGTACGCTCCCCCTAGAGCGTTGTCGTACCCTCACCTGGACCCTAAACCGTCCCCGTCCCGTAACCCTAACCCTAGCCCGAACCCTAACCCTAACCCTTCCCCGAAGCCTGACCCTCAGCCGTCCCCTAATCTAACCCGTACGCTGACACTAACCCGCGCCCTCACACGTACGCTCCCCCTAGAGCGTTGTCGTACCCTCACCTGGACCCTAAACCGTCCCCGTCCCCTAACCCTAACCCTAGCCCGAACCCTAACCCTAACCCTTCCCCGAAGCCTGACCCTCAGCCGTCCCCTAATCCTAACCCGTACGCTGACACTAACCCGCGCCCTCACACGTACGCTCCCCCTAGAGGGTTGTCGTACCCTCACCTGGACCCTGAAACATCCACGTCACCTAACCCTAACCCTAGCCCGAACCCTAACCCTCACCCTTCCCCGAAGCCTGACCCTCAGCCGTCCCCTAATCCTAACCCGTACGCTGACACTAACCCGCGCCCTCAAACGTACGCTCCCCCTAGAGCGTTGTCGTACACTCACCTGGACCCTAAACCTTCCCCGTCCCCTAACCCTCACCCTAGCCCGAACCCTAACCCTAACCCTTCCCCGAAGCCTGACCCTCAGCCGTCCCCTAATCCTAACCCGTACGCTGACACTCACCCGCGCCCTCACACGTACGCTCCCCCTAGAGCGTTGTCGTACCCTCACCTGGACCCTAAACCGTCCCCGTCCCCTAACACTAACCCTAGCCCGTACCCTAACCTTAACCCTTCCCCGAAGACTGACCCTCAGCCGTCCCCTAATCCTAACCCGTACGCTGACACTAACCTGCGCCCTCACACGTACGCTCCCCCGAGAGCGTTGTCGTACCCTCACCTGGACCCTAAACCGTCCCCGTCCCCTAACCCTAACCCTAGCCCGAACCCTAACCCTAACCCTTCCCCGAAGCCGGACCCTCAGCCGTCCCTTAATCCTAACCCGTACGCTGACACTAACCCGCGCCCTCACACGTACGCTCCCCCTAGAGCGTTGTCGTACCCTCACCTGGACCCTAAACCGTCCCCGTCCCCTAACCCTAACCCTAGCCCGAACCCTAACCCTAACCCTTCCCCGAAGCCTGACCCTCACCCGTCACCTAATCCTAACCCGTACGCTGACACTAACCCGCGCCCTCACACGTACGCTCCCCCTAGAGCGTTGTCTTACCCTCACCTGGACCCTAAACCGTCCCCGTCCCCTAACCCTAACCCTAGCCCGAACCCTAACCCTAACCCTTCCCCGAAGCCTGACCCTCACCCGTCCCCTAATCCTAACCCGTACGCTGACACTAACCCGCGCCCTCACACGTTCGCTCCCCCTAGAGCGTTGTCGTACCCTCACCTGGACCCTAAACCGTCCCCGTCCCCTAACCCTAACCCTAGCCCGAACCCTAACCCTAACCCTTCCCCGAAGCCTGACCCTCACCCGTCCCCTAATCCTAACCCGTACGCTGACACTAACCCGCGCCCTCACACGTACGCTCCCCCTAGAGCGTTGTCGTACCCTCACCTGGACGCTAAACCGTCCCCGTACCCTAACCCTAACCCTAGCCCGAACCCTAACCCTAACCCTTCCCCGAAGCCTGACCCTCACCCGTCCCCTAATCCTAACCCGTACGCTGACACTAACCCGCGCCCTCACACGTACGCTCCCCCTAGAGCGTTGTCGTACCCTCACCTGGACCCTAAACCGTCCCCGTCCCCTAACCCTAACCCTAGCCCGAACCCTAACCCTAACCCTTCCCCGAAGCCTGACCCTCAGCCGTCCCCTAATCCTAACCCGTACGCTGACACTAACCCGCGCCCTCACACGTACGCTCCCCCTAGAGCGTTGTCGTACCCTCACCTGGACCCTAAACCGTCCCCGTCCCCTAAGCCTAACCCTAGCCCGAACCCTAACCATAACCCTTCCCCGAAGCCTGACCCTCAGCCGTCCCCTAATCCTAACCCGTACGCTGACACTAACCCGCGCCCTCACACGTACGCTCCCCCTAGAGCGTTGTCGTACCCTCACCTGGACCCTAAACCGTCCCCGTCCCCTAACCCTAACCCTAGCCCGAACCCTAACCCTAACCCTTCCCCGAAGCCTGACCCTCAGCCGTCCCCTAATCCTAACCCGTACGCTGACACTAACCAGCGCCCTCACACGTACGCTCCCCCTAGAGCGTTGTCGTACCCTCACCTGGACGCTAAATCGTCCCCGTCCCCTAACCCTAACCCTAGACCGAACCCTAACCCTAACCCTTCCCCGAAGCCTGACCCTCACCCGTCCCCTAATCCTAACCCGTACGCTGACACTAACCCGCGCTCTCACACGTACGCTCCCCCTAGAGCGTTGTCGTACCCTCACCTGGACCCTAAATCGTCCCCGTCCCCTAACCCTAACCCTAGCCCGAACCCTAACCCTAACCCTTCCCCGAAGCCTGACCCTCACCCGTCCCCTAATCCTAACCCGTACGCTGACACTAACCCGCGCCCTCACACGTACGCTCCCCCTAGAGCGTTGTCGTACCCTCACCTGGACCCTAAACCGTCCCCGTCCCCTAACCCTAACCCTAGCCCGAATCCTAAACCTAACACTTCCCCGAAGCCTGACCCTCAGCCGTCCCCTAATCCTAACCAGTACGCTGACACTAACCCGCGCCCTCACACGTACGCTCCCCCTAGAGCATTGTCGTACCCTCACCTGGACCCTAAACCGTCCCCGTCCCCTAACCCTAACCCTAGCCTGAACCCTAACCCTAACCCTTCCCCGAAGCCTGACCCTCAGCCGTCCCCTAATCTAACCCGTACGCTGACACTAACCCGCGCCCTCACACGTACGCTCCCCCTAGAGCGTTGTCGTACCCTCACCTGGACCCTAAACCGTCCCCGTCCCCTAAACCTAAACCTAGCCCGAAACCTAACCCTAACCCTTCCCCGAAGCCTGACCCTCAGCCGTCCCCTAATCCTAACCCGTACGCTGACACTAACCCGCGCCCTCACACGTACGCTCCCACTAGAGCGTTGTCGTACCCTCACCTGGACCCTAAACCATCCACGTCCCCTAACCCTAACCCTAGCCCGAACCCTAACCCTAACCCTTCCCCAAAACCTGACCCTCACCCGTCCCCTAATCCTAACCCGTACGCTGATACTAACCCGCACCCTCACACGTACGCTCCCCCTAGAGCGTTGTCGTACCCTCACCTGGACCCTAAACCGTCCGCGTCCCCTAACCCTAACCCTAGCCCGAACCCTAACCCTAACCCTTCCCCGAAGCCTGACCCTCAGCCGTCCCCTAATCCTAACCCGTACGCTGACACTAACCCACGCCCTCACACGTACGCTCCCCCTAGAGCGTTGTCGTACCCTCACCTGGACCCTAAACCGTCCCCGTCCCCTAACCCTAACCCTAGCCCGAACCCTAACCCTAACCCTTCCCCGAAGCCTGACCCTCAGCCGTCTCCTAATCCTAACCCGTACGCTGACACTAACCCGCGCCCTCACACGTACGCTCCCCCTAGAGCGTTGTCGTACCCTCACCTGGACCCTAAACCGTCCCCGTCCCCTAACCCTCACCCTAGCCCGAACCCTAACCATAACCCTTCCCCGAAGCCTGACCCTCAGCCGTCCCCTAATCCTAACCCGTATGCTGACACTAACCCGCGCCCTCACACGTACGCTCCCCCTAGAGCGTTGTCGTACCCTCACCTGGACCCTAAACCGTCCCCGTCCCCTAACCCTAACCCTAGCCCGAACCCTAACCCTAACCCTTCCCCGAAGCCTGACCCTCACCCGTCCCCTAATCCTAACCCGTACGCTGACACTAACCCGCGCCCTCACACGTACGCTCCCCCTAGAGCGTTGTCGTACCCTCACCTGGACGCTAAACCGTCCCCGTCCCCTAACCCTAACCCTAGCCCGAACCCTAACCCGAACCCTTCCCCGAAGCCTGACCCTCACCCGTCCCCTAATCCTAACCCGTACGCTGACACAAACCCGCGCCCTCACACGTACGCTCCCCCTAGAGCGTTGTCGTACCCTCACCTGGACCCTAAACCGTCCCCGTCCCCTAACCCTAACCCTAGCCCGAACCCTAACCCTAACACTTCCCCAAAGCCTGACCCTCACCCGTCCCCTAATCCTAACCCGTACGCTGACACTAACCCGCGCCCTCACACGTACGCTCCCCCTAGAGCCTTGTCGTACCCTCACCTGGACCCTAAACCGTCCCCGTCCCCTAACCCTAACCCTAGCCCGAACCCTAACCCTAACCCTTCCCCGAAGCCTGACCCTCAGCCGTCCACTAATCCTAACAGGTACGCTGACATTAACCCGCGCCCTCACACGTACGCTCCCCCTAGAGCGTTGTCGTACCCTCACCTGGACCCTAAACCGTCCCCGTCCCCTAACCCTAACCCTAGCCCGAACCCTAACCCTAACACTTCCCCGAAGCCTGACCCTCAGCCGTCCCCTAATCCTAACCCGTACGCTGACACTAACCCACGCCCTCACACGTACGCTCCCCCTAGAGCGTTGTCGTACCCTCACCTGGACCCTAAACCGTCCCCGTCCCCTAACCCTAACCCTAGCCCGAACCCTAACCCTAACCCTTCCCCGAAGCCTGACCCTCAGCCGTCCCCTAATCCTAACCCGTACGCTGACACTAACCCGCGCCCTCACACGTACGCTCCCCCTAGAGCGTTGTCGTACCCTCACCTGGACCCTAAACCGTCCCCGTCCCCTAACCCTAACCCTAGCCCGAACCCTAACCCTAACCCTTCCCCGAAGCCTGACCCTCAGCCGTCCCCTAATCCTAACCCGTACGCTGACACTAACCCGCGCCCTCACACGTACGCTCCCCCTAGAGCGTTGTCGTACCCTCACCTGGACCCTAAACCGTCCCCGTCCCCTAACCCTAACCCTAGCCCGAACCCTAACCCTAACCCTTCCCTGAAGCCTGACCCTCAGCTGTCCCCTAATCCTAACCCGTACGCTGACACTAACCCACGCACTCACACGGACGCTCCCCCTAGAGCGTTGTCGTACCCTCACCTGGACCCTAAACCGTCCCCGTCCCCTAACCCTAACCCTAGCCCGAACCCTAACCCTAACTCTTCCCCGAAGCCTGACCCTCACCCGTCCCCTAATCCTAAACCGTACGCTGGCACTAACCCGCGCCCTCACACGTACGCTCCCCCTAGAGCGTTGTCGTACCCTCACCTGGACCCTAAACCGTCCCCGTCCCCTAACCCTAACCCTAGCCCGAACCCTAACCCTAACCCTTCCCCGAAGCCTGACCCTCAGCCGTCCCCTAATCCTAACCCGTACGCTGACACTAACCCGCGCCCTCACACGTACGCTCCCCCTAGAGCGTTGTCGTACCCTTACCTGGACCCTAAACCGTCCCCGTCCCGTAACCCTAACCCTAGCCCGAACCCTAACCCTAACCCTTCCCCGAAGCCTGACCCTCAGCCGTCCCCTAATCTAACCCGTACGCTGACACTAACCCGCGCCCTCACACGTACGCTCCCCCTAGAGCGTTGTCGTACCCTCACCTGGACCCTAAACCGTCCCCGTCCCCTAACCCTAACCCTAGTCCGAACCCTAACCCTAACCCTTCCCCGAAGCCTGACCCTCAGCCGTCCCCTAATCCTAACCCGTACGCAGACACTAACCCACGCCCTCACACGTACGCTCCCCCTAGAGCGTTGTCGTACCCTCACCTGGACCCTAAACCGTCCCCGTCCCGTAACCCTAACCCTAGCCCGAACACTAACCCTAACCCTTCCCCGAAGCCTGACCCTCAGCCGTCCCCTAATCTAACCCGTACGCTGACACTAACCCGCGCCCTCACACGTACGCTCCCCCTAGAGCTTTGTCGTACCCTCACCTGGACCCTAAACCGTCCCCGTCCCCTAACCCTAACCCTAGCCCGAACCCTAACCCTAACCCTTCCCCGAAGCCTGACCCTCAGCCGTCCCCTATTCCTAACCCGTACGCTGACACTAACCCGCGCCCTCACACATACGCTCCCCCTAGAGCGTTGTCGTACCCTCACCTGGACCCTAAACCATCCCCGTCCCCTAACCCTAACCCTAGCCCGAACCCTAACCCTCACACTTCCCCGAAGCCTGACCCTCAGCCGTCCCCTAATCCTAACCCGTACGCTGACACTAACCCGCGCCCTCACACGTACGCTCCCCCTAGAGCGTTGTCGTACCCTCACCTGGACCCTAAACCTTCCCCGTCCCCTAACCCTAACCCTAGCCCGAACCCTAACCCTAACCCTTCCCCGAAGCCTGACCCTCAGCCGTCCCCTAATCCTAACCCGTACGCTGACACTAACCCGTGCCCTCACACGTACGCTACCCCTAGAGTGTTATCGTACCCTCACCTGGACCCTAAACCGTCCCTGTCACCTAACCCTAACCCTAACCCTAGCCCGAACCCTAACCCTAACACTTCCACAAAGCCTGACCCTCACCCGTCCCCTAATCCTAACCCGTACGCTGACACTAACCCGCGCCCTCACACGTACGCTCCCCCTAGAGCGTTGTCGTACCCTCACCTGGACCCTAAACCGTCCCCGTCCCCTAACCCTAACCCTAGCCCGAACCCTAACCCTAACCCTTCCCCGAAGCCTGACCCTCAGCCATCCCCTAATCCTAACCCGTACGCTGACACTAACCCGCGCCCTCACACGTACGCTCCCCCTAGAGCGTTGTCGTACCCTCACCTGGACCCTAAACCGTCCCCGTCCCTTAACCCTAACCCTAGCCCGAACCCTAACCCTAACCCTTCCCCGAAGCCTGACCCTCACCCGTCCCCTAATCCTAACCCGTACGCTGACACTAACCCGCGTCCTCACACGTACGCTCCCCCTAGAGCGTTGTCGTACCCTCACCTGGACCCTAAACCGTCCCCGTCCCGTAACCCTAACCCTAGCCCGAGCCCTAACCCTAACCCTTCCCCGAAGCCTGACCCTCACCCGTCCCCTAATCCTAACCCGTACGCTGACACTAACCCGCGCCCTCACACGTACGCTCCCCCTAGAGCGTTGTCGTACCCTCACCTGGACCCTAAACCGTCCCCGTCCCCTAACCCTAACCCTAGCCCGAACCCTAACCCTAACCCTTCCCCGAAGCCTGACCCTCAGCCGTCCCCTAATCCTAACCCGTACGCTGACACTAACCCGCGCCCTCACATGTACGCTCCCCCTAGAGCGTTGTCGTACCCTCACCTGGACCCTAAACCGTCCCCGTCCCCTAACCCTAACCCTAGCCCGAACCCTAACCCTAACCCTTCCCCGAAGCCTGACCCTCAGCCGTCCCCTAATCTAACCCGTACGCTGACACTAACCCGCGCCCTCACACGTACGCTCCCCCTAGAGCGTTGTCGTACCCTCACGTGGACCCTAAACCGTCCCCGTCCCCTAACCCTAACCCTAGCCCGAACCCTAACCCTAACACTTCCCCGAAGCCTGACCCTCAGCCGTCCCCTAATCCTAACCCGTACGCTGACACTAACCCGCGCCCTCACACGTACGCTCCCACTAGAGCGTTGTCGTACCCTCACCTGGACCCTAAACCATCCACGTCCCCTAACCCTAACCCTAGCCCGAACCCTAACCCTAACCCTTCCCCAAAGCCTGACCCTCACCCGTCCCCTAATCCTAACCCGTACGCTGACACTAACCCGCACCCTCACACGTACGCTCCCCCTAGAGCGTTGTCGTACCCTCACCTGGACCCTAAACCGTCCGCGTCCCCTAACCCTAACCCTAGCCCGAACCCTAACCCTAACCCTTCCCCGAAGCCTGACCCTCAGCCGTCCCCTAATCCTAACCCGTACGCTGACACTAACCCACGCCCTCACACGTACGCTCCCCCTAGAGCGTTGTCGTACCCTCACCTGGACCCTAAACCGTCCCCGTCCCCTAACCCTAACCCTAGACCGAACCCTAACCCTAACCCTTCCCCGAAGCCTGACCCTCAGCCGTCTCCTAATCCTAACCCGTACGCTGACACTAACCCGCGCCCTCACACGTACGCTCCCCCTAGAGCGTTGTCGTACCCTCACCTGGACCCTAAACCGTCCCCGTCCCCTAACCCTCACCCTAGCCCGAACCCTAACCATAACCCTTCCCCGAAGCCTGACCCTCAGCCGTCCCCTAATCCTAACCCGTATGCTGACACTAACCCGCGCCCTCACACGTACGCTCCCCCTAGAGCGTTGTCGTACCCTCACCTGGACCCTAAACCGTCCCCGTCCCCTAACACTAACCCTAGCCCGAACCCTAACCCTAACCCTTCCCCGAAGCCTGACCCTCACCCGTCCCCTAATCCTAACCCGTACGCTGACACAAACCCGCGCCCTCACACGTACGCTCCCCCTAGAGCGTTGTCGTACCCTTACCTGGACCCTAAACCGTCCCCGTCCCGTAACCCTAACCCTAGCCCGAACCCTAACCCTAACCCTTCCCCGAAGCCTGACCCTCAGCCGTCCCCTAATCTAACCCGTACGCTGACACTAACCCGCGCCCTCACACGTACGCTCCCCCTAGAGCGTTGTCGTACCCTCACCTGGACCCTAAACCGTCCCCGTCCCCTAACCCTAACCCTAGTCCGAACCCTAACCCTAACCCTTCCCCGAAGCCTGACCCTCAGCCGTCCCCTAATCCTAACCCGTACGCAGACACTAACCCACGCCCTCACACGTACGCTCCCCCTAGAGCGTTGTCGTACCCTCACCTGGACCCTAAACCGTCCCCGTCCCGTAACCCTAACCCTAGCCCGAACCCTAACCCTAACCCTTCCCCGAAGCCTGACCCTCAGCCGTCCCCTAATCTAACCCGTACGCTGACACTAACCCGCGCCCTCACACGTACGCTCCCCCTAGAGCTTTGTCGTACCCTCACCTGGACCCTAAACCGTCCCCGTCCCCTAACCCTAACCCTAGCCCGAACCCTAACCCTAACCCTTCCCCGAAGCCTGACCCTCAGCCGTCCCCTATTCCTAACCCGTACGCTGACACTAACCCGCGCCCTCACACATACGCTCCCCCTAGAGCGTTGTCGTACCCTCACCTGGACCCTAAACCATCCCCGTCCCCTAACCCTAACCCTAGCCCGAACCCTAACCCTCACACTTCCCCGAAGCCTGACCCTCAGCCGTCCCCTAATCCTAACCCGTACGCTGACACTAACCCGCGCCCTCACACGTACGCTCCCCCTAGAGCGTTGTCGTACCCTCACCTGGACCCTAAACCTTCCCCGTCCCCTAACCCTAACCCTAGCCCGAACCCTAACCCTAACCCTTCCCCGAAGCCTGACCCTCAGCCGTCCCCTAATCCTAACCCGTACGCTGACACTAACCCGTGCCCTCACACGTACGCTACCCCTAGAGTGTTATCGTACCCTCACCTGGACCCTAAACCGTCCCTGTCACCTAACCCTAACCCTAACCCTAGCCCGAACCCTAACCCTAACACTTCCACAAAGCCTGACCCTCACCCGTCCCCTAATCCTAACCCGTACGCTGACACTAACCCGCGCCCTCACACGTACGCTCCCCCTAGAGCGTTGTCGTACCCTCACCTGGACCCTAAACCGTCCCCGTCCCCTAACCCTAACCCTAGCCCGAACCCTAACCCTAACCCTTCCCCGAAGCCTGACCCTCAGCCATCCCCTAATCCTAACCCGTACGCTGACACTAACCCGCGCCCTCACACGTA
The DNA here is from genome assembly GCF_963455315.2 of Globicephala melas. NCBI lineage: Eukaryota > Metazoa > Chordata > Mammalia > Artiodactyla > Delphinidae > Globicephala > Globicephala melas. Next base: position 66,146,379 of record NC_083314.1, read on the forward strand.
CGCTCCCCCTAGAGCGTTGTCGTACCCTCACCTGGACCCTAAACCGTCCCCGTCCCTTAACCCTAACCCTAGCCCGAACCCTAACCCTAACCCTTCCCCGAAGCCTGACCCTCACCCGTCCCCTAATCCTAACCCGTACGCTGACACTAACCCGCGTCCTCACACGTACGCTCCCCCTAGAGCGTTGTCGTACCCTCACCTGGACCCTAAACCGTCCCCGTCCCGTAACCCTAACCCTAGCCCGAGCCCTAACCCTAACCCTTCCCCGAAGCCTGACCCTCACCCGTCCCCTAATCCTAACCCGTACGCTGACACTAACCCGCGCCCTCACATGTACGCTCCCCCTAGAGCGTTGTCGTACCCTCACCTGGACCCTAAACCGTCCCCGTCCCCTAACCCTAACCCTAGCCCGAACCCTAACCCTAACCCTTCCCCGAAGCCTGACCCTCAGCCGTCCCCTAATCCTAACCCGTACGCTGACACTAACCCGCGCCCTCACATGTACGCTCCCCCTAGAGCGTTGTCGTACCCTCACCTGGACCCTAAACCGTCCCCGTCCCCTAACCCTAACCCTAGCCCGAACCCTAACCCTAACCCTTCCCCGAAGCCTGACCCTCAGCCGTCCCCTAATCTAACCCGTACGCTGACACTAACCCGCGCCCTCACACGTACGCTCCCCCTAGAGCGTTGTCGTACCCTCACCTGGACCCTAAACCGTCCCCGTCCCCTAACCCTAACCCTAGCCCGAACCCTAACCCTAACACTTCCCCGAAGCCTGACCCTCAGCCGTCCCCTAATCCTAACCCGTACGCTGACACTAACCCGCGCCCTCACACGTACGCTCCCACTAGAGCGTTGTCGTACCCTCACCTGGACCCTAAACCATCCACGTCCCCTAACCCTAACCCTAGCCCGAACCCTAACCCTAACCCTTCCCCAAAGCCTGACCCTCACCCGTCCCCTAATCCTAACCCGTACGCTGACACTAACCCGCACCCTCACACGTACGCTCCCCCTAGAGCGTTGTCGTACCCTCACCTGGACCCTAAACCGTCCGCGTCCCCTAACCCTAACCCTAGCCCGAACCCTAACCCTAACCCTTCCCCGAAGCCTGACCCTCAGCCGTCCCCTAATCCTAACCCGTACGCTGACACTAACCCACGCCCTCACACGTACGCTCCCCCTAGAGCGTTGTCGTACCCTCACCTGGACCCTAAACCGTCCCCGTCCCCTAACCCTAACCCTAGACCGAACCCTAACCCTAACCCTTCCCCGAAGCCTGACCCTCAGCCGTCTCCTAATCCTAACCCGTACGCTGACACTAACCCGCGCCCTCACACGTACGCTCCCCCTAGAGCGTTGTCGTACCCTCACCTGGACCCTAAACCGTCTCCGTCCCCTAACCCTCACCCTAGCCCGAACCCTAACCATAACCCTTCCCCGAAGCCTGACCCTCAGCCGTCCCCTAATCCTAACCCGTATGCTGACACTAACCCGCGCCCTCACACGTACGCTCCCCCTAGAGCGTTGTCGTACCCTCACCTGGACCCTAAACCGTCCCCGTCCCCTAACACTAACCCTAGCCCGAACCCTAACCCTAACCCTTCCCCGAAGCCTGACCCTCACCCGTCCCCTAATCCTAACCCGTACGCTGACACAAACCCGCGCCCTCACACGTACGCTCCCCCTAGAGCGTTGTCGTACCCTCACCTGGACCCTAAACCGTCCCCGTCCCCTAACCCTAACCCTAGCCCGAACCCTAACCCTAACACTTCCCCAAAGCCTGACCCTCACCCGTCCCCTAATCCTAACCCGTACGCTGACACTAACCCGCGCCCTCACACGTACGCTCCCCCTAGAGCCTTGTCGTACCCTCACCTGGACCCTAAACCGTCCCCGTCCCCTAACCCTAACCCTAGCCCGAACCCTAACCCTAACCCTTCCCCGAAGCCTGACCCTCAGCCGTCCACTAATCCTAACAGGTACGCTGACATTAACCCGCGCCCTCACACGTACGCTCCCCCTAGAGCGTTGTCGTACCCTCACCTGGACCCTAAACCGTCCCCGTCCCCTAAACCTAACCCTAGCCCGAACCCTAACCCTAACACTTCCCCGAAGCCTGACCCTCAGCCGTCCCCTAATCCTAACCCGTACGCCTACACTAACCCACGCCCTCACACGTACGCTCCCCCTAGAGCGTTGTCGTACCCTCACCTGGACCCTAAACCGTCCCCGTCACCTAACCCTAAACCTAGCCCGAACCCTAACCCTAACCCTTCCCCGAAGCCTGACCCTCAGCCGTCCCCTAATCCTAACCCGTACGCTGACACTAACCCGCGCCCTCACACGTACGCTCCCCCTAGAGCGTTGTCGTACCCTCACCTGGACCCTAAACCGTCCCCGTCCCCTAACCCTAACCCTAGCCCGAACCCTAACCCTAACCCTTCCCCGAAGCCTGACCCTCAGCCGTCCCCTAATCCTAACCCGTACGCTGACACTAACCCGCGCCCTCACACGTACGCTCCCCCTAGAGCGTTGTCGTACCCTCACCTGGACCCTAAACCGTCCCCGTCCCCTAACCCTAAACCTAGCCCGAAACCTAACCCTAACCCTTCCCCGAAGCCTGACCCTCACCCGTCCCCTAATCCTAACCCGTACGCTGACACTAACCGGCGTCCTCACACGTACGCTCCCCCTAGAGCGTTGTCGTACCCTCACCTGGACCCTAAACCGTCCCCGTCCCGTAACTCTAACCCTAGCCCGAGCCCTAACCCTAACCCTTCCCCGAAGCCTGACCCTCACCCGTCCCCTAATCCTAACCCGTACGCTGACACTAACCCGCGCCCTCACACGTACGCTCCACCTAGAGCGTTGTCGTACCCTCACCTGGACCCTAAACCGTCCCCGTCCCCTAACCCTAACCCTAGCCCGAACCCTAACACTAACAATTCCCCGAAGCCTGACCCTCACCCGTCCCCTAATCCTAACCCGTACGCTGACACTAACCCGCGCCCTCACATGTACGCTCCCCCTAGAGCGTTGTCGTACCCTCACCTGGACCCTAAACCGTCCCCGTCCCCTAACCCTAACCCTAGCCCGAACCCTAACCCTAACCCTTCCCTGAAGCCTGACCCTCAGCTGTCCCCTAATCCTAACCCGTACGCTGACACTAACCCACGCACTCACACGGACGCTCCCCCTAGAGCGTTGTCGTACCCTCACCTGGACCCTAAACCGTCCCCGTCCCCTAACCCTAACCCTAGCCCGAATCCTAACCCTAACTCTTCCCCGAAGCCTGACCCTCACCCGTCCCCTAATCCTAAACCGTACGCTGACACTAACCCGCGCCCTCACACGTACGCTCCCCCTAGAGCGTTGTCGTACCCTCACCTGGACCCTAAACCGTCCCCGTCCCCTAACCCTAACCCTAGCCCGAGCCCTAACCCTAACCCTTCCCCGAAGCCTGACCCTCAGCCGTCCCCTAATCCTAACCCGTACGCTGACACTAACCCGCGCCCTCACACGTACGCTCCCCCTAGAGCGTTGTCGTACCCTCACCTGGACCCTAAACCGTCCCCGTCCCCTAACCCTAACCCTAGCCCGAACCCTAACCCTAACCCTTCCCCGAAGCCTGACCCTCAGCCGTCCCCTAATCTAACCCGTACGCTGACACTAACCCGCGCCCTCACACGTACGCTCCCCCTAGAGCGTTGTCGTACCCTCACCTGGACCCTAAACCGTCCCCGTCCCCTAACCCTAACCCTAGTCCGAACCCTAACCCTAACCCTTCCTCGAAGCCTGACCCTCAGCCGTCCCCTAATCCTAACCCGTACGCAGACACTAACCCACGCCCTCACACGTACGCTCCCCCTAGAGCGTTTTCGTACCCTCACCTGGACCCTAAACCGTCCCCGTCCCGTAACCCTAACCCTAGCCCGAACCCTAACCCTAACCCTTCCCCGAAGCCTGACCCTCAGCCGTCCCCTAATCTAACCCGTACGCTGACACTAACCCGCGCCCTCACACGTACGCTCCCCCTAGAGCTTTGTCGTACCCTCACCTGGACCCTAAACCGTCCCCGTCCCCTAACCCTAACCCTAGCCCGAACCCTAACCCTAACCCTTCCCCGAAGCCTGACCCTCAGCCGTCCCCTATTCCTAACCCGTACGCTGACACTAACCCGCGCCCTCACACGTACGCTCCCCCTAGAGCGTTGTCGTACCCTCACCTGGACCCTAAACCATCCCCGTCCCCTAACCCTAACCCTAGCCCGAACCCTAACCCTCACACTTCCCCGAAGCCTGACCCTCAGCCGTCCCCTAATCCTAACCCGTACGCTGACACTAACCCGCGCCCTCACACGTACGCTCCCCCTAGAGCGTTGTCGTACCCTCACCTGGACCCTAACCCTTCCCCGTCCCCTAACCCTAACCCTAGCCCGAACCCTAACCCTAACCCTTCCCCGAAGCCTGACCCTCAGCCGTCCCCTAATCCTAACCCGTACGCTGACACTAACCCGCGCCCTCACACGTACGCTCCCCCTAGAGTGTTATCGTACCCTCACCTAGACCCTAAACCGTCCCTGTCACCTAACCCTAACCCTAACCCTAGCCCGAACCCTAACCCTAACCCTTCCCCAAAGCCTGACCCTCACCCGTCCCCTAATCCTAACCCGTACGCTGACACTAACCCGCGCCCTCACACGTACGCTCCCCCTAGAGCGTTGTCGTACCCTCACCTGGACCCTAAACCGTCCCCGTCCCCTAACCCTAACCCTAGCCCGAACCCTAACCCTAACCCTTCCCCGAAGCCTGACCCTCACCCGTCCCCTAATCCTAACCCGTACGCTGACACTAACCCGCGCCCTCACACGTACGCTCCCCCTAGAGCGTTGTCGTACCCTCACCTGGACGCTAAACCGTCCCCGTACCCTAACCCTAACCCTAGCCCGAACCCTAACCCTAACCCTTCCCCGAAGCCTGACCCTCACCCGTCCCCTAATCCTAACCCGTACGCTGACACTAACCCGCGCCCTCACACGTACGCTCCCCCTAGAGCGTTGTCGTACCCTCACCTGGACCCTAAACCGTCCCCGTCCCCTAACCCTAACCCTAGCCCGAACCCTAACCCTAACCCTTCCCCGAAGCCTGACCCTCAGCCGTCCCCTAATCCTAACCCGTACGCTGACACTAACCCGCGCCCTCACACGTACGCTCCCCCTAGAGCGTTGTCGTACCCTCACCTGGACCCTAAACCGTCCCCGTCCCCTAAGCCTAACCCTAGCCCGAACCCTAACCATAACCCTTCCCCGAAGCCTGACCCTCAGGCGTCCCCTAATCCTAACCCGTACGCTGACACTAACCCGCGCCCTCACACGTACGCTCCCCCTAGAGCGTTGTCGTACCCTCACCTGGACCCTAAACCGTCCCCGTCCCCTAACCCTAACCCTAGCCCGAACCCTAACCCTAACCCTTCCCCGAAGCCTGACACTCACCCGTCCCCTAATCCTAACACGTACGCTGACACTAACCCGCGTCCTCACACGTACGCTCCCCCTAGAGCGTTGTCGTACCCTCACCTGGACCCTAAACCGTCCCCGTCCCGTAACCCTAACCCTAGCCCGAGCCCTAACCCTAACCCTTCCCCGAAGCCTGACCCTCACCCGTCCCCTAATCCTAACCCGTACGCTGACACTAACCCGCGCCCTCACATGTACGCTCCCCCTAGAGCGTTGTCGTACCCTCACCTGGACCCTAAACCGTCCCCGTCCCCTAACCCTAACCCTAGCCCGAACCCTAACCCTAACCCTTCCCCGAAGCCTGACCCTCACCCGTCCCCTAATCCTAACCCGTACGCTGACACTAACCCGCGCCCTCACATGTACGCTCCCCCTAGAGCGTTGTCGTACCCTCACCTGGACCCTAAACCGTCCCCGTCCCCTAACCCTAACCCTAGCCCGAACCCTAACCCTAACCCTTCCCCGAAGCCTGACCCTCAGCCGTCCCCTAATCTAACCCGTACGCTGACACTAACCCGCGCCCTCACACGTACGCTCCCCCTAGAGCGTTGTCGTACCCTCACCTGGACCCTAAACCGTCCCCGTCCCCTAACCCTAACCCTAGCCCGAACCCTAACCCTAACCCTTCCCCGAAGCCTGACCCTCACCCGTCCCCTAATCCTAACCCGTACGCTGACACTAACCCGCGCCCTCACACGTACGCTCCCCCTAGAGCGTTGTCGTACCCTCACCTGGACCCTAAACCGTCCCCGTCCCCTAACCCTAACCCTAGCCCGAACCCTAACCCTAACCCTTCCCCGAAGCCTGACCCTCACCCGTCCCCTAATCCTAACCCGTACGCTGACACTAACCCGCGCCCTCACACATTCGCTCCCCCTAGAGCGTTGTCGTACCCTCACCTGGACCCTAAACCGTCCCCGTCCCCTAACCCTAACCCTAGCCCGAACCCTAACCCTAACCCTTACCCGAAGCCTGACCCTCACCCGTCCTCTAATCCTAACCCGTACGCTGACACTAACCCGCGCCCTCACACGTACGCTCCCCCTAGAGCGTTGTCGTACCCTCACCTGGACGCTAAACCGTCCCCGTCCCCTAACCCTAACCCTAGCCCGAACCCTAACCCTAACCCTTCCCCGAAGCCTGACCCTCACCCGTCCCCTAATCCTAACCCGTACGCTGACACTAACCCGCGCCCTCACACGTACGCTCCCCCTAGAGCGTTGTCGTACCCTCACCTGGACCCTAAACCGTCCCCGTCCCCTAACCCTAACCCTAGCCCGAACCCTAACCCTAACCCTTCCCCGAAGCCTGACCCTCAGCCGTCCCCTAATCCTAACCCGTACGCTGACACTAACCCGCGCCCTCACACGTACGCTCCCCCTAGAGCGTTGTCGTACCCTCACCTGGACCCTAAACCGTCCCCGTCCCCTAAGCCTAACCCTAGCCCGAACCCTAACCATAACCCTTCCCCGAAGCCTGACCCTCAGCCGTCCCCTAATCCTAACCCGTACGCTGACACTAACCCGCGCCCTCACACGTACGCTCCCCCTAGAGCGTTGTCGTACCCTCACCTGGACCCTAAACCGTCCCCGTCCCCTAACCCTAACCCTAGCCCGAACCCTAACCCTAACCCTTCCCCAAAGCCTGACCCTCACCCGTCCCCTAATCCTAACCCGTACGCTGACACTAACCCGCGCCCTCACACGTTCGCTCCCCCTAGAGCGTTGTCGTACCCTCACCTGGACCCTAAACCGTCCCCGTCCCCTAACCCTAACCCTAGCCCGAACCCTAACCCTAACCCTTCCCCGAAGCCTGACCGTCACCCGTCCCCTAATCCTAACCCGTACGCTGACACTAACCCGCGCCCTCACACGTACGCTCCCCCTAGAGCATTGTCGTACCCTCACCTGGACCCTAAACCGTCCCCGTCCCCTAACCCTAACCCTAGCCCGAACCCTAACCCTAACCCTTCCCCGAAGCCTGACCCTCAGCCGTCCCCTAATCTAACCCGTACGCTGACACTAACCCGCGCCCTCACACGTACGCTCCCCCTAGAGCGTTGTCGTACCCTCACCTGGACCCTAAACCGTCCCCGTCCCCTAACCCTAAACCTAGCCCGAACCCTAACCCTAACCCTTCCCCGAAGCCTGACCCTCAGCCGTCCCCTAATCCTAACCCGTACGCTGACACTAACCCACGCCCTCACACGTACGCTCCCCCTAGAGCGTTGTCGTACCCTCACCTGGACCCTAAACCATCCACGTCCCCTAACCCTAACCCTAGCCCGAACCCTAACCCTCACCCTTCCCCGAAGCCTGACCCTCAGCCGTCCCCTAATCCTAACCCGTACGCTGACACTAACCCGCGCCCTCACACGTACGCTCCCCCTAGAGCGTTGTCGTACCCTCACCTGGACCCTAAACCTTCCCCGTCCCCTAACCCTAACCCTAGCCCGAACCCTAACCCTAACCCTTCCCCGAAGCCTGACCCTCAGCCGTCCCCTAATCCTAACCCGTACGCTGACACTAACCCGCGCCGTCACACGTACGCTCCCCCTAGAGTGTTATCGTACCCTCACCTGGACCCTAAACCGTCCCTGTCCCCTAAACCTAACCCTAACCCTAGCCCGAACCCTAACCCTAACCCTTCCCCAAAGCCTGACCCTCACCCGTCCCCTAATCCTAACCCGTACGCTGACACTAACCCGCACCCTCACACGTACGCTCCCCCTAGAGCGTTGTCGTACCCTCACCTGGACCCTAAACCGTCCCCGTCCCCTAACCCTAACCCTAGCCCGAACCCTAACCCTAACCCTTCCCCGAAGCCTGACCCTCACCCGTCCCCTAATCCTAACACGTACGCTGACACTAACCCGCGCCCTCACACGTACGCTCCCCCTAGAGCGTTGTCGTACCCTCACCTGGACCCTAAACCGTCCGCGTCCCCTAACCCTAACCCTAGCCCGAACCCTAACCCTAACCCTTCCCCGAAGCCTGACCCTCAGCCGTCCCCTAATCCTAACCCGTACGCTGACACTAACCCACGCCCTCACACGTACGCTCCCCCTAGAGCGTTGTCGTACCCTCACCTGGACCCTAAACCGTCCCCGTCCCCTAACCCTAACCCTAGCCCGAACCCTAACCCTAACCCTTCCCCGAAGCCTGACCCTCAGCCGTCTCCTAATCCTAACCCGTACGCTGACACTAACCCGCGCCCTCACACGTACGCTCCCCCTAGAGCGTTGTCGTACCCTCACCTGGACCCTAAACCGTCCCCGTCCCCTAACCCTCACCCTAGACCGAACCCTAACCATAACCCTTCCCCGAAGCCTGACCCTCAGCCGTTCCCTAATCCTAACCCGTATGCTGACACTAACCCGCGCCCTCACACGTACGCTCCCCCTAGAGCGTTGTCGTACCCTCACCTGGACCCTAAACCGTCCCCGTCCCCTAACCCTAACCCTAGCCCGAACCCTAACCCTAACCCTTCCCCGAAGCCTGACCCTCAGCCGTCCCCTAATCCTAACCCGTACGCTGACACTAACCCGCGCCCTCACACGTACGCTCCCCCTAGAGCGTTGTCGTACCCTCACCTGGACGCTAAACCGTCCCCGTCCCCTAACCCTAACCCTAGCCCGAACCCTAACCCGAACCCTTCCCCGAAGCCTGACCCTCACCCGTCCCCTAATCCTAACCCGTACGCTGACACTAACCCGCGCCCTCACACGTACGCTCCCCCTAGAGCGTTGTCGTACCCTCACCTGGACCCTAAACCGTCCCCGTCCCCTAACCCTAACCCTAGCCCGAACCCTAACCCTAACACTTCCCCAAAGCCTGACCCTCACCCGTCCCCTAATCCTAACCCGTACGCTGACACTAACCCGCGCCCTCACACGTACGCTCCCCCTAGAGCCTTGTCGTACCCTCACCTGGACCCTAAACCGTCCCCGTCCCCTAACCCTAACCCTAGCCCGAACCCTAACCCTAACCCTTCCCCGAAGCCTGACGCTCAGCCGTCCCCTAATCCTAACCCGTACGCTGACATTAACCCGCGCCCTCACACGTACGCTCCCCCTAGAGCGTTGTCGTACCCTCACCTGGACCCTAAACCGTCCCCGTCCCCTAACCCTAACCCTAGCCCGAACCCTAACCCTAACACTTCCCCGAAGCCTGACCCTCAGCCGTCCCCTAATCCTAACCCGTACGCTGACACTAACCCACGCCCTCACACGTACGCTCCCCCTAGAGCGTTGTCGTACCCTCACCTGGACCCTAAACCGTCCCCGTCCCCTAACCCTAAACCTAGCCCGAACCCTAACCCTAACCCTTCCCCGAAGCCTGACCCTCAGCCGTCCCCTAATCCTAACCCGTACGCTGACACTAACCCGCGCCCTCACACGTACGCTCCCCCTAGAGCGTTGACGTACCCTCACCTGGACCCTAAACCGTCCCCGTCCCCTAACCCTAACCCTAGCCCGAACCCTAACCCTAACCCTTCCCCGAAGCCTGACCCTCAGCCGTCCCCTAATCCTAACCCGTACGCTGACACTAACCCGCGCCCTCACACGTACACTCCCCCTAGAGCGTTGTCGTACCCTCACCTGGACCCTAAACCGTCCCCGTCCCCTAACCCTAACCCTAGCCCGAAACCTAACCCTAACCCTTCCCCGAAGCCTGACCCTCACCGTCCCCTAATCCTAACCCGTACGCTGACAATAACCCGCGTCCTCACACGTACGCTCCCCCTAGAGCGTTGTCGTACCCTCACCTGGACCCTAAACCGTCCCCGTCCCGTAACCCTAACCCTAGCCCGAGCCCTAACCCTAACCCTTCCCCGAAGCCTGACCCTCACCCGTCCCCTAATCCTAACCCGTACGCTGACACTAACCCGCGCCCTCACACGTACGCTCCACCTAGAGCGTTGTCGTACCCTCACCTGGACCCTAAACCGTCCCCGTCCCCTAACCCTAACCCTAGCCCGAACCCTAACCCTAACCCTTCCCCGAAGCCTGAACCTCACCCGTCCCCTAATCCTAACCCGTACGCTGACACTAACCCGCGCCCTCACATGTACGCTCCCCCTAGAGCGTTGTCGTACCCTCACCTGGACCCTAAACCGTCCCCGTCCCCTAACCCTAACCCTAGCCCGAACCCTAACCCTAACCCTTCCCCGAAGCCTGACCCTCAGCTGTCCCCTAATCCTAACCCGTACGCTGACACTAACCCGCGCCCTCACACGTACGCTCCCCCTAGAGCGTTGTCGTACCCTCACCTGGACGCTAAACCGTCCCCGTCCCCTAACCCTAACCCTAGCCCGAACCCTAACCCGAACCCTTCCCCGAAGCCTGACCCTCACCCGTCCCCTAATCCTAACCCGTACGCTGACACTAACCCGTGCCCTCACACGTACGCTCCCCCTAGAGCGTTGTCGTACCCTCACCTGGACCCTAAACCGTCCCCGTCCCCTAACCCTAGCCCTAGCCCGAACCCTAACCCTAACACTTCCCCAAAGCCTGACCCTCAACCGTCCCCTAATCCTAACCCGTACGCTGACACTAACCCGCGCCCTCACACGTACGCTCCCCCTAGAGCCTTGTCGTACCCTCACCTGGACCCTAAACCGTCCCCGTCCCCTAACCCTAACCCTAGCCCGAACCCTAACCCTAACCCTTCCCCGAAGCCTGACCCTCAGCCGTCCCCTAATCCTAACCCGTACGCTGACATTAACCCGCGCCCTCACACGTACGCTCCCCCTAGAGCGTTGTCGTACCCTCACCTGGACCCTAAACCGTCCCCGTCCCCTAACCCTAACCCTAGCCCGAACCCTAACCCTAACACTTCCCCGAAGCCTGACCCTCAGCCGTCCCCTAATCCTAACCCGTACGCTGACACTAACCCACGCCCTCACACGTACGCTCCCCCTAGAGCGTTGTCGTACCCTCACCTGGACCCTAAACCGTCCCCGTCCCCTAACCCTAAACCTAGCCCGAACCCTAACCCTAACCCTTCCCCGAAGCCTGACCCTCAGCCGTCCCCTAATCCTAACCCGTACGCTGACACTAACCCGCGCCCTCACACGTACGCTCCCCCTAGAGCGTTGTCGTACCCTCACCTGGACCCTAAACCGTCCCCGTCCCCTAACCCTAACCCTAGCCCGAAACCTAACCCTAACCCTTCCCCGAAGCCTGACCCTCACCCGTCCCCTAATCCTAACCCGTACGCTGACACTAACCCGCGTCCTCACACGTACGCTCCCCCTAGAGCGTTGTCGTACCCTCACCTGGACCCTAAACCGTCCCCGTCCCGTAACACTAACCCTAGCCCGAGCCCTAACCCTAACCCTTCCCCGAATCCTGACCCTCACCCGTCCCCTAATCCTAACCCGTACGCTGACACTAACCCGCGCCCTCACACGTACGCTCCACCTAGAGCGTTGTCGTACCCTCACCTGGACCCTAAACCGTCCCCGTCCCCTAACCCTAACCCTAGCCCGAACCCTAACCCTAACCCTTCCCCGAAGCCTGACCCTCACCCGTCCCCTAATCCTAACCCGTACGCTGACACTAACCCGCGCCCTCACATGTACGCTCCCCCTAGAGCGTTGTCGTACCCTCACCTGGACCCTAAACCGTCCCCGTCCCCTAACCCTAACCCTAGCCCGAACCCTAACCCTAACCCTTCCCCGAAGCCTGACCCTCAGCTGTCCCCTAATCCTAACCCGTACGCTGACACTAACCCACGCACTCACACGGACGCTCCCCCTAGAGCGTTGTCGTACCCTCACCTGGACCCTAAACCGTCCCCGTCCCCTAACCCTAACCCTAGCCCGAACCCTAACCCTAACTCTTCCCCGAAGCCTGACCCTCACCCGTCCCCTAATCCTAAACCGTACGCTGACACTAACCCGCGCCCTCACACGTACGCTCCCCCTAGAGCGTTGTCGTACCCTCACCTGGACCCTAAACCGTCCCCGTCCCCTAACCCTAACCCTAGCCCGAACCCTAACCCTAACCCTTCCCCGAAGCCTGACCCTCAGCCGTCCCCTAATCCTAACCCGTACGCTGACACTAACCCGCGCCCTCACACGTACGCTCCCCCTAGAGCGTTGTCGTACCCTTACCTGGACCCTAAACCGTCCCCGTCCCGTAACCCTAACCCTAGCCCGAACCCTAACCCTAACCCTTCCCCGAAGCCTGACCCTCAGCCGTCCCCTAATCTAACCCGTACGCTGACACTAACCCGCGCCCTCACATGTACGCTCCCCCTAGAGCGTTGTCGTACCCTCACCTGGACCATAAACTGTCCCCGTCCCCTAACCCTAACCCTAGCCCGAACCCTAACCCTAACCCTTCCCCGAAGCCTGACCCTCAGCCGTCCCCTAATCCTAACCCGTACGCTGACACTAACCCGCGCCCTCACACGTACGCTCCCCCTAGAGCGTTGTCGTACCCTCACCTGGACCCTAAACCGTCCCCGTCCCGTAACCCTAACCCTAGCCCGAACCCTAACCCTAACCCTTCCCCGAAGCCTGACACTCAGCCGTCCCCTAATCTAACCCGTACGCTGACACTAACCCGCGCCCTCACACGTACGCTCCCCCTAGAGCTTTGTCGTACCCTCACCTGGACCCTAAACCGTCCCCGTCCCCTAACCCTAACCCTAGCCCGAACCCTAACCCTAACCCTTCCCCGAAGCCTGACCCTCAGCCGTCCCCTATTCCTAACCCGTACGCTGACACTAACCCGCGCCCTCACACGTACGCTCCCCCTAGAGCGTTGTCGTACCCTCACCTGGACCCTAAACCATCCCCGTCCCCTAACCCTAACCCTAGCCCGAACCCTAACCCTCACACTTCCCCGAAGCCTGACCCTCAGCCGTCCCCTAATCCTAACCCGTACGCTGACACTAACCCGCGCCCTCACACGTACGCTCCCCCTAGAGCGTTGTCGTACCCTCAACTGGACCCTAAACCTTCTCCGTCCCCTAACCCTAACCCTAGCCCGAACCCTAACCCTAACCCTTCCCCGAAGCCTGAACCTCAGCCGTCCCCTAATCCTAACCCGTACGCTGACACTAACCCGCGCCCTCACACGTACGCTCCCCCTAGAGTGTTATCGTACCCTCACCTGGACCCTAAACCGTCCCTGTCCCCTAACCCTAACCCTAACCCTAACCCTAGCCCGAACCCTAACCCTAACCCTTCCCCAAAGCCTGACCCTCATCCGTCCCCTAATCCTAACCCGTACGCTGACACTAACCAGCGTCCTCACACGTACGCTCCCCCTAGAGCGTTGTCGTACCCTCACCTGGACCCTAAACCGTCCCCGTCCCCTAACCCTAACCCTAGCCCGAAACCTAACCCTAACCCTTCCCCGAAGCCTGACCCTCACCCGTCCCCTAATCCTAACCCGTACGCTGACACTAACCCGCGCCCTCACACGTACGCTCCCCCTAGAGCGTTGTCGTACCCTCACCTGGACCCTAAACCGTCCCCGTCCCCTAACCCTAACCCTAGCCCGAAACCTAACCCTAACCCTTCCCCGAAGCCTGACACTCACCCGTCCCCTAATCCTAACCCGTACGCTGACACTAACCCGCGTCCTCACACGTACGCTCCCCCTAGAGCGTTGTTGTACCCTCACCTGGACCCTAAACCGTCCCCGTCCCGTAACCCTAACCCTAGCCCGAGCCCTAACCCTAACCCTTCCCCGAAGCCTGACCCTCACCCGTCCCCTAATCCTAACCCGTACGCTGACACTAACCCGCGCCCTCACACGTACGCTCCCCCTAGAGCGTTGTCGTACCCTCACCTGGACCCTAAACCGTCCCCGTCCCCTAACCCTAACCCTAGCCCGAACCCTAACCCTAACCCTTCCCCGAAGCCTGACCCTCACCCGTCCCCTAATCCTAACCCGTACGCTGACACTAACCCGCGCCCTCACATGTACGCTCCCCCTAGAGCGTTGTCGTACCCTCACCTGGACCCTAAACCGTCCCCGTCCCCTAACCCTAACCCTAGCCCGAACCCTAACCCTAACCCTTCCCCGAAGCCTGACCCTCAGCTGTCCCCTAATCCTAACCCGTACGCTGACACTAACCCACGCACTCACACGGACGCTCCCCCTAGAGCGTTGTCGTACCCTCACCTGGACCCTAAACCGTCCCCGTCCCCTAACCCTAACCCTAGCCCGAACCCTAACCCTAACTCTTCCCCGAAGCCTGACCCTCACACGTCCCCTAATCCTAAACCGTACGCTGACACTAACCCGCGCCCTCACACGTACGCTCCCCCTAGAGCGTTGTCGTACCCTCACCTGGACCCTAAACCGTCCCCGTCCCCTAACCCTAACCCTAGCCCGAACCCTAACCCTAACACTTCCCCGAAGCCTGACCCTCAGCCGTCCCCTAATCCTAACCCGTACGCTGACACTAACCCGCGCCCTCACACGTACGCTCCCCCTAGAGCGTTGTCGTACCCTCACCTGGACCCTAAACCATCCCCGTCCCGTAACGCTAACCCTAGCCCGAACCCTAACCCTAACCCTTCCCCGAAGCCTGAACCTCAGCCGTCCCCTAATCTAACCCGTACGCTGACACTAACCCGCGCCCTCACATGTACGCTCCCCCTAGAGCGTTGTCGTACCCTCACCTGGACCCTAAACCGTCCCCGTCCCCTAACCCTAACCCTAGCCCGAACCCTAACCCTAACCCTTCCCCGAAGCCTGACCCTCAGCCGTCCCCTAATCCTAACCCGTACGCTGACACTAACCCGCGCCCTCACACGTACGCTCCCCCTAGAGTGTTATCGTACCCTCACCTGGACCCTAAACCGTCCCTGTCCCCTAAACCTAACCCTAACCCTAGCCCGAACCCTAACCCTAACCCTTCCCCGAAGCCTGACCCTCACCCGTCCCCTAATCCTAACCCGTACGCTGACACTAACCCGCGCCCTCACACGTACGCTCCCCCTAGAGTGTTATCGTACCCTCACCTGGACCCTAAACCGTCCCTGTCCCCTAAACCTAACCCTAACCCTAGCCCGAACCCTAACCCTAACCCTTCCCCGAAGCCTGACCCTCACCCGTCCCCTAATCCTAACCCGTACGCTGACACTAACCCGCACCCTCACACGTACGCTCCCCCTAGAGCGTTGTCGTACCCTCACCTGGACCCTAAACCGTCCCCGTCCCCTAACCCTAACCCTAGCCCGAACCCTAACCCTAACCCTTCCCCGAAGCCTGACCCTCACCCGTCCCCTAATCCTAACACGTACGCTGACACTAACCCGCGCCCTCACACGTACGCTCCCCCTAGAGCGTTGTCGTACCCTCACCTGGACCCTAAACCGTCCGCGTCCCCTAACCCTAACCCTAGCCCGAACCCTAACCCTAACCCTTCCCCGAAGCCTGACCCTCAGCCGTCCCCTAATCCTAACCCGTACGCTGACACTAACCCACGCCCTCACACGTACGCTCCCCCTAGAGCGTTGTCGTACCCTCACCTGGACCCTAAACCGTCCCCGTCCCCTAACCCTAACCCTAGCCCGAACCCTAACCCTAACCCTTCCCCGAAGCCTGACCCTCAGCCGTCTCCTAATCCTAACCCGTACGCTGACACTAACCCGCGCCCTCACACGTACGCTCCCCCTAGAGCGTTGTCGTACCCTCACCTGGACCCTAAACCGTCCCCGTCCCCTAACCCTCACCCTAGACCGAACCCTAAACATAACCCTTCCCCGAAGCCTGACCCTCAGCCGTTCCCTAATCCTAACCCGTATGCTGACACTAACCCGCGCCCTCACACGTACGCTCCCCCTAGAGCGTTGTCGTACCCTCACCTGGACCCTAAACCGTCCCCGTCCCCTAACCCTCTCCCTAGCCCGAACCCTAACCCTAACCCTTCCCCGAAGCCTGACCCTCACCCGTCCCCTAATCCTAACCCGTACGCTGACACTAACCCGCGCCCTCACACGTACGCTCCCCCTAGAGCGTTGTCGTACCCTCACCTGGACGCTAAACCGTCCCCGTCCCCTAACCCTAACCCTAGCCCGAACCCTAACCCGAACCCTTCCCCGAAGCCTGACCCTCACCCGTCCCCTAATCCTAACCCGTACGCTGACACTAACCCGCGCCCTCACACGTACGCTCCCCCTAGAGCGTTGTCGTACCCTCACCTGGACCCTAAACCGTCCCCGTCCCCTAACCCTAAACCTAGCCCGAACCCTAACCCTAACCCTTCCCCGAAGCCTGACCCTCAGCCGTCCCCTAATCCTAACCCGTACGCTGACACTAACCCGCGCCCTCACACGTACGCTCCCCCTAGAGCGTTGTCGTACCCTCACCTGGACCCTAAACCGTCCCCGTCCCCTAACCCTAACCCTAGCCCGAAACCTAACCCTAACCCTTCCCCGAAGCCTGACCCTCACCCGTCCCCTAATCCTAACCCGTACGCTGACAATAACCCGCGTCCTCACACGTACGCTCCCCCTAGAGCGTTGTCGTACCCTCACCTGGACCCTAAACCGTCCCCGTCCCGTAACCCTAACCCTAGCCCGAGCCCTAACCCTAACCCTTCCCCGAAGCCTGACCCTCACCCGTCCCCTAATCCTAACCCGTACGCTGACACTAACCCGCGCCCTCACACGTACGCTCCACCTAGAGCGTTGTCGTACCCTCACCTGGACCCTAAACCGTCCCCGTCCCCTAACCCTAACCCTAGCCCGAACCCTAACCCTAACCCTTCCCCGAAGCCTGAACCTCACCCGTCCCCTAATCCTAACCCGTACGCTGACACTAACCCGCGCCCTCACATGTACGCTCCCCCTAGAGCGTTGTCGTACCCTCACCTGGACCCTAAACCGTCCCCGTCCCCTAACCCTAACCCTAGCCCGAACCCTAACCCTAACCCTTCCCCGAAGCCTGACCCTCAGCTGTCCCCTAATCCTAACCCGTACGCTGACACTAACCCGCGCCCTCACACGTACGCTCCCCCTAGAGCGTTGTCGTACCCTCACCTGGACGCTAAACCGTCCCCGTCCCCTAACCCTAACCCTAGCCCGAACCCTAACCCGAACCCTTCCCCGAAGCCTGACCCTCACCTGTCCCCTAATCCTAACCCGTACGCTGACACTAACCCGCGCCCTCACACGTACGCTCCCCCTAGAGCGTTGTCGTACCCTCACCTGGACCCTAAACCGTCCCCGTCCCCTAACCCTAGCCCTAGCCCGAACCCTAACCCTAACCCTTCCCCAAAGCCTGACCCTCAACCGTCCCCTAATCCTAACCCGTACGCTGACACTAACCCGCGCCCTCACACGTACGCTCCCCCTAGAGCCTTGTCGTACCCTCACCTGGACCCTAAACCGTCCCCGTCCCCTAACCCTAACCCTAGCCCGAACCCTAACCCTAACCCTTCCCCGAAGCCTGACCCTCAGCCGTCCCCTAATCCTAACCCGTACGCTGACATTAACCCGCGCCCTCACACGTACGCTCCCCCTAGAGCGTTGTCGTACCCTCACCTGGACCCTAAACCGTCCCCGTCCCCTAACCCTAACCCTAGCCCGAACCCTAACCCTAACACTTCCCCGAAGCCTGACCCTCAGCCGTCCCCTAATCCTAACCCGTACGCTGACACTAACCCACGCCCTCACACGTACGCTCCCCCTAGAGCGTTGTCGTACCCTCACCTGGACCCTAAACCGTCCCCGTCCCCTAACCCTAAACCTAGCCCGAACCCTAACCCTAACCCTTCCCCGAAGCCTGACCCTCAGCCGTCCCCTAATCCTAACCCGTACGCTGACACTAACCCGCGCCCTCACACGTACGCTCCCCCTAGAGCGTTGTCGTACCCTCACCTGGACCCTAAACCGTCCCCGTCCCCTAACCGTAACCCTAGCCCGAACCCTAAACCTAACCCTTCCCCGAAGCCTGACCCTCAGCCGTCCCCTAATCCTAACCCGTACGCTGACACTAACCCGCGCCCTCACACGTACGCTCCCCCTAGAGCGTTGTCGTACCCTCACCTGGACCCTAAACCGTCCCCGTCCCCTAACCCTAACCCTAGCCCGAAACCTAACCCTAACCCTTCCCCGAAGCCTGACCCTCACCCGTCCCCTAATCCTAACCCGTACGCTGACACTAACCCGCGTCCTCACACGTACGCTCCCCCTAGAGCGTTGTCGTACCCTCACCTGGACCCTAAACCGTCCCCGTCCCGTAACCCTAACCCTAGCCCGAGCCCTAACCCTAACCCTTCCCCGAAGCCTGACCCTCACCCGTCCCCTAATCCTAACCCGTACGCTGACACTAACCCGCGCCCTCACACGTACGCTCCACCTAGAGCGTTGTCGTACCCTCACCTGGACCCTAAACCGTCCCCGTCCCCTAACCCTAACCCTAGCCCGAACCCTAACCCTAACCCTTCCCCGAAGCCTGACCCTCACCCGTCCCCTAATCCTAACCCGTACGCTGACACTAACCCGCGCCCTCACATGTACGCTCCCCCTAGAGCGTTGTCGTACCCTCACCTGGACCCTAAACCGTCCCCGTCCCCTAACCCTAACCCTAGCCCGAACCCTAACCCTAACCCTTCCCCGAAGCCTGACCCTCAGCTGTCCCCTAATCCTAACCCGTACGCTGACACTAACCCACGCACTCACACGGACGCTCCCCCTAGAGCGTTGTCGTACCCTCACCTGGACCCTAAACCGT
This sequence comes from Globicephala melas, assembly GCF_963455315.2. Taxonomy (NCBI): domain Eukaryota; kingdom Metazoa; phylum Chordata; class Mammalia; order Artiodactyla; family Delphinidae; genus Globicephala; species Globicephala melas. The sequence goes on from NC_083314.1 coordinate 66,165,605, forward strand.
CCCCGTCCCCTAACCCTAACCCTAGCCCGAACCCTAACCCTAACTCTTCCCCGAAGCCTGACCCTCACCCGTCCCCTAATCCTAAACCGTACGCTGACACTAACCCGCGCCCTCACACGTACGCTCCCCCTAGAGCGTTGTCGTACCCTCACCTGGACCCTAAACCGTCCCCGTCCCCTAACCCTAACCCTAGCCCGAACCCTAACCCTAACCCTTCCCCGAAGCCTGACCCTCAGCTGTCCCCTAATCCTAACCCGTACGCTGACACTAACCCACGCACTCACACGGACGCTCCCCCTAGAGCGTTGTCGTACCCTCACCTGGACCCTAAACCGTCCCCGTCCCCTAACCCTAACCCTAGCCCGAACCCTAACCCTAACTCTTCCCCGAAGCCTGACCCTCACCCGTCCCCTAATCCTAAACCGTACGCTGACACTAACCCGCGCCCTCACACGTACGCTCCCCCTAGAGCGTTGTCGTACCCTCACCTGGACCCTAAACCGTCCCCGTCCCCTAACCCTAACCCTAGCCCGAACCCTAACCCTAACCCTTCCCCGAAGCCTGACCCTCAGCTGTCCCCTAATCCTAACCCGTACGCTGACACTAACCCGCGCCCTCACACGTACGCTCCCCCTAGAGCGTTGTCGTACCCTCACCTGGACGCTAAACCGTCCCCGTCCCCTAACCCTAACCCTAGCCCGAACCCTAACCCGAACCCTTCCCCGAAGCCTGACCCTCACCCGTCCCCTAATCCTAACCCGTACGCTGACACTAACCCGCGCCCTCACACGTACGCTCCCCCTAGAGCGTTGTCGTACCCTCACCTGGACCCTAAACCGTCCCCGTCCCCTAACCCTAGCCCTAGCCCGAACCCTAACCCTAACCCTTCCCCAAAGCCTGACCCTCAACCGTCCCCTAATCCTAACCCGTACGCTGACACTAACCCGCGCCCTCACACGTACGCTCCCCCTAGAGCCTTGTCGTACCCTCACCTGGACCCTAAACCGTCCCCGTCCCCTAACCCTAACCCTAGCCCGAACCCTAACCCTAACCCTTCCCCGAAGCCTGACCCTCAGCCGTCCCCTAATCCTAACCCGTACGCTGACATTAACCCGCGCCCTCACACGTACGCTCCCCCTAGAGCGTTGTCGTACCCTCACCTGGACCCTAAACCGTCCCCGTCCCCTAACCCTAACCCTAGCCCGAACCCTAACCCTAACACTTCCCCGAAGCCTGACCCTCAGCCGTCCCCTAATCCTAACCCGTACGCTGACACTAACCCACGCCCTCACACGTACGCTCCCCCTAGAGCGTTGTCGTACCCTCACCTGGACCCTAAACCGTCCCCGTCCCCTAACCCTAAACCTAGCCCGAACCCTAACCCTAACCCTTCCCCGAAGCCTGACCCTCAGCCGTCCCCTAATCCTAACCCGTACGCTGACACTAACCCGCGCCCTCACACGTACGCTCCCCCTAGAGCGTTGTCGTACCCTCACCTGGACCCTAAACCGTCCCCGTCCCCTAACCGTAACCCTAGCCCGAACCCTAAACCTAACCCTTCCCCGAAGCCTGACCCTCAGCCGTCCCCTAATCCTAACCCGTACGCTGACACTAACCCGCGCCCTCACACGTACGCTCCCCCTAGAGCGTTGTCGTACCCTCACCTGGACCCTAAACCGTCCCCGTCCCCTAACCCTAACCCTAGCCCGAAACCTAACCCTAACCCTTCCCCGAAGCCTGACCCTCACCCGTCCCCTAATCCTAACCCGTACGCTGACACTAACCCGCGTCCTCACACGTACGCTCCCCCTAGAGCGTTGTCGTACCCTCACCTGGACCCTAAACCGTCCCCGTCCCGTAACCCTAACCCTAGCCCGAGCCCTAACCCTAACCCTTCCCCGAAGCCTGACCCTCACCCGTCCCCTAATCCTAACCCGTACGCTGACACTAACCCGCGCCCTCACACGTACGCTCCACCTAGAGCGTTGTCGTACCCTCACCTGGACCCTAAACCGTCCCCGTCCCCTAACCCTAACCCTAGCCCGAACCCTAACCCTAACCCTTCCCCGAAGCCTGACCCTCACCCGTCCCCTAATCCTAACCCGTACGCTGACACTAACCCGCGCCCTCACATGTACGCTCCCCCTAGAGCGTTGTCGTACCCTCACCTGGACCCTAAACCGTCCCCGTCCCCTAACCCTAACCCTAGCCCGAACCCTAACCCTAACCCTTCCCCGAAGCCTGACCCTCAGCTGTCCCCTAATCCTAACCCGTACGCTGACACTAACCCACGCACTCACACGGACGCTCCCCCTAGAGCGTTGTCGTACCCTCACCTGGACCCTAAACCGTCCCCGTCCCCTAACCCTAACCCTAGCCCGAACCCTAACCCTAACTCTTCCCCGAAGCCTGACCCTCACCCGTCCCCTAATCCTAAACCGTACGCTGACACTAACCCGCGCCCTCACACGTACGCTCCCCCTAGAGCGTTGTCGTACCCTCACCTGGACCCTAAACCGTCCCCGTCCCCTAACCCTAACCCTAGCCCGAACCCTAACCCTCACACTTCCCCGAAGCCTGACCCTCAGCCGTCCCCTAATCCTAACCCGTACGCTGACACTAACCCGCGCCCTCACACGTACGCTCCCCCTAGAGCGTTGTCGTACCCTCAACTGGACCCTAAACCTTCTCCGTCCCCTAACCCTAACCCTAGCCCGAACCCTAACCCTAACCCTTCCCCGAAGCCTGAACCTCAGCCGTCCCCTAATCCTAACCCGTACGCTGACACTAACCCGCGCCCTCACACGTACGCTCCCCCTAGAGTGTTATCGTACCCTCACCTGGACCCTAAACCGTCCCTGTCCCCTAACCCTAACCCTAACCCTAGCCCGAACCCTAACCCTAACCCTTCCCCAAAGCCTGACCCTCATCCGTCCCCTAATCCTAACCCGTACGCTGACACTAACCAGCGTCCTCACACGTACGCTCCCCCTAGAGCGTTGTCGTACCCTCACCTGGACCCTAAACCGTCCCCGTCCCCTAACCCTAACCCTAGCCCGAAACCTAACCCTAACCCTTCCCCGAAGCCTGACCCTCACCCGTCCCCTAATCCTAACCCGTACGCTGACACTAACCCGCGCCCTCACACGTACGCTCCCCCTAGAGCGTTGTCGTACCCTCACCTGGACCCTAAACCGTCCCCGTCCCCTAACCCTAACCCTAGCCCGAAACCTAACCCTAACCCTTCCCCGAAGCCTGACCCTCAGCCGTCCCCTAATCCTAACCCGTACGCTGACACTAACCCGCGCCCTCACACGTACGCTCCCCCTAGAGTGTTATCGTACCCTCACCTGGACCCTAAACCGTCCCTGTCCCCTAAACCTAACCCTAACCCTAGCCCGAACCCTAACCCTAACCCTTCCCCGAAGCCTGACCCTCACCCGTCCCCTAATCCTAACCCGTACGCTGACACTAACCCGCGCCCTCACACGTACGCTCCCCCTAGAGTGTTATCGTACCCTCACCTGGACCCTAAACCGTCCCTGTCCCCTAAACCTAACCCTAACCCTAGCCCGAACCCTAACCCTAACCCTTCCCCGAAGCCTGACCCTCACCCGTCCCCTAATCCTAACCCGTACGCTGACACTAACCCGCACCCTCACACGTACGCTCCCCCTAGAGCGTTGTCGTACCCTCACCTGGACCCTAAACCGTCCCCGTCCCCTAACCCTAACCCTAGCCCGAACCCTAACCCTAACCCTTCCCCGAAGCCTGACCCTCACCCGTCCCCTAATCCTAACACGTACGCTGACACTAACCCGCGCCCTCACACGTACGCTCCCCCTAGAGCGTTGTCGTACCCTCACCTGGACCCTAAACCGTCCGCGTCCCCTAACCCTAACCCTAGCCCGAACCCTAACCCTAACCCTTCCCCGAAGCCTGACCCTCAGCCGTCCCCTAATCCTAACCCGTACGCTGACACTAACCCACGCCCTCACACGTACGCTCCCCCTAGAGCGTTGTCGTACCCTCACCTGGACCCTAAACCGTCCCCGTCCCCTAACCCTAACCCTAGCCCGAACCCTAACCCTAACCCTTCCCCGAAGCCTGACCCTCAGCCGTCTCCTAATCCTAACCCGTACGCTGACACTAACCCGCGCCCTCACACGTACGCTCCCCCTAGAGCGTTGTCGTACCCTCACCTGGACCCTAAACCGTCCCCGTCCCCTAACCCTCACCCTAGACCGAACCCTAAACATAACCCTTCCCCGAAGCCTGACCCTCAGCCGTTCCCTAATCCTAACCCGTATGCTGACACTAACCCGCGCCCTCACACGTACGCTCCCCCTAGAGCGTTGTCGTACCCTCACCTGGACCCTAAACCGTCCCCGTCCCCTAACCCTCTCCCTAGCCCGAACCCTAACCCTAACCCTTCCCCGAAGCCTGACCCTCACCCGTCCCCTAATCCTAACCCGTACGCTGACACTAACCCGCGCCCTCACACGTACGCTCCCCCTAGAGCGTTGTCGTACCCTCACCTGGACGCTAAACCGTCCCCGTCCCCTAACCCTAACCCTAGCCCGAACCCTAACCCGAACCCTTCCCCGAAGCCTGACCCTCACCCGTCCCCTAATCCTAACCCGTACGCTGACACTAACCCGCGCCCTCACACGTACGCTCCCCCTAGAGCGTTGTCGTACCCTCACCTGGACCCTAAACCGTCCCCGTCCCCTAACCCTAAACCTAGCCCGAACCCTAACCCTAACCCTTCCCCGAAGCCTGACCCTCAGCCGTCCCCTAATCCTAACCCGTACGCTGACACTAACCCGCGCCCTCACACGTACGCTCCCCCTAGAGCGTTGACGTACCCTCACCTGGACCCTAAACCGTCCCCGTCCCCTAACCCTAACCCTAGCCCGAACCCTAACCCTAACCCTTCCCCGAAGCCTGACCCTCAGCCGTCCCCTAATCCTAACCCGTACGCTGACACTAACCCGCGCCCTCACACGTACGCTCCCCCTAGAGCGTTGTCGTACCCTCACCTGGACCCTAAACCGTCCCCGTCCCCTAACCCTAACCCTAGCCCGAAACCTAACCCTAACCCTTCCCCGAAGCCTGACCCTCACCCGTCCCCTAATCCTAACCCGTACGCTGACAATAACCCGCGTCCTCACACGTACGCTCCCCCTAGAGCGTTGTCGTACCCTCACCTGGACCCTAAACCGTCCCCGTCCCGTAACCCTAACCCTAGCCCGAGCCCTAACCCTAACCCTTCCCCGAAGCCTGACCCTCACCCGTCCCCTAATCCTAACCCGTACGCTGACACTAACCCGCGCCCTCACACGTACGCTCCACCTAGAGCGTTGTCGTACCCTCACCTGGACCCTAAACCGTCCCCGTCCCCTAACCCTAACCCTAGCCCGAACCCTAACCCTAACCCTTCCCCGAAGCCTGAACCTCACCCGTCCCCTAATCCTAACCCGTACGCTGACACTAACCCGCGCCCTCACATGTACGCTCCCCCTAGAGCGTTGTCGTACCCTCACCTGGACCCTAAACCGTCCCCGTCCCCTAACCCTAACCCTAGCCCGAACCCTAACCCTAACCCTTCCCCGAAGCCTGACCCTCAGCTGTCCCCTAATCCTAACCCGTACGCTGACACTAACCCGCGCCCTCACACGTACGCTCCCCCTAGAGCGTTGTCGTACCCTCACCTGGACGCTAAACCGTCCCCGTCCCCTAACCCTAACCCTAGCCCGAACCCTAACCCGAACCCTTCCCCGAAGCCTGACCCTCACCCGTCCCCTAATCCTAACCCGTACGCTGACACTAACCCGCGCCCTCACACGTACGCTCCCCCTAGAGCGTTGTCGTACCCTCACCTGGACCCTAAACCGTCCCCGTCCCCTAACCCTAGCCCTAGCCCGAACCCTAACCCTAACCCTTCCCCAAAGCCTGACCCTCAACCGTCCCCTAATCCTAACCCGTACGCTGACACTAACCCGCGCCCTCACACGTACGCTCCCCCTAGAGCCTTGTCGTACCCTCACCTGGACCCTAAACCGTCCCCGTCCCCTAACCCTAACCCTAGCCCGAACCCTAACCCTAACCCTTCCCCGAAGCCTGACCCTCAGCCGTCCCCTAATCCTAACCCGTACGCTGACATTAACCCGCGCCCTCACACGTACGCTCCCCCTAGAGCGTTGTCGTACCCTCACCTGGACCCTAAACCGTCCCCGTCCCCTAACCCTAACCCTAGCCCGAACCCTAACCCTAACACTTCCCCGAAGCCTGACCCTCAGCCGTCCCCTAATCCTAACCCGTACGCTGACACTAACCCACGCCCTCACACGTACGCTCCCCCTAGAGCGTTGTCGTACCCTCACCTGGACCCTAAACCGTCCCCGTCCCCTAACCCTAAACCTAGCCCGAACCCTAACCCTAACCCTTCCCCGAAGCCTGACCCTCAGCCGTCCCCTAATCCTAACCCGTACGCTGACACTAACCCGCGCCCTCACACGTACGCTCCCCCTAGAGCGTTGTCGTACCCTCACCTGGACCCTAAACCGTCCCCGTCCCCTAACCGTAACCCTAGCCCGAACCCTAAACCTAACCCTTCCCCGAAGCCTGACCCTCAGCCGTCCCCTAATCCTAACCCGTACGCTGACACTAACCCGCGCCCTCACACGTACGCTCCCCCTAGAGCGTTGTCGTACCCTCACCTGGACCCTAAACCGTCCCCGTCCCCTAACCCTAACCCTAGCCCGAAACCTAACCCTAACCCTTCCCCGAAGCCTGACCCTCACCCGTCCCCTAATCCTAACCCGTACGCTGACACTAACCCGCGTCCTCACACGTACGCTCCCCCTAGAGCGTTGTCGTACCCTCACCTGGACCCTAAACCGTCCCCGTCCCGTAACCCTAACCCTAGCCCGAGCCCTAACCCTAACCCTTCCCCGAAGCCTGACCCTCACCCGTCCCCTAATCCTAACCCGTACGCTGACACTAACCCGCGCCCTCACACGTACGCTCCACCTAGAGCGTTGTCGTACCCTCACCTGGACCCTAAACCGTCCCCGTCCCCTAAACCTAACCCTAGCACGAACCCTAACCCTAACCCTTCCCCGAAGCCTGACCCTCACCCGTCCCCTAATCCTAACCCGTACGCTGACACTAACCCGCGCCCTCACATGTACGCTCCCCCTAGAGCGTTGTCGTACCCTCACCTGGACCCTAAACCGTCCCCGTCCCCTAACCCTAACCCTAGCCCGAACCCTAACCCTAACCCTTCCCCGAAGCCTGACCCTCAGCTGTCCCCTAATCCTAACCCGTACGCTGACACTAACCCACGCACTCACACGGACGCTCCCCCTAGAGCGTTGTCGTACCCTCACCTGGACCCTAAACCGTCCCCGTCCCCTAACCCTAACCCTAGCCCGAACCCTAACCCTAACTCTTCCCCGAAGCCTGACCCTCACCCGTCCCCTAATCCTAAACCGTACGCTGACACTAACCCGCGCCCTCACACGTACGCTCCCCCTAGAGCGTTGTCGTACCCTCACCTGGACCCTAAACCGTCCCCGTCCCCTAACCCTAACCCTAGCCCGAACCCTAACCCTAACCCTTCCCCGAAGCCTGACCCTCAGCCGTCCCCTAATCCTAACCCGTACGCTGACACTAACCCGCGCCCTCACACGTACGCTCCCCCTAGAGCGTTGTCGTACCCTCACCTGGACCCTAAACCGTCCCCGTCCCCTAACCCTAACCCTAGCCCGAACCCTAACCCTAACCCTTCCCCGAAGCCTGACCCTCAGCCGTCTCCTAATCCTAACCCGTACGCTGACACTAACCCGCGCCCTCACACGTACGCTCCCCCTAGAGCGTTGTCGTACCCTCACCTGGACCATAACCGTCCCCGTCCCCTAACCCTCACCCTAGACCGAACCCTAAACATAACCCTTCCCCGAAGCCTGACCCTCAGCCGTTCCCTAATCCTAACCCGTATGCTGACACTAACCCGCGCCCTCACACGTACGCTCCCCCTAGAGCGTTGTCGTACCCTCACCTGGACCCTAAACCGTCCCCGTCCCCTAACCCTAACCCTAGCCCGAACCCTAACCCTAACCCTTCCCCGAAGCCTGACCCTCACCCGTCCCCTAATCCTAACCCGTACGCTGACACTAACCCGCGCCCTCACACGTACGCTCCCCCTAGAGCGTTGTCGTACCCTCACCTGGACGCTAAACCGTCCCCGTCCCCTAACCCTAACCCTAGCCTGAACCCTAACCCGAACACTTCCCCGAAGCCTGACCCTCAGCCGTCCCCTAATCCTAACCCGTACGCTGACACTAACCCGCGCCCTCACACGTACGCTCCCCCTAGAGCGTTGTCGTACCCTCACCTGGACCCTAAACCGTCCCCGTCCCCTAACCCTAACCCTAGCCCGAAACCTAACCCTAACCCTTCCCCGAAGCCTGACCCTCACCCGTCCCCTAATCCTAACCCGTACGCTGACACTAACCCGCGTCCTCACACGTACGCTCCCCCTAGAGCGTTGTCGTACCCTCACCTGGACCCTAAACCGTCCCCGTCCCGTAACCCTAACCCTAGCCCGAGCCCTAACCCTAACCCTTCCCCGAAGCCTGACCCTCACCCGTCCCCTAATCCTAACCCGTACGCTGACACTAACCCGCGCCCTCACACGTACGCTCCACCTAGAGCGTTGTCGTACCCTCACCTGGACCCTAAACCGTCCCCGTCCCCTAACCCTAACCCTAGCCCGAACCCTAACCCTAACCCTTCCCCGAAGCCTGACCCTCACCCGTCCCCTAATCCTAACCCGTACGCTGACACTAACCCGCGCCCTCACATGTACGCTCCCCCTAGAGCGTTGTCGTACCCTCACCTGGACCCTAAACCGTCCCCGTCCCCTAACCCTAACCCTAGCCCGAACCCTAACCCTAACCCTTCCCCGAAGCCTGACCCTCAGCTGTCCCCTAATCCTAACCCGTACGCTGACACTAACCCACGCACTCACACGGACGCTCCCCCTAGAGCGTTGTCGTACCCTCACCTGGACCCTAAACCGTCCCCGTCCCCTAACCCTAACCCTAGCCCGAACCCTAACCCTAACTCTTCCCCGAAGCCTGACCCTCACCCGTCCCCTAATCCTAAACCGTACGCTGACACTAACCCACGCCCTCACACGTACGCTCCCCCTAGAGCGTTGTCGTACCCTCACCTGGACCCTAAACCGTCCCCGTCCCCTAACCCTAACCCTAGCCCGAACCCTAACCCTAACCCTTCCCCGAAGCCTGACCCTCAGCCGTCCCCTAATCCTAACCCGTACGCTGACACTAACCCGCGCCCTCACACGTACGCTCCCCCTAGAGCGTTGTCGTACCCTCACCTGGACCCTAAACCGTCCCCGTCCCCTAACCCTAACCCTAGCCCGAACCCTAACCCTAACCCTTCCCCGAAGCCTGACCCTCAGCCGTCTCCTAATCCTAACCCGTACGCTGACACTAACCCGCGCCCTCACACGTACGCTCCCCCTAGAGCGTTGTCGTACCCTCACCTGGACCCTAAACCGTCCCCGTCCCCTAACCCTCACCCTAGACCGAACCCTAAACATAACCCTTCCCCGAAGCCTGACCCTCAGCCGTTCCCTAATCCTAACCCGTATGCTGACACTAACCCGCGCCCTCACACGTACGCTCCCCCTAGAGCGTTGTCGTACCCTCACCTGGACCCTAAACCGTCCCCGTCCCCTAACCCTAACCCTAGCCCGAACCCTAACCCTAACCCTTCCCCGAAGCCTGACCCTCACCCGTCCCCTAATCCTAACCCGTACGCTGACACTAACCCGCGCCCTCACACGTACGCTCCCCCTAGAGCGTTGTCGTACCCTCACCTGGACGCTAAACCGTCCCCGTCCCCTAACCCTAACCCTAGCCCGAACCCTAACCCGAACCCTTCCCCGAAGCCTGACCCTCACCCGTCCCCTAATCCTAACCCGTACGCTGACACTAACCCGCGCCCTCACACGTACGCTCCCCCTAGAGCGTTGTCGTACCCTCACCTGGACCCTAAACCGTCCCCGTCCCCTAACCCTAAACCTAGCCCGAACCCTAACCCTAACCCTTCCCCGAAGCCTGACCCTCAGCCGTCCCCTAATCCTAACCCGTACGCTGACACTAACCCGCGCCCTCACACGTACGCTCCCCCTAGAGCGTTGACGTACCCTCACCTGGACCCTAAACCGTCCCCGTCCCCTAACCCTAACCCTAGCCCGAACCCTAACCCTAACCCTTCCCCGAAGCCTGACCCTCAGCCGTCCCCTAATCCTAACCCGTACGCTGACACTAACCCGCGCCCTCACACGTACGCTCCCCCTAGAGCGTTGTCGTACCCTCACCTGGACCCTAAACCGTCCCCGTCCCCTAACCCTAACCCTAGCCCGAAACCTAACCCTAACCCTTCCCCGAAGCCTGACCCTCACCCGTCCCCTAATCCTAACCCGTACGCTGACAATAACCCGCGTCCTCACACGTACGCTCCCCCTAGAGCGTTGTCGTACCCTCACCTGGACCCTAAACCGTCCCCGTCCCGTAACCCTAACCCTAGCCCGAGCCCTAACCCTAACCCTTCCCCGAAGCCTGACCCTCACCCGTCCCCTAATCCTAACCCGTACGCTGACACTAACCCGCGCCCTCACACGTATGCTCCACCTAGAGCGTTGTCGTACCCTCACCTGGACCCTAAACCGTCCCCGTCCCCTAACCCTAACCCTAGCCCGAACCCTAACCCTAACCCTTCCCCGAAGCCTGAACCTCACCCGTCCCCTAATCCTAACCCGTACGCTGACACTAACCCGCGCCCTCACATGTACGCTCCCACTAGAGCGTTGTCGTACCCTCACCTGGACCCTAAACCGTCCCCGTCCCCTAACCCTAACCCTAGCCCGAACCCTAACCCTAACCCTTCCCCGAAGCCTGACCCTCAGCTGTCCCCTAATCCTAACCCGTACGCTGACACTAACCCGCGCCCTCACACGTACGCTCCCCCTAGAGCGTTGTCGTACCCTCACCTGGACGCTAAACCGTCCCCGTCCCCTAACCCTAACCCTAGCCCGAACCCTAACCCGAACCCTTCCCCGAAGCCTGACCCTCACCCGTCCCCTAATCCTAACCCGTACGCTGACACTAACCCGCGCCCTCACACGTACGCTCCCCCTAGAGCGTTGTCGTACCCTCACCTGGACCCTAAACCGTCCCCGTCCCCTAACCCTAGCCCTAGCCCGAACCCTAACCCTAACCCTTCCCCAAAGCCTGACCCTCAACCGTCCCCTAATCCTAACCCGTACGCTGACACTAACCCGCGCCCTCACACGTACGCTCCCCCTAGAGCCTTGTCGTACCCTCACCTGGACCCTAAACCGTCCCCGTCCCCTAACCCTAACCCTAGCCCGAACCCTAACCCTAACCCTTCCCCGAAGCCTGACCCTCACCCGTCCCCTAATCCTAACCCGTACGCTGACATTAACCCGCGCCCTCACACGTACGCTCCCCCTAGAGCGTTGTCGTACCCTCACCTGGACCCTAAACCGTCCCCGTCCCCTAACCCTAACCCTAGCCCGAACCCTAACCCTAACACTTCCCCGAAGCCTGACCCTCAGCCGTCCCCTAATCCTAACCCGTACGCTGACACTAACCCACGCCCTCACACGTACGCTCCCCCTAGAGCGTTGTCGTACCCTCACCTGGACCCTAAACCGTCCCCGTCCCCTAACCCTAAACCTAGCCCGAACCCTAACCCTAACACTTCCCCGAAGCCTGACCCTCAGCCGTCCCCTAATCCTAACCCGTACGCTGACACTAACCCGCGCCCTCACACGTACGCTCCCCCTAGAGCGTTGTCGTACCCTCACCTGGACCCTAAACCGTCCCCGTCCCCTAACCCTAACCCTAGCCCGAACCCTAAACCTAACCCTTCCCCGAAGCCTGACCCTCAGCCGTCCCCTAATCCTAACCCGTACGCTGACACTAACCCGCGCCCTCATACGTACGCTCCCCCTAGAGCGTTGTCGTACCCTCACCTGGACCCTAAACCGTCCCCGTCCCCTAACCCTAACCCTAGCCCGAAACCTAACCCTAACCCTTCCCCGAAGCCTGACCCTCACCCGTCCCCTAATCCTAACCCGTACGCTGACACTAACCCGCGTCCTCACACGTACGCTCCCCCTAGAGCGTTGTCGTACCCTCACCTGGACCCTAAACCGTCCCCGTCCCGTAACCCTAACCCTAGCCCGAGCCCTAACCCTAACCCTTCCCCGAAGCCTGACCCTCACCCGTCCCCTAATCCTAACCCGTACGCTGACACTAACCCGCGCCCTCACACGTACGCTCCACCTAGAGCGTTGTCGTACCCTCACCTGGACCCTAAACCGTCCCCGTCCCCTAACCCTAACCCTAGCCCGAACCCTAACCCTAACCCTTCCCCGAAGCCTGACCCTCACCCGTCCCCTAATCCTAACCCGTACGCTGACACTAACCCGCGCCCTCACATGTACGCTCCCCCTAGAGCGTTGTCGTACCCTCACCTGGACCCTAAACCGTCCCCGTCCCCTAACCCTAACCCTAGCCCGAACCCTAACCCTAACCCTTCCCCGAAGCCTGACCCTCAGCCGTCCCCTAATCCTAACCCGTACGCTGACACTAACCCACGCCCTCACACGTACGCTCCCCCTAGAGCGTTGTCGTACCCTCACCTGGACCCTAAACCGTCCCCGTCCCGTAACCCTAACCCTAGCCCGAACCCTAACCCTAACCCTTCCCCGAAGCCTGACACTCAGCCGTCCCCTAATCTAACCCGTACGCTGACACTAACCCGCGCCCTCACACGTACGCTCCCCCTAGAGCTTTGTCGTACCCTCACCTGGACCCTAAACCGTCCCCGTCCCCTAACCCTAACCCTAGCCCGAACCCTAACCCTAACCCTTCCCCGAAGCCTGACCCTCAGCCGTCCCCTATTCCTAACCCGTACGCTGACACTAACCCGCGCCCTCACACGTACGCTCCCCCTAGAGCGTTGTCGTACACTCACCTGGACCCTAAACCATCCCCGTCCCCTAACCCTAACCCTAGCCCGAACCCTAACCCTCACACTTCCCCGAAGCCTGACCCTCAGCCGTCCCCTAATCCTAACCCGTACGCTGACACTAACCCGCGCCCTCACACGTACGCTCCCCCTAGAGCGTTGTCGTACCCTCACCTGGACCCTAAACCTTCTCCGTCCCCTAACCCTAACCCTAGCCCGAACCCTAACCCTAACCCTTCCCCGAAGCCTGAACCTCAGCCGTCCCCTAATCCTAACCCGTACGCTGACACTAACCCGCGCCCTCACACGTACGCTCCCCCTAGAGTGTTATCGTACCCTCACCTGGACCCTAAACCGTCCCTGTCCCCTAACCCTAACCCTAACCCTAGCCCGAACCCTAACCCTAACCCTTCCCCAAAGCCTGACCCTCACCCGTCCCCTAATCCTAACCCGTACGCTGACACTAACCAGCGTCCTCACACGTACGCTCCCCCTAGAGCGTTGTCGTACCCTCACCTGGACCCTAAACCGTCCCCGTCCCCTAACCCTAACCCTAGCCCGAAACCTAACCCTAACCCTTCCCCGAAGCCTGACCCTCACCCGTCCCCTAATCCTAACCCGTACGCTGACACTAACCCGCGCCCTCACACGTACGCTCCCCCTAGAGCGTTGTCGTACCCTCACCTGGACCCTAAACCGTCCCCGTCCCCTAACCCTAACCCTAGCCCGAAACCTAACCCTAACCCTTCCCCGAAGCCTGACACTCACCCGTCCCCTAATCCTAACCCGTACGCTGACACTAACCCACGTCCTCACACGTACGCTCCCCCTAGAGCGTTGTTGTACCCTCACCTGGACCCTAAACCGTCCCCGTCCCGTAACCCTAACCCTAGCCCGAGCCCTAACCCTAACCCTTTCCCGAAGCCTGACCCTCACCCGTCCCCTAAACCTAACCCGTACGCTGACACTAACCCGCGCCCTCACACGTACGCTCCCCCTAGAGCGTTGTCGTACCCTCACCTGGACCCTAAACCGTCCCCGTCCCCTAACCCTAACCCTAGCCCGAACCCTAACCCTAACCCTTCCCCGAAGCCTGACCCTCACCCGTCCCCTAATCCTAACCCGTACGCTGACACTAACCCGCGCCCTCACATGTACGCTCCCCCTAGAGCGTTGTCGTACCCTCACCTGGACCCTAAACCGTCCCCGTCCCCTAACCCTAACCCTAGCCCGAACCCTAACCCTAACCCTTCCCCGAAGCCTGACCCTCAGCTGTCCCCTAATCCTAACCCGTACGCTGACACTAACCCACGCACTCACACGGACGCTCCCCCTAGAGCGTTGTCGTACCCTCACCTGGACCCTAAACCGTCCCCGTCCCCTAACCCTAACCCTAGCCCGAACCCTAACCCTAACTCTTCCCCGAAGCCTGACCCTCACACGTCCCCTAATCCTAAACCGTACGCTGACACTAACCCGCGCCCTCACACGTACGCTCCCCCTAGAGCGTTGTCGTACCCTCACCTGGACCCTAAACCGTCCCCGTCCCCTAACCCTAACCCTAGCCCGAACCCTAACCCTAACACTTCCCCGAAGCCTGACCCTCAGCCGTCCCCTAATCCTAACCCGTACGCTGACACTAACCCGCGCCCTCACACGTACGCTCCCCCTAGAGCGTTGTCGTACCCTCACCTGGACCCTAAACCGTCCCCGTCCCGTAACGCTAACCCTAGCCCGAACCCTAACCCTAACCCTTCCCCGAAGCCTGAACCTCAGCCGTCCCCTAATCTAACCCGTACGCTGACACTAACCCGCGCCCTCACACGTACGCTCCCCCTAGAGCGTTGTCGTACCCTCACCTGGACCCTAAACCGTCCCCGTCCCCTAACCCTAACCCTAGCCCGAACCCTAACCCTAACCCTTCCCCGAAGCCTGACCCTCAGCCGTCCCCTAATCCTAACCCGTACGCTGACACTAACCCGCGCCCTCACACGTACGCTCCCCCTAGAGCGTTGTCGTACCCTCACCTGGACCCTAAACCGTCCCCGTCCCCTAACCCTAACCCTAGCCCGAACCCTAACCCTAACCCTTTCCCGAAGCCTGACCCTCAGCCGTCCCCTAATCTAACCCGTACGCTGACACTAACCCGCGCCCTCACACGTACGCTCCCCCTAGAGCGTTGTCGTACCCTCACCTGGACCCTAAACCGTCCCCGTCCCCTAACCCTAACCCTAGCCCGAACCCTAACCCTAACCCTTCCCCGAAGCCTGACCCTCAGCCGTCCCCTATTCCTAACCCTTACGCTGACACTAACCCGCGCCCTCACACGTACGCTCCCCCTAGAGCGTTGTCGTACCCTCACCTGGACCCTAAACCATCCCCGTCCCCTAACCCTAACCCTAGCCCGAACCCTAACCCTCACCCTTCCCCGAAGCCTGACCCTCAGCCGTCCCCTAATCCTAACCCGTACGCTGACACTAACCCGCGCCCTCACACGTACGCTCCCCCTAGAGCGTTGTCGTACCCTTACCTGGACCCTAAACCTTCCCCATCCCCTAACCCTAACCCTAGCCCGAACCCTAACCCTAACCCTTCCCCGAAGCCTGACCCTCAGCCGTCCCCTAATCCTAACCCGTACGCTGACACTAACCCGCGCCCTCACACGTACGCTCCCCCTAGAGTGTTATCGTACCCTCACCTGGACCCTAAACCGTCCCTGTCCCCTAACCCTAACCCTAACCCTAGCCCGAACCCTAACCCTAACCCTTCCCCAAAGCCTGACCCTCACCCGTACCCTAATCCTAACCCGTACGCTGACACTAACCCGCACCCTCACACGTACGCTCCCCCTAGAGCGTTGTCGTACCCTCACCTGGACCCTAAACCGTCCCCGTCCCCTAACCCTAACCCTAGCCCGAACCATAACCCTAACCCTTCGCCGAAGCCTGACCCTCACCCGTCCCCTAATCCTAACCCGTACGCTGACACTAACCCGCGCCCTCACACGTACGCTCCCCCTAGAGCGTTGTCGTACCCTCACCTGGACCCTAAACCGTCCCCGTCCCCTAACCCTAACCCTAGCCCGAAACCTAACCCTAACCCTTCCCCGAAGCCTGACCCTCACCCGTCCCCTAATCCTAACCCGTACGCTGACACTAACCCGCGTCCTCACACGTACGCTCCCCCTAGAGCGTTGTCGTACCCTCACCTGGACCCTAAACCGTCCCCGTCCCGTAACCCTAACCCTAGCCCGAGCCCTAACCCTAACCCTTCCCCGAAGCCTGACCCTCACCCGTCCCCTAATCCTAACCCGTACGCTGACACTAACCCGTGCCCTCACACGTACGCTCCCCCTAGAGCGTTGTCGTACCCTCACCTGGACCCTAAACCGTCCCCGTCCCCTAACCCTAACCCTAGCCCGAACCCTAACCCTAACCCTTCCCCGAAGCCTGACCCTCAGCCGTCCCCTATTCCTAACCCGTACGCTGACACTAACCCGCGCCCTCACACGTACGCTCCCCCTAGAGCGTTGTCGTACCCTCACCTGGACCCTAAACCATCCCCGTCCCCTAACCCTAACCCTAGCCCGAACCCTAACCCTCACCCTTCCCCGAAGCCTGACCCTCAGCCGTCCCCTAATCCTAACCCGTACGCTGACACTAACCCGCGCCCTCACACGTACGCTCCCCCTAGAGCGTTGTCGTACCCCCACCTGGAACCTAAACCTTCCCCGTCCCCTAACCCTAACCCTAGCCCGAACCCTAACCCTAACCCTTCCCCGAAGCCTGACCCTCAGCCGTCCCCTAATCCTAACCCGTACGCTGACACTAACCCGCGCCCTCACACGTACGCTCCCCCTAGAGTGTTATCGTACCCTCACCTGGACCCTAAACCGTCCCTGTCCCCTAACCCTAACCCTAACCCTAGCCCGAACCCTAACCCTAACCCTTCCCCAAAGCCTGACCCTCACCCGTCCCCTAATCCTAACCCGTACGCTGACACTAACCCGCACCCTCACACGTACGCTCCCCCTAGAGCGTTGTCGTACCCTCACCTGGACCCTAAACCGTCCCCGTCCCCTAACCCTAACCCTAGCCCGAACCCTAACCCTAACCCTTCCCCGAAGCCTGACCCTCACCCGTCCCCTAATCCTAACACGTACGCTGACACTAACCCGCGCCCTCACACGTACGCTCCCCCTAGAGCGTTGTCGTACCCTCACCTGGACCCTAAACCGTCCGCGTCCCCGAACCCTAACCCTAGCCCGAACCCTAACCCTAACCCTTCCCCGAAGCCTGACCCTCAGCCGTCCCCTAATCCTAACCCGTACGCTGACACTAACCCACGCCCTCACACGTACGCTCCCCCTAGAGCGTTGTCGTACCCTCACCTGGACCCTAAACCGTCCCCGTCCCCTAACCCTAACCCTAGCCCGAACCCTAACCCTAACCCTTCCCCGAAGCCTGACCCTCAGCCGTCTCCTAATCCTAACCCGTACGCTGACACTAACCCGCGCCCTCACACGTACGCTCCCCCTAGAGCGTTGTCGTACCCTCACTGGACGCTAAACCGTCCCCGTCCCCTAACCCTAACCCTAGCCCGAACCCTAACCCGAACGCTTCCCCGAAGCCTGACCCTCACCCGTCCCCTAATCCTAACCCGTACGCTGACACTAACCCGCGCCCTCACACGTACGCTCCCCCTAGAGCGTTGTCGTACCCTCACCTGGACCCTAAACCGTCCCCGTCCCCTAACCCTAACCCTAGCCCGAACCCTAACCCTAACCCTTCCCCAAAGCCTGACCCTCACCCGTCCCCTAATCCTAACCCGTACGCTGACAATAACCCACGCCCTCACACGTACGCTCCCCCTAGAGCCTTGTCGTACCCTCACCTGGACCCTAAACCGTCCCCGTCCCCTAACCCTAACCCTAGCCCGAACCCTAACCCTAACCCTTCCCCGAAGCCTGACCCTCAGCCGTCCCCTAATCCTAACCCGTACGCTGACATTAACCCGCGCCCTCACACGTACGCTCCCCCTAGAGCGTTGTCGTACCCTCACCTGGACCCTAAACCGTCCCCGTCCCCTAACCCTAACCCTAGCCCGAACCCTAACCCTAACCCTTCCCCGAAGCCTGACCCTCAGCCGTCCCCTAATCCTAACCCGTACGCTGACATTAACCCGCGCCCTCACACGTACGCTCCCCCTAGAGCGTTGTCGTACCCTCACCTGGACCCTAAACCGTCCCCGTCCCCTAACCCTAACCCTAGCCCGAACCCTAACCCTAACACTTCCCCGAAGCCTGACCCTCAGCCGTCCCCTAATCCTAACCCGTACGCTGACACTAACCCACGCCCTCACACGTACGCTCCCCCTAGAGCGTTGTCGTACCCTCACCTGTACCCTAAACCGTCCCCGTCCCCTAACCCTAAACCTAGCCCGAACCCTAACCCTAACCCTTCCCCGAAGCCTGACCCTCAGCCGTCCCCTAATCCTAACCCATACGCTGACACTAACCCGCGCCCTCACACGTACGCTCCCCCTAGAGCGTTGTCGTACCCTCACCTGGACCCTAAACCGTCCCCGTCCCCTAACCCTAACCCTAGCCCGAACCCTAACCCTAACCCTTCCCCGAAGCCTGACCCTCAGCCGTCCCCTAATCCTAACCCGTACGCTGACACTAACCCGCGCCCTACACGTACGCTCCCCCTAGAGCGTTGTCGTACCCTCACCTGGACCCTAAACCGTCCCCGTCCCCTAACCCTAACCCTAGCCCGAACCCTAACAGTAACCCTTCCCCGAATCCTGAAACTCACCCGTCCCCTAATCCTAACCCGTACGCTCACACTAACCCGCACCCTCACACGTACGCTCCCCCTAGAGCGTTGTCGTACCCTCACCTGGACCCTTAACCGTCCCCGTCCCCTAACCCTAACCCTAGCCCGAACCCTAACCCTAACCCTTCTCCGAAGCCTGAACCTCAGCCGTTCCCTAATCCTAACCCGTACGCTGACACTAACCCGCGCCCTCACACGTACGCTCCCCCTAGAGCGTTGTCGTACACTCACCTGGACCCTAAACCGTCCCCGTCCCCTAACCCTAACCCTAGCCCGAACCCTAACCCTAACCCTTCCCCGAAGCCTGACCCTCAGCCGTCCCCTAATCCTAACCCGTACGCTGACACTAAACTGCGCCCTCACACGTACGCTCCCCCTAGAGCGTTGTCGTACCCTCACCTGGACCCTAAACCGTCCCCGTCCCCTAACCCTAACCCTAGCCCGAACCCTAACCCTAACCCTTCCCCGAAGCCTGACCCTCAGCCGTCCCCTAATCCTAACCCGTACGCTGACACTAACCCGCGCCCTCACACGTACGCTCCCCCTAGAGCGTTGTCGTACCCTTACCTGGACCCTAAACCGTCCCCGTCCCGTAACCCTAACCCTAGCCCGAACCCTAACCCTAACCCTTCCCCGAAGCCTGACCCTCAGCCGTCCCCTAATCTAACCCGTACGCTGACACTAACCCGCGCCCTCACACGTACGCTCCCCCTAGAGCGTTGTCGTACCCTCACCTGGACCCTAAACCGTCCCCGTCTCCTAACCCTAACCCTAGCCCGAACCCTAACCCTAACCCTTCCCCGAAGCCTGACCCTCAGCCGTCCCCTAATCCTAACCCGTACGCTGACACTAACCCGCACCCTCACACGTACGCTCCCCCTAGAGCGTTGTCGTACCCTCACCTGGACCCTAAACCGTCCCCGTCCCGTAACCCTAACCCTAGCCCGAACCCAACCCTAACCCTTCCCCGAAGCCTGACACTCAGCCGTCCCCTAATCTAACCCGTACGCTGACACTAACCCGCGCCCTCACACGTACGCTCCCCCTAGAGCTTTGTCGTACCCTCACCTGGACCCTAAACCGTCCCCGTCCCCTAACCCTAACCATAGCCCGAACCCTAACCCTAACCCTTCCCCGAAGCCTGACCCTCAGCCGTCCCCTATTCCTAACCCGTACGCTGACACTAACCCGCGCCCTCACACGTACGCTCCCCCTAGAGCGTTGTCGTACCCTCACCTGGACCCTAAACCATCCCCGTCCCCTAACCCTAACCCTAGCCCGAACCCTAACCCTCACACTTCCCCGAAGCCTGACCCTCAGCCGTCCCCTAATCCTAACCCGTACGCTGACACTAACCCGCGCCCTCACACGTACGCTCCCCCTAGAGCGTTGTCGTACCCTCACCTGGACCCTAAACCTTCTCCGTCCCCTAACCCTAACCCTAGCCCGAACCCTAACCCTAACCCTTCCCCGAAGCCTGAAACTCAGCCGTCCCCTAATCCTAACCCGTACGCTGACACTAACCCGCGCCCTCACACGTACGCTCCCCCTAGAGTGTTATCGTACCCTCACCTGGACCCTAAACCGTCCCTGTCCCCTAACCCTAACCCTAACCCTAGCCCGAACCCTAACCCTAACCCTTCCCCAAAGCCTGACCCTCACCCGTCCCCTAATCCTAACCCGTACGCTGACACTAACCATCGTCCTCACACGTACGCTCCCCCTAGAGCGTTGTCGTACCCTCACCTGGACCCTAAACCGTCCCCGTCACCTCACCCTAACCCTAGCCCGAAACCTAACCCTAACCCTTCCCCGAAGCCTGACCCTCACCCGTCCCCTAATCCTAACCCGTACGCTGACACTAACCCGCGCCCTCACACGTACGCTCCCCCTAGAGCGTTGTCGTACCCTCACCTGGACCCTAAACCGTCCCCGTCCCCTAACCCTAACCCTAGCCCGAAACCTAACCCTAACCCTTCCCCGAAGCCTGACACTCACCCGTCCCCTAATCCTAACCCGTACGCTGACACTAACCCGCGTCCTCACACGTACGCTCCCCCTAGAGCGTTGTTGTACCCTCACCTGTACCCTAAACCGTCCCCGTCCCGTAACCCTAACCCTAGCCCGAGCCCTAACCCTAACCCTTCCCCGAAGCCTGACCCTCACCCGTCCCCTAATCCTAACCCGTTCGCTGACACTAACCCGCGCCCTCACACGTACGCTCCCCCTAGAGCGTTGTCGTACCCTCACCTGGACCCTAAACCGTCCCCGTCCCCTAACCCTAACCCTAGCCCGAACCCTAACCCTAACCCTTCCCCGAAGCCTGACCCTCACCCGTCCCCTAATCCTAACCCGTACGCTGACACTAACCCGCGCTCTCACATGTACGCTCCCCCTAGAGCGTTGTCGTACCCTCACCTGGACCCTAAACCGTCCCCGTCCCCTAACCCTAACCCTAGCCCGAACCCTAACCCTAACCCTTCCCCGAAGCCTGACCCTCAGCTGTCCCCTAATCCTAACCCGTACGCTGACACTAACCCACGCACTCACACGGACGCTCCCCCTAGAGCGTTGTCGTACCCTCACCTGGACCCTAAACCGTCCCCGTCCCCTAACCCTAACCCTAGCCCGAACCCTAACCCTAACACTTCCCCGAAGCCTGACCCTCACACGTCCCCTAATCCTAAACCGTACGCTGACACTAACCCGCGCCCTCACACGTACGCTCCCCCTAGAGCGTTGTCGTACCCTCACCTGGACCCTAAACCGTCCCCGTCCCCTAACCCTAACCCTAGCCCGACCCCTAACCCTAACACTTCCCCGAAGCCTGACCCTCAGCCGTCCCCTAATCCTAACCCGTACGCTGACACTAACCCGCGCCCTCACACGTACGCTCCCCCTAGAGCGTTGTCGTACCCTCACCTGGACCCTAAACCGTCCCCGTCCCGTAACGCTAACCCTAGCCCGAACCCTAACCCTAACCCTTCCCCGAAGCCTGAACCTCAGCCGTCCCCTAATCTAACCCGTACACTGACACTAACCCGCGCCCTCACACGTACGCTCCCCCTAGAGCGTTGTCGTACCCTCACCTGGACCCTAAACCGTCCCCGTCCCCTAACCCTAACCCTAGCCCGAACCCTAACCCTAACCCTTCCCCGAAGCCTGACCCTCAGCCGTCCCCTAATCCTAACCCGTACGCTGACACTAACCCGCGCCCTCACACGTACGCTCCCCCTAGAGCGTTGTCGTACCCTCACCTGGACCCTAAACCGTCCCCGTCCCCTAACCCTAACCCTAGCCCGAACCCTAACTCTAACCCTTTCCCGAAGCCTGACCCTCAGCCGTCCCCTAATCTAACCCGTACGCTGACACTAACCCGCGCCCTCACACGTACGCTGCCCCTAGAGCGTTGTCGTACCCTCACCTGGACCCTAAACCGTCCCCGTCCCCTAACCCTAACCCTAGCCCGAACCCTAACCCTAACCCTTCCCCGAAGCCTGACCCTCAGCCGTCCCCTATTCCTAACCCGTACGCTGACACTAACCCGCGCCCTCACACGTACGCTCCCCCTAGAGCGTTGTCGTACCCTCACCTGGACCCTAAACCATCCCCGTCCCCTAACCCTAACCCTAGCCCGAACCCTAACCCTCACCCTTCCCCGAAGCCTGACCCTCAGCCGTCCCCTAATCCTAACCCGTACGCTGACACTAACCCGCGCCCTCACACGTACGCTCCCCCTAGAGCGTTGTCGTACCCTTACCTGGACCCTAAACCTTCCCCGTCCCCTAACCCTAACCCTAGCCCGAACCCTAACCCTAACCCTTCCCCGAAGCCTGACCCTCAGCCGTCCCCTAATCCTAACCCGTACGCTGACACTAACCCGCGCCCTCACACGTACGCTCCCCCTAGAGTGTTATCGTACCCTCACCTGGACCCTAAACCGTCCCTGTCCCCTAACCCTAACCCTAACCCTAGCCCGAACCCTAACCCTAACCCTTCCCCAAAGCCTGACCCTCACCCGTCCCCTAATCCTAACCCGTACGCTGACACTAACCCGCACCCTCACACGTACGCTCCCCCTAGAGCGTTGTCGTACCCTCACCTGGACCCTAAACCGTCCCCGTCCCCTAACCCTAACCCTAGCCCGAACCATAACCCTAACCCTTCCCCGAAGCCTGACCCTCACCCGTCCCCTAATCCTAACCCGTACGCTGACACTAACCCGCGCCCTCACACGTACGCTCCCCCTAGAGCGTTGTCGTACCCTCACCTGGACCCTAAACCGTCCCCGTCCCCTAACCCTAACCCTAGCCCGAAACCTAACCCTAACCCTTCCCCGAAGCCTGACCCTCACCCGTCCCCTAATCCTAACCCGTACGCTGACACTAACCCGCGTCCTCACACGTACGCTCCCCCTAGAGCGTTGTCGTACCCTCACCTGGACCCTAAACCGTCCCCGTCCCGTAACCCTAACCCTAGCCCGAGCCCTAACCCTAACCCTTCCCCGAAGCCTGACCCTCACCCGTCCCCTAATCCTAACACGTACGCTGACACTAACCCGTGCCCTCACACGTACGCTCCCCCTAGAGCGTTGTCGTACCCTCACCTGGACCCTAAACCGTCCCCGTCCCCTAACCCTAACCCTAGCCCGAACCCTAACCCTAACCCTTCCCCGAAGCCTGACCCTCAGCCGTCCCCTATTCCTAACCCGTACGCTGACACTAACCCGCGCCCTCACACGTACGCTCCCCCTAGAGCGTTGTCGTACCCTTACCTGGACCCTAAACCATCCCCGTCCCCTAACCCTAACCCTAGCCCGAACCCTAACCCTCACCCTTCCCCGAAGCCTGACCCTCAGCCGTCCCCTAATCCTAACCCGTACGCTGACACTAACCCGCGCCCTCACACGTACGCTCCCCCTAGAGCGTTGTCGTACCCTCACCTGGAACCTAAACCTTCCCCGTCCCCTAACCCTAACCCTAGCCCGAACCCTAACCCTAACCCTTCCCCGAAGCCTGACCCTCAGCCGTCCCCTAATCCTAACCCGTACGCTGACACTAACCCGCGCCCTCACACGTACGCTCCCCCTAGAGTGTTATCGTACCCTCACCTGGACCCTAAACCGTCCCTGTCCCCTAACCCTAACCCTAACCCTAGCCCGAACCCTAACCCTAACCCTTCCCCAAAGCCTGACCCTCACCCGTCCCCTAATCCTAACCCGTACGCTGACACTAACCCGCACCCTCACACGTACGCTCCCCCTAGAGCGTTGTCGTACCCTCACCTGGACCCTAAACCGTCCCCGTCCCCTAACCCTAACCCTAGCCCGAACCCTAACCCTAACCCTTCCCCGAAGCCTGACCCTCACCCGTCCCCTAATCCTAACACGTACGCTGACACTAACCCGCGCCCTCACACGTACGCTCCCCCTAGAGCGTTGTCGTACCCTCACCTGGACCCTAAACCGTCCGCGTCCCCGAACCCTAACCCTAGCCCGAACCCTAACCCTAACCCTTCCCCGAAGCCTGACCCTCAGCCGTCCCCTAATCCTAACCCGTACACTGACACTAACCCACGCCCTCACACGTACGCTCCCCCTAGAGCGTTGTCGTACCCTCACCTGGACCCTAAACCGTCCCCGTCCCCTAACCCTAACCCTAGCCCGAACCCTAACCCTAACCCTTCCCCGAAGCCTGACCCTCAGCCGTTTCCTAATCCTAACCCGTACGCTGACACTAACCCGCGCCCTCACACGTACGCTCCCTCTAGAGCGTTGTCGTACCCTCACCTGGACCCTAAACCGTCCCCGTCCCCTAACCCTCACCGTAGCCCGAACCCTAACCATAACCCTTCCCCGAAGCCTGACCCTCAGCCGTCCCCTAATCCTAACCCGTACGCTGACACTAACCCGCGCCCTCACACGTACGCTCCCCCTAGAGCGTTGTCGTACCCTCACCTGGACCCTAAACCGTCCCCGTCCCCTAACCCTAACCCTAGCCCGAACCCTAACCCTAACCCTTCCTCGAAGCCTGACCCTCACCCGTCCCCTAATCCTAACCCGTACGCTGACACTAACCCGCGCCCTCACACGTACGCTCCCCCTAGAGCGTTGTCGTACCCTCACCTGGACGCTAAACCGTCCCCGTCCCCTAACCCTAACCCTAGCCCGAACCCTAACCCGAACCCTTCCCCGAAGCCTGACCCTCACCCGTCCCCTAATCCTAACCCGTACGCTGACACTAACCCGCGCCCTCACACGTACGCTCCCCCTAGAGCGTTGTCGTACCTTCACCTGGACCCTAAACCGTCCCCGTCCCCTAACCCTAACCCTAGCCCGAACCCTAACCCTAACCCTTCCCCAAAGCCTGACCCTCACCCGTCCCCTAATCCTAACCCGTACGCTGACAATAACCCACGCCCTCACACGTACGCTCCCCCTAGAGCCTTGTCGTACCCTCACCTGGACCCTAAACCGTCCCCGTCCCCTAACCCTAACCCTAGCCCGAACCCTAACCCTAACCCTTCCCCGAAGCCTGACCCTCAGCCGTCCCCTAATCCTAACCCGTACGCTGACATTAACCCGCGCCCTCACACGTACGCTCCCCCTAGAGCGTTGTCGTACCCTCACCTGGACCCTAAACCGTCCCCGTCCCCTAACCCTAACCCTAGCCCGAACCCTAACCCTAACCCTTCCCCGAAGCCTGACCCTCAGCCGTCCCCTAATCCTAACCCGTACGCTGACATTAACCCGCGCCCTCACACGTACGCTCCCCCTAGAGCGTTGTCGTACCCTCACCTGGACCCTAAACCGTCCCCGTCCCCTAACCCTAACCCTAGCCCGAACCCTAACCCTAACACTTCCCCGAAGCCTGACCCTCAGCCGTCCCCTAATCCTAACCCGTACGCTGACACTAACCCACGCCCTCACACGTACGCTCCCCCTAGAGCGTTGTCGTACCCTCACCTGTACCCTAAACCGTCCCCGTCCCCTAACCCTAAACCTAGCCCGAACCCTAACCCTAACCCTTCCCCGAAGCCTGACCCTCAGCCGTCCCCTAATCCTAACCCGTACGCTGACACTAACCCGCGCCCTCACACGTACGCTCCCCCTAGAGTGTTGTCGTACCCTCACCTGGACCCTAAACCGTCCCCGTCCCCTAACCCTAACCCTAGCCCGAACCCTAACCCTAACCCTTCCCCGAAGCCTGACCCTCAGCCGTCCCCTAATCCTAACCCATACGCTGACACTAACCCGCGCCCTCACACGTACGCTCCCCCTAGAGCGTTGTCGTACCCTCACCTGGACCCTAAACCGTCCCCGTCCCCTAACCCTAACCCTAGCCCGAACCCTAACCCTAACCCTTCCCCGAAGCCTGACCCTCAGCCGTCCCCTAATCCTAACCCGTACGCTGACACTAACCCGCGCCCTACACGTACGCTCCCCCTAGAGCGTTGTCGTACCCTCACCTGGACCCTAAACCGTCCCCGTCCCCTAACCCTAACCCTAGCCCGAACCCTAACAGTAACCCTTCCCCGAAACCTGACACTCACCCGTCCCCTAATCCTAACCCGTACGCTCATACTAACCCGCACCCTCACACGTACGCTCCCCCTAGAGCGTTGTCGTACCCTCACCTGGACCCTTAACCGTCCCCGTCCCCTAACCCTAACCCTAGCCCGAACCCTAACCCTAACCCTTCTCCGAAGCCTGAACCTCAGCCGTTCCCTAATCCTAACCCGTACGCTGACACTAACCCGCGCCCTCACACGTACGCTCCCCCTAGAGCGTTGTCGTACACTCACCTGGACCCTAAACCGTCCCCGTCCCCTAACCCTAACCCTAGCCCGAACCCTAACCCTAACCCTTCCCCGAAGCCTGACCCTCAGCCGTCCCCTAATCCTAACCCGTACGCTGACACTAAACTGCGCCCTCACACGTACGCTCCCCCTAGAGCGTTGTCGTACCCTCACCTGGACCCTAAACCGTCCCCGTCCCCTAACCCTAACCCTAGCCCGAACCCTAACCCTAACCCTTCCCCGAAGCCTGACCCTCAGCCGTCCCCTAATCCTAACCCGTACGCTGACACTAACCCGCGCCCTCACACGTACGCTCCCCCTAGAGCGTTGTCGTACCCTTACCTGGACCCTAAACCGTCCCCGTCCCGTAACCCTAACCCTAGCCCGAACCCTAACCCTAACCCTTCCCCGAAGCCTGACCCTCAGCCGTCCCCTAATCTAACCCGTACACTGACACTAACCCGCGCCCTCACACGTACGCTCCCCCTAGAGCGTTGTCGTACCCTCACCTGGACCCTAAACCGTCCCCGTCCCCTAACCCTAACCCTAGCCCGAACCCTAACCCTAACCCTTCCCCGAAGCCTGACCCTCAGCCGTCCCCTAATCCTAACCCGTACGCTGACACTAACCCGCGCCCTCACACGTACGCTCCCCCTAGAGCGTTGTCGTACCCTCACCTGAACCCTAAACCGTCCCCGTCCCGTAACCCTAACCCTAGCCCGAACCCAACCCTAACCCTTCCCCGAAGCCTGACACTCAGCCGTCCCCTAATCTAACCCGTACGCTGACACTAACCCGCGCCCTCACACGTACGCTCCCCCTAGAGCTTTGTCGTACCCTCACCTGGACCCTAAACCGTCCCCGTCCCCTAACCCTAACCCTAGCCCGAACCCTAACCCTAACCCTTCCCCGAAGCCTGACCCTCAGCCGTCCCCTATTCCTAACCCGTACGCTGACACTAACCCGCGCCCTCACACGTACGCTCCCCCTAGAGCGTTGTCGTACCCTCACCTGGACCCTAAACCATCCCCGTCCCCTAACCCTAACCCTAGCCCGAACCCTAACCCTCACACTTCCCCGAAGCCTGACCCTCAGCCGTCCCCTAATCCTAACCCGTACGCTGACACTAACCCGCGCCCTCACACGTACGCTCCCCCTAGAGCGTTGTCGTACCCTCACCTGGACCCTAAACCTTCTCCGTCCCCTAACCCTAACCCTAGCCCGAACCCTAACCCTAACCCTTCCCCGAAGCCTGAAACTCAGCCGTCCCCTAATCCTAACCCGTACGCTGACACTAACCCGCGCCCTCACACGTACGCTCCCCCTAGAGTGTTATCGTACCCTCACCTGGACCCTAAACCGTCCCTGTCCCCTAACCCTAACCCTAACCCTAGCCCGAACCCTAACCCTAACCCTTCCCCAAAGCCTGACCCTCACCCGTCCCCTAATCCTAACCCGTACGCTGACACTAACCAGCGTCCTCACACGTACGCTCCCCCTAGAGCGTTGTCGTACCCTCACCTGGACCCTAAACCGTCCCCGTCCCCTCACCCTAACCCTAGCCCGAAACCTAACCCTAACCCTTCCCCGAAGCCTGACCCTCACCCGTCCCCTAATCCTAACCCGTACGCTGACACTAACCCGCGCCCTCACACGTACGCTCCCCCTAGAGCGTTGTCGTACCCTCACCTGGACCCTAAACCGTCCCCGTCCCCTAACCCTAACCCTAGCCCGAAACCTAACCCTAACCCTTCCCCGAAGCCTGACACTCACCCGTCCCCTAATCCTAACCCGTACGCTGACACTAACCCGCGTCCTCACACGTACGCTCCCCCTAGAGCGTTGTCGTACCCTCACCTGGACCCTAAACCGTCCCCGTCCCCTAACCCTAACCCTAGCCCGAACCCTAACCCTAACCCTTCCCCGAAGCCTGACCCTCAGCCGTCCCCTAATCCTAACCCGTACGCTGACACTAACCCGCGCCCTCACACGTACGCTCCCCCTAGAGCGTTGTCGTACCCTCACCTGAACCCTAAACCGTCCCCGTCCCGTAACCCTAACCCTAGCCCGAACCCAACCCTAACCCTTCCCCGAAGCCTGACACTCAGCCGTCCCCTAATCTAACCCGTACGCTGACACTAACCCGCGCCCTCACACGTACGCTCCCCCTAGAGCTTTGTCGTACCCTCACCTGGACCCTAAACCGTCCCCGTCCCCTAACCCTAACCCTAGCCCGAACCCTAACCCTAACCCTTCCCCGAAGCCTGACCCTCAGCCGTCCCCTATTCCTAACCCGTACGCTGACACTAACCCGCGCCCTCACACGTACGCTCCCCCTAGAGCGTTGTCGTACCCTCACCTGGACCCTAAACCATCCCCGTCCCCTAACCCTAACCCTAGCCCGAACCCTAACCCTCACACTTCCCCGAAGCCTGACCCTCAGCCGTCCCCTAATCCTAACCCGTACGCTGACACTAACCCGCGCCCTCACACGTACGCTCCCCCTAGAGCGTTGTCGTACCCTCACCTGGACCCTAAACCTTCTCCGTCCCCTAACCCTAACCCTAGCCCGAACCCTAACCCTAACCCTTCCCCGAAGCCTGAAACTCAGCCGTCCCCTAATCCTAACCCGTACGCTGACACTAACCCGCGCCCTCACACGTACGCTCCCCCTAGAGTGTTATCGTACCCTCACCTGGACCCTAAACCGTCCCTGTCCCCTAACCCTAACCCTAACCCTAGCCCGAACCCTAACCCTAACCCTTCCCCAAAGCCTGACCCTCACCCGTCCCCTAATCCTAACCCGTACGCTGACACTAACCAGCGTCCTCACACGTACGCTCCCCCTAGAGCGTTGTCGTACCTTCACCTGGACCCTAAACCGTCCCCGTCCCCTCACCCTAACCCTAGCCCGAAACCTAACCCTAACCCTTCCCCGAAGCCTGACCCTCACCCGTCCCCTAATCCTAACCCGTACGCTGACACTAACCCGCGCCCTCACACGTACGCTCCCCCTAGAGCGTTGTCGTACCCTCACCTGGACCCTAAACCGTCCCCGTCCCCTAACCCTAACCCTAGCCCGAAACCTAACCCTAACCCTTCCCCGAAGCCTGACACTCACCCGTCCCCTAATCCTAACCCGTACGCTGACACTAACCCGCGTCCTCACACGTACGCTCCCCCTAGAGCGTTGTTGTACCCTCACCTGTACCCTAAACCGTCCCCGTCCCGTAACCCTAACCCTAGCCCGAGCCCTAACCCTAACCCTTCCCCGAAGCCTGACCCTCACCCGTCCCCTAATCCTAACCCGTACGCTGACACTAACCCGCGCCCTCACACGTACGCTCCCCCTAGAGCGTTGTCGTACCCTCACCTGGACCCTAAACCGTCCCCGTCCCCTAACCCTAACCCTAGCCCGAACCCTAACCGTAACCCTTCCCCGAAGCCTGACCCTCACCCGTCCCCTAATCCTAACCCGTACGCTGACACTAACCCGCGCCCTCACATGTACGCTCCCCCTAGAGCGTTGTCGTACCCTCACCTGGACCCTAAACCGTCCCCGTCCCCTAACCCTAACCCTAGCCCGAACCCTAACCCTAACCCTTCCCCGAAGCCTGACCCTCAGCTGTCCCCTAATCCTAACCCGTACGCTGACACTAACCCACGCACTCACACGGACGCTCCCCCTAGAGCGTTGTCGTACCCTCACCTGGACCCTAAACCGTCCCCGTCCCCTAACCCTAACCCTAGCCCGAACCCTAACCCTAACACTTCCCCGAAGCCTGACCCTCACACGTCCCCTAATCCTAAACCGTACGCTGACACTAACCCGCGCCCTCACACGTACGCTCCCCCTAGAGCGTTGTCGTACCCTCACCTGGACCCTAAACCGTCCCCGTCCCCTAACCCTAACCCTAGCCCGACCCCTAACCCTAACACTTCCCCGAAGCCTGACCCTCAGCCGTCCCCTAATCCTAACCCGTACGCTGACACTAACCCGCGCCCTCACACGTACGCTCCCCCTAGAGCGTTGTCGTACCCTCACCTGGACCCTAAACCGTCCCCATCCCGTAACGCTAACCCTAGCCCGAACCCTAACCCTAACCCTTCCCCGAAGCCTGAACCTCAGCCGTCCCCTAATCTAACCCGTACACTGACACTAACCCGCGCCCTCACACGTACGCTCCCCCTAGAGCGTTGTCGTACCCTCACCTGGACCCTAAACCGTCCCCGTCCCCTAACCCTAACCCTAGCCCGAACCCTAACCCTAACCCTTCCCCGAAGCCTGACCCTCAGCCGTCCCCTAATCCTAACCCGTACGCTGACACTAACCCGCGCCCTCACACGTACGCTCCCCCTAGAGCGTTGTCGTACCCTCACCTGGACCCTAAACCGTCCCCGTCCCCTAACCCTAACCCTAGCCCGAACCCTAACCCTAACCCTTCCCCGAAGCCTGACCCTCAGCCGTCCCCTATTCCTAACCCGTACGCTGACACTAACCCGCGCCCTCACACGTACGCTCCCCCTAGAGCGTTGTCGTACCCTCACCTGGACCCTAAACCATCCCCGTCCCCTAACCCTAACCCTAGCCCGAACCCTAACCCTCACCCTTCCCCGAAGCCTGACCCTCAGCCGTCCCCTAATCCTAACCCGTACGCTGACACTAACCCGCGCCCTCACACGTACGCTCCCCCTAGAGCGTTGTCGTACCCTTACCTGGACCCTAAACCTTCCCCGTCCCCTAACCCTAACCCTAGCCCGAACCCTAACCCTAACCCTTCCCCGAAGCCTGACCCTCAGCCGTCCCCTAATCCTAACCCGTACGCTGACACTAACCCGCGCCCTCACACGTACGCTCCCCCTAGAGTGTTATCGTACCCTCACCTGGACCCTAAACCGTCCCTGTCCCCTAACCCTAACCCTAACCCTAGCCCGAACCCTAACCCTAACCCTTCCCCAAAGCCTGACCCTCACCCGTCCCCTAATCCTAACCCGTACGCTGACACTAACCCGCACCCTCACACGTACGCTCCCCCTAGAGCGTTGTCGTACCCTCACCTGGACCCTAAACCGTCCCCGTCCCCTAACCCTAACCCTAGCCCGAACCATAACCCTAACCCTTCCCCGAAGCCTGACCCTCACCCGTCCCCTAATCCTAACCCGTACGCTGACACTAACCCGCGCCCTCCCACGTACGCTCCCCCTAGAGCGTTGTCGTACCCTCACCTGGACCCTAAACCGTCCCCGTCCCCTAACCCTAACCCTAGCCCGAAACCTAACCCTAACCCTTCCCCGAAGCCTGACCCTCACCCGTCCCCTAATCCTAACCCGTACGCTGACACTAACCCGCGTCCTCACACGTACGCTCCCCCTAGAGCGTTGTCGTACCCTCACCTGGACCCTAAACCGTCCCCGTCCCGTAACCCTAACCCTAGCCCGAGCCCTAACCCTAACCCTTCCCCGAAGCCTGACCCTCACCCGTCCCCTAATCCTAACCCGTACGCTGACACTAACCCGTGCCCTCACACGTACGCTCCCCCTAGAGCGTTGTCGTACCCTCACCTGGACCCTAAACCGTCCCCGTCCCCTAACCCTAACCCTAGCCCGAACCCTAACCCTAACCCTTCCCCGAAGCCTGACCTTCAGCCGTCCCCTATTCCTAACCCGTACGCTGACACTAACCCGCGCCCTCACACGTACGCTCCCCCTAGAGCGTTGTCGTACCCTCACCTGGACCCTAAACCATCCCCGTCCCCTAACCCTAACCCTAGCCCGAACCCTAACCCTCACCCTTCCCCGAAGCCTGACCCTCACCCGTCCCCTAATCCTAACCCGTACGCTGACACTAACCCGCGCCCTCACACGTACGCTCCCCCTAGAGCGTTGTCGTACCCTCACCTGGAACCTAAACCTTCCCCGTCCCCTAACCCTAACCCTAGCCCGAACCCTAACCCTAACCCTTCCCCGAAGCCTGACCCTCAGCCGTCCCCTAATCCTAACCCGTACGCTGACACTAACCTGCGCCCTCACACGTACGCTCCACCTAGAGTGTTATCGTACCCTCACCTGGACCCTAAACCGTCCCTGTCCCCTAACCCTAACCCTAACCCTAGCCCGAACCCTAACCCTAACCCTTCCCCAAAGCCTGACCCTCACCCGTCCCCTAATCCTAACCCGTACGCTGACACTAACCCGCACCCTCACACGTACGCTCCCCCTAGAGCGTTGTCGTACCCTCACCTGGACCCTAAACCGTCCCCGTCCCCTAACCCTAACCCTAGCCCGAACCCTAACCCTAACCCTTCCCCGAAGCCTGACCCTCACCCGTCCCCTAATCCTAACACGTACGCTGACACTAACCCGCGCCCTCACACGTACGCTCCCCCTAGAGCGTTGTCGTACCCTCACCTGGACCCTAAACCGTCCGCGTCCCCGAACCCTAACCCTAGCCCGAACCCTAACCCTAACCCTTCCCCGAAGCCTGACCCTCAGCCGTCCCCTAATCCTAACCCGTACGCTGACACTAACCCACGCCCTCACACGTACGCTCCCCCTAGAGCGTTGTCGTACCCTCACCTGGACCCTAAACCGTCCCCGTCCCCTAACCCTAACCCTAGCCCGAACCCTAACCCTAACCCTTCCCCGAAGCCTGACCCTCAGCCGTCTCCTAATCCTAACCCGTACGCTGACACTAACCCGCGCCCTCACACGTACGCTCCCCCTAGAGCGTTGTCGTACCCTCACCTGGACCCTAAACCGTCCCCGTCCCCTAACCCTCACCCTAGCCCGAACCCTAACCATAACCCTTCCCCGAAGCCTGACCCTCAGCCGTCCCCTAATCCTAACCCGTATGCTGACACTAACCCGCGCCCTCACACGTACGCTCCCCCTAGAGCGTTGTCGTACCCTCACCTGGACCCTAAACCGTCCCCGTCCCCTAACCCTAACCCTAGCCCGAACCCTAACCCTAACCCTTCCTCGAAGCCTGACCCTCACCCGTCCCCTAATCCTAACCCGTACGCTGACACTGACCCGCGCCCTCACACGTACGCTCCCCCTAGAGCGTTGTCGTACCCTCACCTGGACGCTAAACCGTCCCCGTCCCCTAACCCTAACCCTAGCCCGAACCCTAACCCGAACCCTTCCCCGAAGCCTGACCCTCACCCGTCCCCTAATCCTAACCCGTACGCTGACACTAACCCGCGCCCTCACACGTACGCTCCCCCTAGAGCGTTGTCGTACCTTCACCTGGACCCTAAACCGTCCCCGTCCCCTAACCCTAACCCTAGCCCGAACCCTAACCCTAACCCTTCCCCAAAGCCTGACCCTCACCCGTCCCCTAATCCTAACCCGTACGCTGACAATAACCCACGCCCTCACACGTACGCTCCCCCTAGAGCCTTGTCGTACCCTCACCTGGACCCTAAACCGTCCCCGTCCCCTAACCCTAACCCTAGCCCGAACCCTAACCCTAACCCTTCCCCGAAGCCTGACCCTCAGCCGTCCCCTAATCCTAACCCGTACGCTGACATTAACCCGCGCCCTCACACGTACGCTCCCCCTAGAGCGTTGTCGTACCCTCACCTGGACCCTAAACCGTCCCCGTCCCCTAACCCTAACCCTAGCCCGAACCCTAACCCTAACCCTTCCCCGAAGCCTGACCCTCAGCCGTCCCCTAATCCTAACCCGTACGCTGACATTAACCCGCGCCCTCACACGTACGCTCCCCCTAGAGCGTTGTCGTACCCTCACCTGGACCCTAAACCGTCCCCGTCCCCTAACCCTAACCCTAGCCCGAACCCTAACCCTAACACTTCCCCGAAGCCTGACCCTCAGCCGTCCCCTAATCCTAACCCGTACGCTGACACTAACCCACGCCCTCACACGTACGCTCCCCCTAGAGCGTTGTCGTACCCTCAACTGTACCCTAAACCGTCCCCGTCCCCTAACCCTAAACCTAGCCCGAACCCTAACCCTAACCCTTCCCCGAAGCCTGACCCTCAGCCGTCCCCTAATCCTAACCCGTACGCTGACACTAACCCGCGCCCTCACACGTACGCTCCCCCTAGAGTGTTGTCGTACCCTCACCTGGACCCTAAACCGTCCCCGTCCCCTAACCCTAACCCTAGCCTGAACCCTAACCCTAACCCTTCCCCGAAGCCTGACCCTCACCCGTGCCCTAATCCTAACCCGTACGCTGACACTAACCCGCGCCCTCACACGTACGCTCCCCCTAGAGCGTTGTCGTACCCTCACCTGGACCCTAAACCGTCCCCGTCCCCTAACCCTAACCCTAGCCTGAACCCTAACCCTAACCCTTCCCCGAAGCCTGACCCTCACCCGTCCCCTAATCCTAACCCGTACACTGACACTAACCCACGCCCTCACACGTACGCTCCCCCTAGAGCGTTGTCGAACCCTCACCTGGACCATAAACCGTCCCCGTCCCCTAACCCTAACCCTAGCCCGAACCCTAACCCTAACACTTCCCCGAAGCCTGACCCTCAGCCGTCCCCTAATCCTAACCCGTACGCTGACACTAACCCGCGCCCTCACACGTACGCTCCCCGTAGAGCGTTGTCGTACCCTCATCTGGACCCTAAACCGTCACCGTCCCCTAACGCTAACCCTAGCCCGAACCCTAACCCTAACCCTTCCCCGAAGCCTGACAAACAGCCGTCCCCTAATCCTAACCCGTACGCTGACACTAACCCGCGCCCTCACACGTACGCTCCCCCTAGAGCGTTGTCGTACCCTCACCTGGACCCTAAACCGTCCCCGTCCCCTAACCCTAACCCTAGCCCGAAAACTAACCCTAACCCTTCCCCGAAGCCTGACCCTCAGCCGTCCCCTAATCCTAACCCGTACGCTGACACTAACCCGCGCCCTCACACGTACGCTACCCCAGAGCGTTGTCGTACCCTCACCTGGACCCTAAACCGTCCCCATCCCCTAACCCTAACCCTAGCCCGAACCCTAACCCTAAACCTTCCCCGAAGCCTGACCCTCAGCCGTCCCCTAATCCTAACCCGTACGCTGACACTAACCCGCGCCCTCACACGTACGCTCCCCCTAGAGCGTTGTCGTACCCTCACCTGGACCCTAAACCGTCCCCGTCCCCTAACCCTAACCCTAGCCCGAACCCGAACCCTAACCCTTCCCCGAAGCCTGACCCTCAGCCGTCCCGTAATCCTAACCCGTACGCTGACACTAACCCACGCACTCACACGGACGCTCCCCCTAGAGCGTTGTCGTACCCTCACCTGGACCCTAAACCGTCCCCGTCCCCTAACCCTAACCCTAGCCCGAACCCTAACCCTAACACTTCCCCGAAGCCTGACCCTCACCCGTCCCCTAATCCTAAACCGTACGCTGACACTAACCCGCGCCCTCACACGTACGCTCCCCCTAGAGCGTTGTCGTACCCTCACGTGGACAATAAACCGTCCCCGTCCCCTAACCCTAACCCTAGCCCGAACCCTAACCCTAACCCTTCCCCGAAGCCTGACCCTCACCCGTCCCCTAATCCTAACCCGTACGCTGACACTAACCCACGCCCTCACATGTACGCTCCCCCTAGAGCGTTGTCGTACCGTCACCCGGACCCTAAACCGTCCCCGTCCCCTAACCCTAACCCTAGCCCGAACCCTAACCCTAACCCTTCCCCGAAGCCTGACCATCAGCCGTTCCCTAATCCTAACCCGTACGCTGACACTAACCCGCGCCCTCACACGTACGCTCCCCCTAGAGCGTTGTCGTACCCTCACCTGGACCCTAAACCGTCCCCGTCCCCTAACCCTAACCCTAGCCCGAACCCTAACCCTAACCCTTCCCCGAAGCCTGACCCTCAGCCGTCCCCTAATTCTAACCCGTACGCTGACACTAACCCACGCACTCACACGGACGCTCCCCCTAGAGCGTTGTCGTACCCTCACCTGGACCCTAAACCGTCCCCGTCCCCTAACCCTAACCCTAGCCCGAACCCTAAACCTAACCCTTCCCCGAAGCCTGACCCTCAGCCGTCCCCTAATCCTAACCCGTACGCTGACACTAACCCGCGCCCTCACACGTACGCTCCCCCTAGAGCGTTGTCGTACCTTCACCTGGACCCTAAACCATCCCCGTCCCCTAACCCTAACCCTAGCCCGAACCCTAACCCTAACCCTTCCCCGAAGCCTGACCCTCAGCCCCCCTAATCCTAACCCGTACGCTGACACTAACCCGCGCCCTCACAGGTACGCTCCCCCTAGAGTGTTATCGTACCCTCACCTGGACCCTAAACCGTCCCTGTCCCCTAACCCTAACCCTAACCCTAGCCCGAACCCTAACCCTAACCCTTCCCCGAAGCCTGACCCCACCCGTCCCCTAATCCTAACCCGTACGCTGACACTAAACTGCGCCCTCACACGTACGCTCCCCCTAGAGCGTTGTCGTACCCTCACCTGGACCCTAAACCGTCCCCGTCCCCTAACCCTAACCCTAGCCCGAACACTAACCCTAACCCTTCCCCGAAGCCTGACACTCAGCCGTCCCCTAATCCTAACCCGTACGCTGACACTAACCCGTGTCCTCACACGTACGCTCCCCGTAGAGCGTTGTCGTACCCTCATCTGGACCCTAAACCGTCCCCGTCCCCTAACCCTAACCCTAGCCCGAACCCTAACCCTAACCCTTCCCCGAAGCCTGACCCTCAGCCGTCCCCTAATCCTAACCCGTACGCTGACACTAACCCGCGCCCTCACACGTACGCTCCCCCTAGAGCGTTGTCGTACCCTCACCTGGACCCTAAACCGTCCCCGTCCCCTAACCCTAACCCTAGCCCGAACCCTAACCCTAACCCTTCCCCGAAGCCTGACCCTCAGCCGTCCCCTAATCCTAACCCATACGCTGACACTAACCCACGCACTCACACGGACGCTCCCCCTAGAGCGTTGTCGTACCCTCACCTGGACCCTAAACCGTCCCCGTACCCTAACCCTAACCCTAGCCCGAACCCTAACCCTAACCCTTCCCCGAAGCCTGACCCTCAGCCGTCCCCTAATCCTAACCCGTACGCTGACACTAACCCGCGCCCTCACACGTACGCTCCCCCTAGAGCGTTGTCGTACCCTCACCTGGACCCTAAACCGTCCCCGTCCCCTAACCCTAACCCTAGCCCGAACCCGAACCCTAACCCTTCCCCGAAGCCTGACACTCACCCGTCCCCTAATCCTAACCCGAACGCTGACACTAACCCGCGCCCTCACACGTACGCTCCCCCTAGAGCGTTGTCGTACCCTCACCTGGACCCTTAACCGTCCCCGTCCCCTAACCCTAACCCTAGCCCGAACCCTAAACCTAACCCTTCCCCGAAGCCTGACCCTCAGCCGTTCCCTAATCGTAACCCGTACGCTGACACTAACCCGCGCCCTCACACGTACGCTCCCCCTAGAGCGTTGTCGTACCCTCACCTGGACCCTAAACCGTCCCCGTCCCCTAACCCTAACCCTAGCCCGAACCCTACCCCTAACACTTCCCCGAAGCCTGACCCTCACCCGTCCCCTAATCCTAAACCGTACGCTGACACTAACCCGCGCCCTCACACATACGCTCCCCCTAGAGCGTTGTCGTACCCTCACGTGGACAATAAACCGTCCCCGTCCCCTAACCCTAACCCTAGCCCGAACCCTAACCCTAACCCTTCCCCGAAGCCTGACCCTCACCCGTCCCCTAATCCTAACCCGTACGCTGACACTAACCCGCGCCCTCACATGTACGCTCCCCCTAGAGCGTTGTCGTACCCTCACCCGGACCCTAAACCGTCCCCGTCCCCTAACCCTAACCCTAGCCCGAACCCTAACCCTAACCCTTCCCCGAAGCCTGACCATCGGCCGTTCCCTAATCCTAACCCGTACGCTGACACTAACCGGTGCCCTCACACGTACGCTCCCCCTAGAGCGTTGTCGTACCCTCACCTGGACCCTAAACCGTCCCCGTCCCCTAACCCTAACCCTAGCCCGAACCCTAACCCTAACCCTTCCCCGAAGCCTGACCCTCAGCCGTCCCCTAATTCTAACCCGTACGCTGACACTAACCCACGCACTCACACGGACGCTCCCCCTAGAGCGTTGTCGTACCCTCACCTGGACCCTAAACCGTCCCCGTCCCCTAACCCTAACCCTAGCCCGAACCCTAAACCTAACCCTTCCCCGAAGCCTGACCCTCAGCCGTCCCCTAATCCTAACCCGTACGCTGACACTAACCCGCGCCCTCACACGTACGCTCCCCCTAGAGCGTTGTCGTACCCTCACCTGGACCCTAAACCGTCCCCGTCCCCTAACCCTAACCCTAGCCCGAACCCTAACCCTAACCCTTCCCCGAAGCCTGACCCTCAGCCGTCCCCTAATCCTAACCCGTACGCTGACACTAACCCGCGCCCTCACACGTACGCTCCCCCTAGAGCGTTGTCGTACCTTCACCTGGACCCTAAACCATCCCCGTCCCCTAACCCTAACCCTAGCCCGAACCCTAACCCTAACCCTTCCCCGAAGCCTGACCCTCAGCCGTCCCCTAATCCTAACCCGTACGCTGACACTAACCCGCGCCCTCACAGGTACGCTCCCCCTAGAGTGTTATCGTACCCTCACCTGGACCCTAAACCGTCCCTGTCCCCTAACCCTAACCCTAACCCTAGCCCGAACCCTAACCCTAACCCTTCCCCGAAGCCTGACCCCACCCGTCCCCTAATCCTAACCCGTACGCTGACACTAAACTGCGCCCTCACACGTACGCTCCCCCTAGAGCGTTGTCGTACCCTCACCTGGACCCTAAACCGTCCCCGTCCCCTAACCCTAACCCTAGCCCGAACCCTAACCCTAACCCTTCCCCGAAGCCTGACACTCAGCCGTCCCCTAATCCTAACCCGTACGCTGACACTAACCCGCGCCCTCACACGTACGCTCCCCGTAGAGCGTTGTCGTACCCTCATCTGGACCCTAAACCGTCCCCGTCCCCTAACCCTAACCCTAGCCCGAACCCTAACCCTAACCCTTCCCCGAAGCCTGACCCTCAGCCGTCCCCTAATCCTAACCCGTACGCTGACACTAACCCGCGCCCTCACACGTACGCTCCCCCTAGAGCGTTGTCGTACCCTCACCTGGACCCTAAACCGTCCCCGTCCCCTAACCCTAACCCTAGCCCGAACCCTAACCCTAACCCTTCCCCGAAGCCTGACCCTCAGCCATCCCCTAATCCTAACCCATACGCTGACACTAACCCACGCACTCACACGGACGCTCCCCCTAGAGCGTTGTCGTACCCTCACCTGGACCCTAAACCGTCCCCGTCCCCTAACCCTAACCCTAGCCCGAACCCTAACCCTAACACTTCCCCGAAGCCTGACCCTCAGCCGTCCCCTAATCCTAACCCTTACGCTGACACTAACCCACGCCCTCACACGTACGCTCCCCTTAGAGCGTTGTCGTACCCTCACCTGGACCCTAAACCGTCCCCGTCCCCTAACCCTAACCCTAGCCCGAACCCTAACCCTAACACTTCCCCGAAGCCTGACCCTCAGCCGTCCCCTAATCTAACCCGTACGCTGACACTAACCCGTGCCCTCACACGTACGCTCCCCCTAGAGCGTTGTCGTACCCTCACCTGGACCCTAAACCGTCCCCGTCCGCTAACCCTAACCCTGGTCCGAACACTAACCCTAACCCTTCTCCGAAGCCTGACCCTCAGCCGTCCCCTAATCCTAACCCGTACGCTGACACTAACCCACGCACTCACACGGACGCTCCCCCTAGAGCGTTGTCGTACCCTCACCTGGACCCTAAACCGTCCCCGTCCCCTAACCCTAACCCTAGCCCGAACCCTAACCCTAACCCTTCCCCGAAGCCTGACCCTCAGCCGTCCCCTAATCTAACCCGTACGCTGACACTAACCCGTGCCCTCACACGTACGCTCCCCCTAGAGCGTTGTCGTACCCTCACCTGGACCCTAAACCGTCCCCGTCCGCTAACCCTAACCCTGGCCCGAACACTAACCCTAACCCTTTTCCGAAGCCTGACCCTCAGCCGTCCCCTAATCCTAACCCGTACGCTGACACTAACCCACGCACTCACACGGACGCTCCCCCTAGAGCGTTGTCGTACCCTCACCTGGACCCTAAACCGTCCCCGTCCCCTAACCCTAACCCTAGCCCGAACCCTAACCCTAACCCTTCCCCGAAGCCTGACCCTCAGCCGTCCCCTAATCCTAACCCGTACGCTGACACTAACCCGCGCCCTCACACGTACGCTCCCCCTAGAGCGTTGTCGTATCCTCACCTGGACCCTAAACCGTCCCCGTCCCCTAACCCTAACCCTAGCCCGAACCCTAACCCTAACCCTTCCCCGAAGCCTGACCCTCAGCCGTCCCCTAATCCTAACCCGTACGCTGACACTAACCCGCGCCCTCACACGTACGCTCCCCCTAGAGCGTTGTCGTACCCTCACCTGGACCCTAAACCGTCCCCGTCCCCTAACCCTAACCCTAGCCCGAACCCTAACCGTAACCCTTCCCCGAAGCCTGACCCTCACCCGTCCCCTAATCCTAACCCGTACGCTGACACTAACCCGCGCCCTCACATGTACGCTCCCCCTAGAGCGTTGTCGTACCCTCACCTGGACCCTAAACCGTCCCCGTCCCCTAACCCTAACCCTAGCCCGAACCCTAACCCTAACCCTTCCCCGAAGCCTGACCCTCAGCTGTCCCCTAATCCTAACCCGTACGCTGACACTAACCCACGCACTCACACGGACGCTCCCCCTAGAGCGTTGTCGTACCCTCACCTGGACCCTAAACCGTCCCCGTCCCCTAACCCTAACCCTAGCCCGAACCCTAACCCTAACACTTCCCCGAAGCCTGACCCTCACACGTCCCCTAATCCTAAACCGTACGCTGACACTAACCCGCGCCCTCACACGTACGCTCCCCCTAGAGCGTTGTCGTACCCTCACCTGGACCCTAAACCGTCCCCGTCCCCTAACCCTAACCCTAGCCCGACCCCTAACCCTAACACTTCCCCGAAGCCTGACCCTCAGCCGTCCCCTAATCCTAACCCGTACGCTGACACTAACCCGCGCCCTCACACGTACGCTCCCCCTAGAGCGTTGTCGTACCCTCACCTGGACCCTAAACCGTCCCCATCCCGTAACGCTAACCCTAGCCCGAACCCTAACCCTAACCCTTCCCCGAAGCCTGAACCTCAGCCGTCCCCTAATCTAACCCGTACACTGACACTAACCCGCGCCCTCACACGTACGCTCCCCCTAGAGCGTTGTCGTACCCTCACCTGGACCCTAAACCGTCCCCGTCCCCTAACCCTAACCCTAGCCCGAACCCTAACCCTAACCCTTCCCCGAAGCCTGACCCTCAGCCGTCCCCTAATCCTAACCCGTACGCTGACACTAACCCGCGCCCTCACACGTACGCTCCCCCTAGAGCGTTGTCGTACCCTCACCTGGACCCTAAACCGTCCCCGTCCCCTAACCCTAACCCTAGCCCGAACCCTAACCCTAACCCTTCCCCGAAGCCTGACCCTCAGCCGTCCCCTATTCCTAACCCGTACGCTGACACTAACCCGCGCCCTCACACGTACGCTCCCCCTAGAGCGTTGTCGTACCCTCACCTGGACCCTAAACCATCCCCGTCCCCTAACCCTAACCCTAGCCCGAACCCTAACCCTCACCCTTCCCCGAAGCCTGACCCTCAGCCGTCCCCTAATCCTAACCCGTACGCTGACACTAACCCGCGCCCTCACACGTACGCTCCCCCTAGAGCGTTGTCGTACCCTTACCTGGACCCTAAACCTTCCCCGTCCCCTAACCCTAACCCTAGCCCGAACCCTAACCCTAACCCTTCCCCGAAGCCTGACCCTCAGCCGTCCCCTAATCCTAACCCGTACGCTGACACTAACCCGCGCCCTCACACGTACGCTCCCCCTAGAGTGTTATCGTACCCTCACCTGGACCCTAAACCGTCCCTGTCCCCTAACCCTAACCCTAACCCTAGCCCGAACCCTAACCCTAACCCTTCCCCAAAGCCTGACCCTCACCCGTCCCCTAATCCTAACCCGTACGCTGACACTAACCCGCACCCTCACACGTACGCTCCCCCTAGAGCGTTGTCGTACCCTCACCTGGACCCTAAACCGTCCCCGTCCCCTAACCCTAACCCTAGCCCGAACCATAACCCTAACCCTTCCCCGAAGCCTGACCCTCACCCGTCCCCTAATCCTAACCCGTACGCTGACACTAACCCGCGCCCTCCCACGTACGCTCCCCCTAGAGCGTTGTCGTACCCTCACCTGGACCCTAAACCGTCCCCGTCCCCTAACCCTAACCCTAGCCCGAAACCTAACCCTAACCCTTCCCCGAAGCCTGACCCTCACCCGTCCCCTAATCCTAACCCGTACGCTGACACTAACCCGCGTCCTCACACGTACGCTCCCCCTAGAGCGTTGTCGTACCCTCACCTGGACCCTAAACCGTCCCCGTCCCGTAACCCTAACCCTAGCCCGAGCCCTAACCCTAACCCTTCCCCGAAGCCTGACCCTCACCCGTCCCCTAATCCTAACCCGTACGCTGACACTAACCCGTGCCCTCACACGTACGCTCCCCCTAGAGCGTTGTCGTACCCTCACCTGGACCCTAAACCGTCCCCGTCCCCTAACCCTAACCCTAGCCCGAACCCTAACCCTAACCCTTCCCCGAAGCCTGACCTTCAGCCGTCCCCTATTCCTAACCCGTACGCTGACACTAACCCGCGCCCTCACACGTACGCTCCCCCTAGAGCGTTGTCGTACCCTCACCTGGACCCTAAACCATCCCCGTCCCCTAACCCTAACCCTAGCCCGAACCCTAACCCTCACCCTTCCCCGAAGCCTGACCCTCACCCGTCCCCTAATCCTAACCCGTACGCTGACACTAACCCGCGCCCTCACACGTACGCTCCCCCTAGAGCGTTGTCGTACCCTCACCTGGAACCTAAACCTTCCCCGTCCCCTAACCCTAACCCTAGCCCGAACCCTAACCCTAACCCTTCCCCGAAGCCTGACCCTCAGCCGTCCCCTAATCCTAACCCGTACGCTGACACTAACCTGCGCCCTCACACGTACGCTCCACCTAGAGTGTTATCGTACCCTCACCTGGACCCTAAACCGTCCCTGTCCCCTAACCCTAACCCTAACCCTAGCCCGAACCCTAACCCTAACCCTTCCCCAAAGCCTGACCCTCACCCGTCCCCTAATCCTAACCCGTACGCTGACACTAACCCGCACCCTCACACGTACGCTCCCCCTAGAGCGTTGTCGTACCCTCACCTGGACCCTAAACCGTCCCCGTCCCCTAACCCTAACCCTAGCCCGAACCCTAACCCTAACCCTTCCCCGAAGCCTGACCCTCACCCGTCCCCTAATCCTAACACGTACGCTGACACTAACCCGCGCCCTCACACGTACGCTCCCCCTAGAGCGTTGTCGTACCCTCACCTGGACCCTAAACCGTCCGCGTCCCCGAACCCTAACCCTAGC
Organism: Globicephala melas; assembly: GCF_963455315.2. Taxonomy (NCBI): domain Eukaryota; kingdom Metazoa; phylum Chordata; class Mammalia; order Artiodactyla; family Delphinidae; genus Globicephala; species Globicephala melas. The sequence continues at coordinate 66,209,891 of NC_083314.1, forward strand.
CCGAACCCTAACCCTAACCCTTCCCCGAAGCCTGACCCTCAGCCGTCCCCTAATCCTAACCCGTACGCTGACACTAACCCACGCCCTCACACGTACGCTCCCCCTAGAGCGTTGTCGTACCCTCACCTGGACCCTAAACCGTCCCCGTCCCCTAACCCTAACCCTAGCCCGAACCCTAACCCTAACCCTTCCCCGAAGCCTGACCCTCAGCCGTCTCCTAATCCTAACCCGTACGCTGACACTAACCCGCGCCCTCACACGTACGCTCCCCCTAGAGCGTTGTCGTACCCTCACCTGGACCCTAAACCGTCCCCGTCCCCTAACCCTCACCCTAGCCCGAACCCTAACCATAACCCTTCCCCGAAGCCTGACCCTCAGCCGTCCCCTAATCCTAACCCGTATGCTGACACTAACCCGCGCCCTCACACGTACGCTCCCCCTAGAGCGTTGTCGTACCCTCACCTGGACCCTAAACCGTCCCCGTCCCCTAACCCTAACCCTAGCCCGAACCCTAACCCTAACCCTTCCTCGAAGCCTGACCCTCACCCGTCCCCTAATCCTAACCCGTACGCTGACACTGACCCGCGCCCTCACACGTACGCTCCCCCTAGAGCGTTGTCGTACCCTCACCTGGACGCTAAACCGTCCCCGTCCCCTAACCCTAACCCTAGCCCGAACCCTAACCCGAACCCTTCCCCGAAGCCTGACCCTCACCCGTCCCCTAATCCTAACCCGTACGCTGACACTAACCCGCGCCCTCACACGTACGCTCCCCCTAGAGCGTTGTCGTACCTTCACCTGGACCCTAAACCGTCCCCGTCCCCTAACCCTAACCCTAGCCCGAACCCTAACCCTAACCCTTCCCCAAAGCCTGACCCTCACCCGTCCCCTAATCCTAACCCGTACGCTGACAATAACCCACGCCCTCACACGTACGCTCCCCCTAGAGCCTTGTCGTACCCTCACCTGGACCCTAAACCGTCCCCGTCCCCTAACCCTAACCCTAGCCCGAACCCTAACCCTAACCCTTCCCCGAAGCCTGACCCTCAGCCGTCCCCTAATCCTAACCCGTACGCTGACATTAACCCGCGCCCTCACACGTACGCTCCCCCTAGAGCGTTGTCGTACCCTCACCTGGACCCTAAACCGTCCCCGTCCCCTAACCCTAACCCTAGCCCGAACCCTAACCCTAACCCTTCCCCGAAGCCTGACCCTCAGCCGTCCCCTAATCCTAACCCGTACGCTGACATTAACCCGCGCCCTCACACGTACGCTCCCCCTAGAGCGTTGTCGTACCCTCACCTGGACCCTAAACCGTCCCCGTCCCCTAACCCTAACCCTAGCCCGAACCCTAACCCTAACACTTCCCCGAAGCCTGACCCTCAGCCGTCCCCTAATCCTAACCCGTACGCTGACACTAACCCACGCCCTCACACGTACGCTCCCCCTAGAGCGTTGTCGTACCCTCAACTGTACCCTAAACCGTCCCCGTCCCCTAACCCTAAACCTAGCCCGAACCCTAACCCTAACCCTTCCCCGAAGCCTGACCCTCAGCCGTCCCCTAATCCTAACCCGTACGCTGACACTAACCCGCGCCCTCACACGTACGCTCCCCCTAGAGTGTTGTCGTACCCTCACCTGGACCCTAAACCGTCCCCGTCCCCTAACCCTAACCCTAGCCTGAACCCTAACCCTAACCCTTCCCCGAAGCCTGACCCTCACCCGTGCCCTAATCCTAACCCGTACGCTGACACTAACCCGCGCCCTCACACGTACGCTCCCCCTAGAGCGTTGTCGTACCCTCACCTGGACCCTAAACCGTCCCCGTCCCCTAACCCTAACCCTAGCCTGAACCCTAACCCTAACCCTTCCCCGAAGCCTGACCCTCACCCGTCCCCTAATCCTAACCCGTACACTGACACTAACCCACGCCCTCACACGTACGCTCCCCCTAGAGCGTTGTCGAACCCTCACCTGGACCATAAACCGTCCCCGTCCCCTAACCCTAACCCTAGCCCGAACCCTAACCCTAACACTTCCCCGAAGCCTGACCCTCAGCCGTCCCCTAATCCTAACCCGTACGCTGACACTAACCCGCGCCCTCACACGTACGCTCCCCGTAGAGCGTTGTCGTACCCTCATCTGGACCCTAAACCGTCACCGTCCCCTAACGCTAACCCTAGCCCGAACCCTAACCCTAACCCTTCCCCGAAGCCTGACAAACAGCCGTCCCCTAATCCTAACCCGTACGCTGACACTAACCCGCGCCCTCACACGTACGCTCCCCCTAGAGCGTTGTCGTACCCTCACCTGGACCCTAAACCGTCCCCGTCCCCTAACCCTAACCCTAGCCCGAAAACTAACCCTAACCCTTCCCCGAAGCCTGACCCTCAGCCGTCCCCTAATCCTAACCCGTACGCTGACACTAACCCGCGCCCTCACACGTACGCTACCCCAGAGCGTTGTCGTACCCTCACCTGGACCCTAAACCGTCCCCATCCCCTAACCCTAACCCTAGCCCGAACCCTAACCCTAAACCTTCCCCGAAGCCTGACCCTCAGCCGTCCCCTAATCCTAACCCGTACGCTGACACTAACCCGCGCCCTCACACGTACGCTCCCCCTAGAGCGTTGTCGTACCCTCACCTGGACCCTAAACCGTCCCCGTCCCCTAACCCTAACCCTAGCCCGAACCCGAACCCTAACCCTTCCCCGAAGCCTGACCCTCAGCCGTCCCGTAATCCTAACCCGTACGCTGACACTAACCCACGCACTCACACGGACGCTCCCCCTAGAGCGTTGTCGTACCCTCACCTGGACCCTAAACCGTCCCCGTCCCCTAACCCTAACCCTAGCCCGAACCCTAACCCTAACACTTCCCCGAAGCCTGACCCTCACCCGTCCCCTAATCCTAAACCGTACGCTGACACTAACCCGCGCCCTCACACGTACGCTCCCCCTAGAGCGTTGTCGTACCCTCACGTGGACAATAAACCGTCCCCGTCCCCTAACCCTAACCCTAGCCCGAACCCTAACCCTAACCCTTCCCCGAAGCCTGACCCTCACCCGTCCCCTAATCCTAACCCGTACGCTGACACTAACCCACGCCCTCACATGTACGCTCCCCCTAGAGCGTTGTCGTACCGTCACCCGGACCCTAAACCGTCCCCGTCCCCTAACCCTAACCCTAGCCCGAACCCTAACCCTAACCCTTCCCCGAAGCCTGACCATCAGCCGTTCCCTAATCCTAACCCGTACGCTGACACTAACCCGCGCCCTCACACGTACGCTCCCCCTAGAGCGTTGTCGTACCCTCACCTGGACCCTAAACCGTCCCCGTCCCCTAACCCTAACCCTAGCCCGAACCCTAACCCTAACCCTTCCCCGAAGCCTGACCCTCAGCCGTCCCCTAATTCTAACCCGTACGCTGACACTAACCCACGCACTCACACGGACGCTCCCCCTAGAGCGTTGTCGTACCCTCACCTGGACCCTAAACCGTCCCCGTCCCCTAACCCTAACCCTAGCCCGAACCCTAAACCTAACCCTTCCCCGAAGCCTGACCCTCAGCCGTCCCCTAATCCTAACCCGTACGCTGACACTAACCCGCGCCCTCACACGTACGCTCCCCCTAGAGCGTTGTCGTACCTTCACCTGGACCCTAAACCATCCCCGTCCCCTAACCCTAACCCTAGCCCGAACCCTAACCCTAACCCTTCCCCGAAGCCTGACCCTCAGCCCCCCTAATCCTAACCCGTACGCTGACACTAACCCGCGCCCTCACAGGTACGCTCCCCCTAGAGTGTTATCGTACCCTCACCTGGACCCTAAACCGTCCCTGTCCCCTAACCCTAACCCTAACCCTAGCCCGAACCCTAACCCTAACCCTTCCCCGAAGCCTGACCCCACCCGTCCCCTAATCCTAACCCGTACGCTGACACTAAACTGCGCCCTCACACGTACGCTCCCCCTAGAGCGTTGTCGTACCCTCACCTGGACCCTAAACCGTCCCCGTCCCCTAACCCTAACCCTAGCCCGAACACTAACCCTAACCCTTCCCCGAAGCCTGACACTCAGCCGTCCCCTAATCCTAACCCGTACGCTGACACTAACCCGTGTCCTCACACGTACGCTCCCCGTAGAGCGTTGTCGTACCCTCATCTGGACCCTAAACCGTCCCCGTCCCCTAACCCTAACCCTAGCCCGAACCCTAACCCTAACCCTTCCCCGAAGCCTGACCCTCAGCCGTCCCCTAATCCTAACCCGTACGCTGACACTAACCCGCGCCCTCACACGTACGCTCCCCCTAGAGCGTTGTCGTACCCTCACCTGGACCCTAAACCGTCCCCGTCCCCTAACCCTAACCCTAGCCCGAACCCTAACCCTAACCCTTCCCCGAAGCCTGACCCTCAGCCGTCCCCTAATCCTAACCCATACGCTGACACTAACCCACGCACTCACACGGACGCTCCCCCTAGAGCGTTGTCGTACCCTCACCTGGACCCTAAACCGTCCCCGTACCCTAACCCTAACCCTAGCCCGAACCCTAACCCTAACCCTTCCCCGAAGCCTGACCCTCAGCCGTCCCCTAATCCTAACCCGTACGCTGACACTAACCCGCGCCCTCACACGTACGCTCCCCCTAGAGCGTTGTCGTACCCTCACCTGGACCCTAAACCGTCCCCGTCCCCTAACCCTAACCCTAGCCCGAACCCGAACCCTAACCCTTCCCCGAAGCCTGACACTCACCCGTCCCCTAATCCTAACCCGAACGCTGACACTAACCCGCGCCCTCACACGTACGCTCCCCCTAGAGCGTTGTCGTACCCTCACCTGGACCCTTAACCGTCCCCGTCCCCTAACCCTAACCCTAGCCCGAACCCTAAACCTAACCCTTCCCCGAAGCCTGACCCTCAGCCGTTCCCTAATCGTAACCCGTACGCTGACACTAACCCGCGCCCTCACACGTACGCTCCCCCTAGAGCGTTGTCGTACCCTCACCTGGACCCTAAACCGTCCCCGTCCCCTAACCCTAACCCTAGCCCGAACCCTACCCCTAACACTTCCCCGAAGCCTGACCCTCACCCGTCCCCTAATCCTAAACCGTACGCTGACACTAACCCGCGCCCTCACACATACGCTCCCCCTAGAGCGTTGTCGTACCCTCACGTGGACAATAAACCGTCCCCGTCCCCTAACCCTAACCCTAGCCCGAACCCTAACCCTAACCCTTCCCCGAAGCCTGACCCTCACCCGTCCCCTAATCCTAACCCGTACGCTGACACTAACCCGCGCCCTCACATGTACGCTCCCCCTAGAGCGTTGTCGTACCCTCACCCGGACCCTAAACCGTCCCCGTCCCCTAACCCTAACCCTAGCCCGAACCCTAACCCTAACCCTTCCCCGAAGCCTGACCATCGGCCGTTCCCTAATCCTAACCCGTACGCTGACACTAACCGGTGCCCTCACACGTACGCTCCCCCTAGAGCGTTGTCGTACCCTCACCTGGACCCTAAACCGTCCCCGTCCCCTAACCCTAACCCTAGCCCGAACCCTAACCCTAACCCTTCCCCGAAGCCTGACCCTCAGCCGTCCCCTAATTCTAACCCGTACGCTGACACTAACCCACGCACTCACACGGACGCTCCCCCTAGAGCGTTGTCGTACCCTCACCTGGACCCTAAACCGTCCCCGTCCCCTAACCCTAACCCTAGCCCGAACCCTAAACCTAACCCTTCCCCGAAGCCTGACCCTCAGCCGTCCCCTAATCCTAACCCGTACGCTGACACTAACCCGCGCCCTCACACGTACGCTCCCCCTAGAGCGTTGTCGTACCCTCACCTGGACCCTAAACCGTCCCCGTCCCCTAACCCTAACCCTAGCCCGAACCCTAACCCTAACCCTTCCCCGAAGCCTGACCCTCAGCCGTCCCCTAATCCTAACCCGTACGCTGACACTAACCCGCGCCCTCACACGTACGCTCCCCCTAGAGCGTTGTCGTACCTTCACCTGGACCCTAAACCATCCCCGTCCCCTAACCCTAACCCTAGCCCGAACCCTAACCCTAACCCTTCCCCGAAGCCTGACCCTCAGCCGTCCCCTAATCCTAACCCGTACGCTGACACTAACCCGCGCCCTCACAGGTACGCTCCCCCTAGAGTGTTATCGTACCCTCACCTGGACCCTAAACCGTCCCTGTCCCCTAACCCTAACCCTAACCCTAGCCCGAACCCTAACCCTAACCCTTCCCCGAAGCCTGACCCCACCCGTCCCCTAATCCTAACCCGTACGCTGACACTAAACTGCGCCCTCACACGTACGCTCCCCCTAGAGCGTTGTCGTACCCTCACCTGGACCCTAAACCGTCCCCGTCCCCTAACCCTAACCCTAGCCCGAACCCTAACCCTAACCCTTCCCCGAAGCCTGACACTCAGCCGTCCCCTAATCCTAACCCGTACGCTGACACTAACCCGCGCCCTCACACGTACGCTCCCCGTAGAGCGTTGTCGTACCCTCATCTGGACCCTAAACCGTCCCCGTCCCCTAACCCTAACCCTAGCCCGAACCCTAACCCTAACCCTTCCCCGAAGCCTGACCCTCAGCCGTCCCCTAATCCTAACCCGTACGCTGACACTAACCCGCGCCCTCACACGTACGCTCCCCCTAGAGCGTTGTCGTACCCTCACCTGGACCCTAAACCGTCCCCGTCCCCTAACCCTAACCCTAGCCCGAACCCTAACCCTAACCCTTCCCCGAAGCCTGACCCTCAGCCATCCCCTAATCCTAACCCATACGCTGACACTAACCCACGCACTCACACGGACGCTCCCCCTAGAGCGTTGTCGTACCCTCACCTGGACCCTAAACCGTCCCCGTCCCCTAACCCTAACCCTAGCCCGAACCCTAACCCTAACACTTCCCCGAAGCCTGACCCTCAGCCGTCCCCTAATCCTAACCCTTACGCTGACACTAACCCACGCCCTCACACGTACGCTCCCCTTAGAGCGTTGTCGTACCCTCACCTGGACCCTAAACCGTCCCCGTCCCCTAACCCTAACCCTAGCCCGAACCCTAACCCTAACACTTCCCCGAAGCCTGACCCTCAGCCGTCCCCTAATCTAACCCGTACGCTGACACTAACCCGTGCCCTCACACGTACGCTCCCCCTAGAGCGTTGTCGTACCCTCACCTGGACCCTAAACCGTCCCCGTCCGCTAACCCTAACCCTGGTCCGAACACTAACCCTAACCCTTCTCCGAAGCCTGACCCTCAGCCGTCCCCTAATCCTAACCCGTACGCTGACACTAACCCACGCACTCACACGGACGCTCCCCCTAGAGCGTTGTCGTACCCTCACCTGGACCCTAAACCGTCCCCGTCCCCTAACCCTAACCCTAGCCCGAACCCTAACCCTAACCCTTCCCCGAAGCCTGACCCTCAGCCGTCCCCTAATCTAACCCGTACGCTGACACTAACCCGTGCCCTCACACGTACGCTCCCCCTAGAGCGTTGTCGTACCCTCACCTGGACCCTAAACCGTCCCCGTCCGCTAACCCTAACCCTGGCCCGAACACTAACCCTAACCCTTTTCCGAAGCCTGACCCTCAGCCGTCCCCTAATCCTAACCCGTACGCTGACACTAACCCACGCACTCACACGGACGCTCCCCCTAGAGCGTTGTCGTACCCTCACCTGGACCCTAAACCGTCCCCGTCCCCTAACCCTAACCCTAGCCCGAACCCTAACCCTAACCCTTCCCCGAAGCCTGACCCTCAGCCGTCCCCTAATCCTAACCCGTACGCTGACACTAACCCGCGCCCTCACACGTACGCTCCCCCTAGAGCGTTGTCGTATCCTCACCTGGACCCTAAACCGTCCCCGTCCCCTAACCCTAACCCTAGCCCGAACCCTAACCCTAACCCTTCCCCGAAGCCTGACCCTCAGCCGTCCCCTAATCCTAACCCGTACGCTGACACTAACCCGCGCCCTCACACGTACGCTCCCCCTAGAGCGTTGTCGTACCCTCACCTGGACCCTAAACCGTCCCCGTCCCCTAACCCTAACCCTAGCCCGAACCCTAACCCTAACCCTTCCCCGAAGCCTGACCCTCAGCCGTTCCCTAATCCTAACCCGTACGCTGACACTAACCCGCGCCCTCACACGTACGCTCCCCCTAGAGCGTTGTCGTACCCTCATCTGGACCCTAAACCGTCCCAGTCCCCTAACCCTAACCCTAGCCCGAACCCTAACCCTAACCCTTCCCCGAAGCCTGACCCTCAGCCGTCCCCTAATCCTAACCCGTACGCTGACACTAACCCACGCACTCACACGGACGCTCCCCCTAGAGCGTTGTCGTACCCTCACCTGGACCCTAAACCGTCCCCGTCTCCTAACCCTAACCCTAGCCCGAACCCTAACCCTAACCCTTCCCCGAAGCCTGACCCTCAGCCGTCCCCTAATCCTAACCCGTACGCTGACACTAACCCGCGCCCTCACACGTACGCTCCCCCTAGAGCGTTGTCGTACCCTCACCTGGACCCTAAACTGTCCCCGTCCCCTAACCCTAACCCTAGCCCGAACCCTAACCCTAACCCTTCCCCGAAGCCTGCCCCTCAGCCGTTCCCTAATCCTAACCCGTACGCTGACACTAACCCGCGCCCTCACACGTACGCTCCCCGTAGAGCGTTGTCGTACCCTCACCTGGACCCTAAACCGTCCCCGTCCCCTAACCCTCACCCTAGCCCGAACCCTAACCCTAACCCTTCCCTGAAGCCTGACCCTCAGCCGTCCCCTAATCCTAACCCGTACGCTGACACTAACCCGCGGCCTCACACGTACGCTCTCCCTAGAGCGTTGTCGTACCCTCACCTGGACCCTAAACCGTCCCCGTCCCCTAACCCTAATCCTAGCCCGAACCCTAACCCTCACCCTTCCCCGAAGCCTGACCCTCAGCCGTCCCCTAATCCTAACCCGTACGCTGACACTAACCCGCGCCCTCACACGTACGCTCCCCCTAGAGCGTTGTCGTACCCTCACCTGGACCCTAAACCGTCCCCGTCCCCTAACCCTAACCCTAGACCGAACCCTAACCCTAACCCTTCCCCGAAGCCTGACCCTCAGCCGTCCCCTAATCCTAACCCGTACGCTGACACTAACCCGCGCCCTCACACGTACGCTCCCCCTAGAGTGTTGTCGTACCCTCACCTGGACCCTAAACCGTCCCCGTCCCCTAACCCTAACCCTAGCCCGAACCCTAACCCTAACCCTTCCCCGAAGCCTGACCCTCAGCCGTCCCCTAATCTAACCCGTACGCTGACACTAACCCGCGCCCTCACACGTACGCTCCCCCTAGAGCGTTGTCGTACCCTCACCTGGACCCTAAACCGTCCCTGTCCCCTAACCCTAACCCTAACCCTAGCCCGAACCCTAACCCTAACCCTTCCCCGAAGCCTGACCCTCACCCGTCCCCTAATCCTAACCCGTACGCTGACACTAAACCGCGCCCTCACACGTACGCTCCCCGTAGAGTGTTGTCGTACCCTCAGCTGGACCCTAAACCGTCCCTGTCCCCTAACCCTAACCCTAGCCCGAACCCTAACCCTAACTCTTCGCCTAAGCCTGACACTCACCCGTCCCCTAATCCTAACCCGTACGCTAACACTAAACCGCGCCCTCACATGTACTCTCCCCTTAAAGCGTTGTCGTACCCTCAGATGGACCCTAAACCGTCCCCGTCCCCTAACGCTAACCCGAACCCCAACCCTAACCCTTCCCCGATGCCTGACCTTCACCCGTCCCCAAATCCTAACCTGTACGCTAATACTAACCCACGCCCTCACACGCACGATCCCCCTAGAGCGTTGTCGTACCCTCACCTAGACCCTAAACCATCCCCGTCCCCTAAACCTAACCCTAGACCGAACCCTAACCCTAACCATTCTCCGAGGCCTGACCATCACCCGTCCCCTAATCCTAACCCGTACGCTGACACTAACCCGCGCCCTCACACGTACGCTCCCCCTAGAGCGTTGTCGTACCCTCACCTGGACCCTAAACCGTCCCCGTCCCCTAACCCTAACCCTAGCCCGAACCCTAACCCTAACCCTTCCCCGAAGCCTGACCCTCACCCGTCCCCTAATCCTAACCCGTACGCTGACACTAACCCGCGCCCTCACACGTACGCTCCCCCTAGAGCGTTGTCGTACCCTCACCTGGACCCTAAACCGTCCCTGTCCCCTAACCCTAACCCTAACCCTAGCCCGAACCCGAACCCTAACCCTTCCCCGAAGCCTGACCCTCAGCCGTCCCCTAATCCTAACCCGTACGCTGACACTAACCCGCGCCCTCACACGTACGCTCCCCCTAGAGCGTTGTCGTACCCTCACCTGGACCCTAAACCGTCCCCGTCCCCTAACCCTAACCCTAGCCCGAACCCTAACCCTAACCCTTCCCCGAAGCCTGACCCTCACCCGTCCCCTAGTCATAACCCGTACGCTGAAACTAACCCGCGCCCTCACACGTACGCTCCCTCTAGAGCGTTGTCGTACCCTCACCTGGACCCTAAACCGTCCCCGTCCCCTAACCCTAACCCTAGCCCGAACCCTAACCCTAAGCCTTCCCCGAAGCCTGACCCTCACCCGTCCCCTAATCCTAACCCGTACGCTGACAATAACCCACACCCTCACACGTACGCTCCCCCTAGAGCATTGTCGTACCCTCACCTGGACCCTAAACCGTCCCCGTCCCCTAACCCTAACCCTAGCCCGAACCCTAACCCTAACCCTTCCCCGAAGCCTGACCCTCACCCGTCCCCTAATCCTAACCCGTACGCTGACACTAACCCGCGCCCTCACACATACGCTCCCCCTAGAGCGTTGTCGTACCCTCACCTGGACCCTAAACCGTCCCTGTCCACTAACCCTAACCCTAACCCTAGCCCGAACCCTAACCCTAACCCTTCCCCGAAGCCTGACCCCACCCGTCCCCTAATCCTAACCCGTACGCTGACACTAAACCGCGCCCTCACTCGTACGCTCTTCTAGAGCGTAGTCGTACCCTCACCTGGACCCTAAACCGTCCCTGTCCCCTAACCCTAACCCTAGCCCGAACCCTAACCCTAACACTTCGCCTAAGCCTGACACTCACCCGTCCCCTAATCCTAACCCGTACGCTAAAACTAAACCGCGCCCTCACATGTACTCTCCCCTTAAAGCGTTGTCGTACACTCAGATGGACCCTAAACCGTCCCCGTCCCCTAACCCTAACCCTAGCCCGAACCCTAACCCTAACCCTTCCCCGAAGCCTGACGCTCACCCGTCACCTAATCCTAACCGGTACGCAAGCACTAACCCACGCCCTCACACGCCCGCTCCCCCTAAAGCGTTTTCATACCCTGACCTTCACCCTAAACCGTCCCAGTCCCCTAACCCTAACCCTAGCCCGAACCCTAACACTAACACTTCGCCGAAGCCTGACCCTCATCCGTCCCGTAATCCTAACCCGTACTCTCACAATAACACGCGCCCTCACACTCACGCACACCCTAAAGTGTTTTCGTACCCTCACCTGGATCCTAAACCTTCCCAGTCCCCTAACCCTAACCCTAGCCTGAACCCTAACCATAACACTTCCCCGAAGCCTGACCCTCACCCGTTCCCTAATCCTAACCCGTACGCTAACACTAACACGCGCCCTCACACGCACGCTCCCCCTAAAACGTTGTCGTACCCTCACCTGGATCCTAAACCATCCCCGTCCCCTAACCCTAACCCTAGCCCGAACACTAACCCTAACACTTCAGCTAATCCTGACACTCACCCGTCCCCTAATCCTAACCCGTACGCTAACACTAACCCGCGCCCTCACATGCACGCTCCCCTTAAAGCGTTGTCGTACCCTCACATGTACCCTAAACCGTCCCCGTCCCCTAAGTCTAAACCTAGCCCGAACCCTAACACTAACACTTCGCCGAAGCCTGACCCTCACCCGTCCCCTAATCCTAACCCGTACGCTAACACTAACCCGCGCCCTCACACTCACGCTCACCCTAAAGCGTTGTCGTACCCTCAACTGTTCCTAAAACGTCCCCTTCCCCTAACCCTATCCATAGCCCGAACCCTAACGCTAACACTTCCCCGAAGCCTGACCCTCACCCATCCCCTAATCCTAACCCGGACGCTAACACTAACCCACGCCCTCACACGCACGCTCCCCCTAAAGCGTTGTCGTAACCTCACCTGGACCCTAAACCGTCCCCGTCACCTAATCCTAACCCTAGCCCTAACCCTAACCCTAACGCTTCCCCGAAGCCTGACCCTCACCCGGCCCATAATCCTAACCCGTACGCTAACACTAACCCGCGCCCTCACACGCACGCGCTCCCTAAAGCACTATCATACCCTCACCTGGACCCTAAACCCTCCCCGTCCCCTAACCCTAACCCTAGCCCGAACCCTAACCCTAACCCTTCCTCGAAGCCTGACACTCAGCCGTCCCCTAATCCTAACCCGTACGATGACACTAACCCACGCCCTCACACGTACTCTCCCCCTAGAGCGTTGTCGTACCCTCACCTGGACCCTAAACCGTCCCCGTCCCCTAACCCTAACCCTAGCCCGAACCCTAACCCTAACCCTTCCCCGAAGCCTGACCCTCACCCGTCCCCTAATCCTAACCCGTACGCTGACACTAACCCGCACCCTCACACGTACGCTCCCCCTAGAGCGTTGTCGTACCCTCACCTGGACCCTAAACCGTCCCTGTCCCCTAACCCTAACCCTAACCCTAGCCCGAACCCTAACCCTAACACTCCCCCGAAGCCTGACCCCACACGTCCCCTAATCCTAACCCTTATGCTGACACTAACCCGCGCCCTCACACGTACGCTCCTCCTAGAGCGTTGTCGTACGCTCACCTGGACCCTAAACCGTCCCCGTCCCCTAACCCTAACCCTAGCCCGAACCCTAACCCTAACCCTTCCCCGAAGCCTGATCCTCACCCGTCCCATAATCCTAACCCGTACGCTGACACTAACCCGCGCCCTCACATGTACGCTCCCCCTAGAGCGTTGTCGTACCCTCACCTGGTCCCTAAAATCGTCCCCGTCCCCTAACCCTAACCCTAGCCCGATCCCTAACCCTAACCCTTCCCCGAAGCCTTACCCTCACCCGTCCCCTGACCCTAACCCGTACGCTGACACTAACCCGCGCCCTCACAGGTACGCTCCCCCTAGAGCGTTGTCGTACCCTCACCTGGACCCTAAACCGTCCCCGTCCCCTAACCCTAACCCTAGCCCGAACCCTAACCCTAACCCTTCCCCGAAGCCTGACCCTCACCCGTCCCCTAATCCTAACCCGTACGCTGACACTAACCCGCGCCCTCACAGGTACGCTCCCCCTAGAGCGCTGTTGTACCCTCACCTGGACCCTAAACCGTCCCCGTCCCCTAACCCTAACCCTAGCCCGAACCCTAACCCTAACACTTCCCCGAAGCCTGACCCTCAACCGTCCCCTAATCCTAACCCGTACGCTGACACTAACCCACGCCCTCACACGTACGCTCCCCCTAGAGCGTTGTCGTACCCTCACCTGGACCCTAAACCTTCCCCGTCCCCTAACCCTAACCCTAGCCAGAACCCTAACACTAACCCTTCCCCGAAGCCTGACCCTCAGCCGTCCCCTAATCCTAACCCGTACGCTGACACTAACCCGCACCCTCACACGTACGCTCCCCCTAGAGCATTGTCGTACCCTCACCTGGACCCTAAACCGTCCCCGTCCCCTAACCCTAACCCTAGCCCGAACCCTAACCCTAACCCTTCCCCGAAGCCTGACCCTCACCCGTCCCCTAATCCTAACCCGTACGCTGACACTAACCCGCGCCCTCACACGTACGCTCCCCTAGAGCGTTGTCGTACCCTCACCTGGACCCTAAACCGTCCCCGTCCCCTAACCCTAACCCTAGCCCGAACCCTAACCCTAACCCTTCCCCGAAGCCTGACCCTCACCCGTCCCCTAATCCTAACCCGTACGCTGACACTAACCCGCGCCCTCACATGTACGCTCCCCCTAGAGCGTTGTCGTACCCTCACCTGGACCCTAAACCGTCCCCGTCCCCTAACCCTAACCCTAGCCCGAACCCTAACCCTAACACTTCCCTGAAATCTGACCCTCAGCCGTCCCCTAATCCTAACCCGTACGCTGACACTAACCCGCGCCCTCACACGTACGCTCCCCCTAGAGCGTTGTCGTACCCTCACCTGGACCCTAAACCGTCCCCGTCCCCTAACCCTAACCCTAGCCCGAACCCTAACCCTAACCCTTCCCCGAAGCCTGACCCTCAGCCGTCCCCTAATCCTAACCCGTACGCTGACACTAAACCGCGCCCTCACACGTACGCTCCCCCTAGAGCGTTGTCGTACCCTCACCTGGACCCTAAACCGTCCCCATCCCCTAACCCTAACCCTAGCCCGAACCCTAACCCTAACCCTTCCCCGAAGCCTGACCCTCACCCGTCCCCTAATCCTAACCCGTACGCTGACACTAACCCACACCCTCACACATACGCTCCCCCTAGAGCGTTGTCGTACCCTCACCTGGACCCTAAACCGTCCCAGTCCCCTAACCCTAACCCTAGCCCGAACCCTAACCCTAACCCTTCCCCGAAGCCTGACCCTCACCCGTCCCCTAATCCTAACCCGTACGCTGACACTAACCCGCGCCCTCACACGTACGCTCCCCCTAGAGCGTTGTCGTACCCTCACCTGGACCCTAAACCGTCCCTGTACCCTAACCCTAACCCTAACCCTAGCCCGAACCCTAACCCTAACCCTTCCACGAAGCCTGATCCCACCCGTCCCCTAATCCTAACCCGTACGCTAACACTAAACCGCGCCCTCACACGTACGCTCCCCCTAGAGCGTTGTCGTACCCTCACCTGGACCCTAAACCGTCCCTGTCCCCTAACCCTAACCCTAGCCCGAACCCTAACCCTAACTCTTCGCCTAAGCCTGACACTCACCCGTCCCCTAATCCTAACCCGTACGCTAAAACTAAACCGCGCCCTCACATGTACTCTCCCCTTAAAGCGTTGTCGTACCCTCAGATGGACCATAAACCGTCCCCGTCCCCTAACCCTAACCCGAACCCCAACCCTAACCCTTCCCCGATGCCTGACCTTCACCCGTCCCCAAATCCTAACCTGTACGCTAATACTAACCCACGCCCTCACACGCAAGCTCCCCCTAGAGCGTTGTCGTACCCTCACCTAGACCCTAAACCATCTCCGTCCCCTAACCCTAACCCTAGACCGAACCCTAACCCTAACCATTCCCCGAGCCCTGACCATCACCCGTTCCATAATCCTAACCCGTACGCTAACACTAACCCGCGCCCTCACACGCACGCTCCCCATAAGGCGTTGTCGTACCCTCACCTGGACCCTATACCGTCCCCGTCCCCGAACCCTAGCCCGAAACCTAACCCTAACCCTTCCCCGAAGACTGACCCTCACCCGTCACCTAATCCTAACCCGTACAGTAACACTAACCCACGCCCTCAGACACATGCTCAACCTAAAGCGTTGTCGTATCCTCACCTGGACCCTAAACCCTCCCCGTCCCCTAACCCTAACCCTAGCTCGAACCCTAACCCTAACCCTTCCCCGAAGCCTGACGCTCACCCGTCACCTAATCCTAACCGGTATGCAAGCACTAACCCGCGCCCTCACAGGTACGCTCCCCCTAGAGCGCTGTTGTACCCTCACCTGGACCCTAAACCGTCCCCGTCCCCTAACCCTAACCCTAGCCCGAACCCTAACCCTAACACTTCCCCGAAGCCTGACCCTCAACCGTCCCCTAATCCTAACCCGTACGCTGACACTAACCCACGCCCTCACACGTACGCTCCCCCTAGAGCGTTGTCGTACCCTCACCTGGACCCTAAACCGTCCCCGTCCCCTAACCCTAACCCTAGCCAGAACCCTAACACTAACCATTCCCCGAAGCCTGACCCTCAGCCGTCCCCTAATCCTAACCCGTACGCTGACACTAACCCGCACCCTCACACGTACGCTCCCCCTAGAGCATTGTCGTACCCTCACCTGGACCCTAAACCGTCCCCGTCCCCTAACCCTAACCCTAGCCCGAACCCTAACCCTAACCCTTCCCCGAAGCCTGACCCTCACCCGTCTCCTAATCCTAACCCGTACGCTGACACTAACCCGCACCCTCACACGTACGCTCCCCCAGAGTGTTATCGTACCCTCACCTGGACCCTAAACCGTCCCTGTCCCCTAACCCTAACACTAACCCTAGCCCGAACCCTAACCCTAACCCTTCCCCGAAGCCTGAGCCCACCCGTCCCCTAATCCTAACCCGTACGCTGACACTAAACTGCGCCCTCACACGTACGCTCCCCCTAGAGCGTTGTCGTACCCTCACCTGGACCCTAAACCGTCCCCGTCCCCTAACCCTAACCCTAGCCCGAACCCTAACACTATCCCTTCCCCGAAGCCTGACCCTCACCCGTCCCCTAATCCTAACCCGTATGCTGACACTAACCCGCGCCCTCACACGTACGCTCCCCCTAGAGCGTTGTCGTACCCTCACCTGGACCCTAAACCGTCCCCGTCCCCTAACCCTAACCCTAGCCCGAACCCTAACCCTAACCCTTCCCCGAAGCCTGACCCTCAGCCGTCCCCTAATCCTAACCCGTACGCTGACACTAACCCGCGCCCTCACACGTACGCTCCCCGTAGAGCATTGTCGTACCCTCATCTGGACCCTAAACCGTCCCCGTCCCCTAACCCTAACCCTAGCCCGAACCCTAACCCTAACCCTTCCCCGAAGCCTGACCCTCACCCGTCCCCTAATCCTAACCCGTACGCTGACACTAACCCACGCCCTCACACGTACGCTCCCCCTAGAGCGTTGTCGTACCCTCACCTGGACCCTAAACCGTCCCCGTCCCCTAACCCTAACCCTAGACCGAAAACTAACCCTAACCCTTCCCCGAAGCCTGACCCTCAGCCGTCCCCTAATCCTAACCCGTACGCTGACACTAACCCGCGCCCTCACACGTACGCTACCCCAGAGCGTTGTCGTACCCTCACCTGGACCCTAAACCGTCCCCGTCCCCTAACCCTAACCCTAGCCCGAACCCTAACCCTAAACCTTCCCCGAAGCCTGACCCTCAGCCGTCCCCTAATCCTAACCCGTACGCTGACACTAACCCGCGCCCTCACACGTACGGTCCCCCTAGAGCGTTGTCGTACCCTCACCTGGACCCTAAACCGTCCCCGTCCCCTAACCCTAACCCTAGCCCGAACACTAACCCTAACCCTTCCCCGAAGCCTGACCCTCAGCCGTCCCCTAATCCTAACCCGTACGCTGACACTAACCCGCGCCCTCACACGTACGCTCCCCCTAGAGCGTTGTCGTACCCTCACATGGACCCTAAACCGTCCCCGTCCCCTAACCCTAACCCTAGCCCGAACCCTAAACCTAACCCTTCCCCGAAGCCTGACCCTCAGCCGTCCCCTAATCCTAACCCGTACGCTGACACTAACCCGCGCTCTCACACGTACGCTCCCCCTAGAGCGTTGTCGTACCCTCACCTGGACCCTAAACCGTCCCCGTCCCCTAACCCTAACCCTAGCCCGAACCCTAACCCTAACCCTTCCCCGAAGCCTGACCCTCAGCCGTCCCCTAATCCTAACCCGTACGCTGACACTAACCCACGCACTCACACGGACGCTCCCCCTAGAGCGTTGTCGTACCCTCACCTGGACCCTAAACCGTCCCCGTCCCCTAACCCTAACCCTAGCCCGAACCCTAACCCTAACCCTTCCCCGAAGCCTGACCCTCAGCCGTCCCCTAATCCTAACCCTTACGCTGACACTAACCCGCGCCCTCACACGTACGCTCCCCTTAGAGCGTTGTCGTACCCTCACCTGGACCCTAAACCGTCCCCGTCCCCTAACCCTAACCCTAGCCCGAACCCTAACCCTAACCCTTCCGCGAAGCCTGACCCTCAGCCGTCCCCTAATCTAACCCGTACGCTGACACTAACCCGCGCCCTCACACGTACGCTCCCCCTAGAGCGTTGTCGTACCCTCACCTGGACCCTAAACCGTCCCCGTCCGCTAACCCTAACCCTGGCCCGAACACTAACCCTAACCCTTCTCCGAAGCCTGACCCTCAGCCGTCCCCTAATCCTAACCCGTACGCTGACACTAACCCACGCACTCACACGGACGCTCCCCCTAGAGCGTTGTCGTACCCTCACCTGGACCCTAAACCGTCCCCGTCCCCTAACCCTAACCCTAGCCCGAACCCTAACCCTAACCCTTCCCCGAAGCCTGACCCTCAGCCGTCCCCTAATCCTAACCCGTACGCTGACACTAACCCACGCACTCACACGGACGCTCCCCCTAGAGCGTTGTCGTACCCTCACCTGGACCCTAAACCGTCCCCGTCCCCTAACCCTAACCCTAGCCCGAACCCTAACCCTAACCCTTCCCCGAAGCCTGACCCTCAGCCGTCCCCTAATCCTAACCCTTACGCTGACACTAACCCGCGCCCTCACACGTACGCTCCCCTTAGAGCGTTGTCGTACCCTCACCTGGACCCTAAACCGTCCCCGTCCCCTAACCCTAACCCTAGCCCGAACCCTAACCCTAACCCTTCCCCGAAGCCTGACCCTCAGCCGTCCCCTAATCTAACCCGTACGCTGACACTAACCCGCGCCCTCACACGTACGCTCCCCCTAGAGCGTTGTCGTACCCTCACCTGGACCCTAAACCGTCCCCGTCCGCTAACCCTAACCCTGGCCCGAACACTAACCCTAACCCTTAGCCGAAGCCTGACCCTCAGCCGTCCCCTAATCCTAACCCGTACGCTGACACTAACCCACGCACTCACACGGACGCTCCCCCTAGAGCGTTGTCGTACCCTCACCTGGACCCTAAACCGTCCCCGTCCCCTAACCCTAACCCTAGCCCGAACCCTAACCCTAACCCTTCCCCGAAGCCTGACCCTCAGCCGTCCCCTAATCCTAACCCGTACGCTGACACTAACCCGCGCCCTCACACGTACGCTCCCCCTAGAGCGTTGTCGTATCCTCACCTGGACCCTAAACCGTCCCCGTCCCCTAACCCTAACCCTAGCCCGAACCCTAACCCTAACTCTTCCCCGAAGCCTGACCCTCAGCCGTCCACTAATCCTAACCCGTACGCTGACACTAACCCGCGCCCTCACATGTACACTCCCCCTAGAGCGTTGTCGTACCCTCACCTGGACCCTAAACCGTCCCCGTCCCCTAACCCTAACCCTAGCCCGAACCCTAACCCTAACCATTCCCCGAAGCGTGACCCTCAGCCGTCCCCTAATCTAACCCGTACGCTGACACTAACCCGCGCCCTCACACGTACGCTCCCCCTAGAGCGTTGTCGTACCCTCACCTGGACCCTAAACCGTCCCCGTCCGCTAACCCTAACCCTGGCCCGAACACTAACCCTAACCCTTCTCCGAAGCCTGACCCTCAGCCGTCCCCTAATCCTAACCCGTACGCGGACACTAACCCACGCACTCACACGGACGCTCCCCCTAGAGCGTTGTCGTACCCTCACCTGGACCCTAAACCGTCCCCGTCCCCTAACCCTAACCCTAGCCCGAACCCTAACCCTAACCCTTCCCCGAAGCCTGACCCTCAGCCGTCCCCTAATCCTAACCCGTACGCTGACACTAACCCACGCACTCACACGGACGCTCCCCCTAGAGCGTTGTCGTACCCTCACCTGGACCCTAAACCGTCCCCGTCCCCTAACCCTAACCCTAGCCCGAACCCTAACCCTAACCCTTCCCCGAAGCCTGACCCTCAGCCGTCCCCTAATCCTAACCCGTACGCTGACACTAACCCGCGGCCTCACACGTACACTCTCCCTAGAGCGTTGTCGTACCCTCACCTGGACCCTAAACCGTCCCCGTCCCCTAACCCTAACCCTAGCCCGAACCCTAACCCTCACCCTTCCCCGAAGCCTGACCCTCAGCCGTCCCCTAATCCTAACCCGTACGCTGACACTAACCCGCGCCCTCACACGTACGCTCCCCCTAGAGCGTTGTCGTACCCTCACCTGGACCCTAAACCGTCCCCGTCCCCTAACCCTAACCCTAGCCCGAACCCTAACCCTAACCCTTCCCCGAAGCCTGACCCTCAGCCGTCCCCTAATCCTAACCCGTACGCTGACACTAACCCGCGCCCTCACACGTACGCTCCCCCTAGAGCGTTGTCGTACCCTCACCTGGACCCTAAACCGTCCCCGTCCCCTAACCCTAACCCTAGCCCGAACACTAACCCTAACCCTTCCCCGAAGCCTGACCCTCAGCCGTCCCCTAATCCTAACCCGTACGCTGACACTAACCCGCGCCCTCACACGTACGCTCCCCCTAGAGCGTTGTCGTACCCTCACATGGACCCTAAACCGTCCCCGTCCCCTAACCCTAACCCTAGCCCGAACCCTAAACCTAACCCTTCCCCGAAGCCTGACCCTCAGCCGTCCCCTAATCCTAACCCGTACGCTGACACTAACCCGCGCTCTCACACGTACGCTCCCCCTAGAGCGTTGTCGTACCCTCACCTGGACCCTAAACCGTCCCCGTCCCCTAACCCTAACCCTAGCCCGAACCCTAACCCTAACCCTTCCCCGAAGCCTGACCCTCAGCCGTCCCCTAATCCTAACCCGTACGCTGACACTAACCCACGCACTCACACGGACGCTCCCCCTAGAGCGTTGTCGTACCCTCACCTGGACCCTAAACCGTCCCCGTCCCCTAACCCTAACCCTAGCCCGAACCCTAACCCTAACCCTTCCCCGAAGCCTGACCCTCAGCCGTCCCCTAATCCTAACCCTTACGCTGACACTAACCCGCGCCCTCACACGTACGCTCCCCTTAGAGCGTTGTCGTACCCTCACCTGGACCCTAAACCGTCCCCGTCCCCTAACCCTAACCCTAGCCCGAACCCTAACCCTAACCCTTCCGCGAAGCCTGACCCTCAGCCGTCCCCTAATCTAACCCGTACGCTGACACTAACCCGCGCCCTCACACGTACGCTCCCCCTAGAGCGTTGTCGTACCCTCACCTGGACCCTAAACCGTCCCCGTCCGCTAACCCTAACCCTGGCCCGAACACTAACCCTAACCCTTCTCCGAAGCCTGACCCTCAGCCGTCCCCTAATCCTAACCCGTACGCTGACACTAACCCACGCACTCACACGGACGCTCCCCCTAGAGCGTTGTCGTACCCTCACCTGGACCCTAAACCGTCCCCGTCCCCTAACCCTAACCCTAGCCCGAACCCTAACCCTAACCCTTCCCCGAAGCCTGACCCTCAGCCGTCCCCTAATCCTAACCCGTACGCTGACACTAACCCACGCACTCACACGGACGCTCCCCCTAGAGCGTTGTCGTACCCTCACCTGGACCCTAAACCGTCCCCGTCCCCTAACCCTAACCCTAGCCCGAACCCTAACCCTAACCCTTCCCCGAAGCCTGACCCTCAGCCGTCCCCTAATCCTAACCCTTACGCTGACACTAACCCGCGCCCTCACACGTACGCTCCCCTTAGAGCGTTGTCGTACCCTCACCTGGACCCTAAACCGTCCCCGTCCCCTAACCCTAACCCTAGCCCGAACCCTAACCCTAACCCTTCCCCGAAGCCTGACCCTCAGCCGTCCCCTAATCTAACCCGTACGCTGACACTAACCCGCGCCCTCACACGTACGCTCCCCCTAGAGCGTTGTCGTACCCTCACCTGGACCCTAAACCGTCCCCGTCCGCTAACCCTAACCCTGGCCCGAACACTAACCCTAACCCTTAGCCGAAGCCTGACCCTCAGCCTTCCCCTAATCCTAACCCGTACGCTGACACTAACCCACGCACTCACACGGACGCTCCCCCTAGAGCGTTGTCGTACCCTCACCTGGACCCTAAACCGTCCCCGTCCCCTAACCCTAACCCTAGCCCGAACCCTAACCCTAACCCTTCCCCGAAGCCTGACCCTCAGCCGTCCCCTAATCCTAACCCGTACGCTGACACTAACCCGCGCCCTCACACGTACGCTCCCCCTAGAGCGTTGTCGTATCCTCACCTGGACCCTAAACCGTCCCCGTCCCCTAACCCTAACCCTAGCCCGAACCCTAACCCTAACTCTTCCCCGAAGCCTGACCCTCAGCCGTCCACTAATCCTAACCCGTACGCTGACACTAACCCGCGCCCTCACATGTACACTCCCCCTAGAGCGTTGTCGTACCCTCACCTGGACCCTAAACCGTCCCCGTCCCCTAACCCTAACCCTAGCCCGAACCCTAACCCTAACCATTCCCCGAAGCGTGACCCTCAGCCGTCCCCTAATCTAACCCGTACGCTGACACTAACCCGCGCCCTCACACGTACGCTCCCCCTAGAGCGTTGTCGTACCCTCACCTGGACCCTAAACCGTCCCCGTCCGCTAACCCTAACCCTGGCCCGAACACTAACCCTAACCCTTCTCCGAAGCCTGACCCTCAGCCGTCCCCTAATCCTAACCCGTACGCGGACACTAACCCACGCACTCACACGGACGCTCCCCCTAGAGCGTTGTCGTACCCTCACCTGGACCCTAAACCGTCCCCGTCCCCTAACCCTAACCCTAGCCCGAACCCTAACCCTAACCCTTCCCCGAAGCCTGACCCTCAGCCGTCCCCTAATCCTAACCCGTACGCTGACACTAACCCACGCACTCACACGGACGCTCCCCCTAGAGCGTTGTCGTACCCTCACCTGGACCCTAAACCGTCCCCGTCCCCTAACCCTAACCCTAGCCCGAACCCTAACCCTAACCCTTCCCCGAAGCCTGACCCTCAGCCGTCCCCTAATCCTAACCCGTACGCTGACACTAACCCGCGGCCTCACACGTACACTCTCCCTAGAGCGTTGTCGTACCCTCACCTGGACCCTAAACCGTCCCCGTCCCCTAAACCTAACCCTAGCCCGAACCCTAACCCTCACCCTTCCCCGAAGCCTGACCCTCAGCCGTCCCCTAATCCTAACCCGTACGCTGACACTAACCCGCGCCCTCACACGTACGCTCCCCCTAGAGCGTTGTCGTACCCTCACCTGGACCCTAAACCGTCCCCGTCCCCTAACCCTAACCCTAGCCCGAACCCTAACCCTAACCCTTCCCCGAAGCCTGACCCTCAGCCGTCCCCTAATCCTAACCCGTACGCTGACACTAACCCGCGCCCTCACACGTACGCTCCCCCTAGAGTGTTGTCGTACCCTCACCTGGACCCTAAACCGTCCCCGTCCCCTAACCCTAACCCTAGCCCGAACCCTAACCCTAACCCTTCCCCGAAGCCTGACCCTCAGCCGTCCCCTAATCTAACCCGTACGCTGACACTAACCCGCGCCCTCACACGTACGCTCCCCCTAGAGCGTTGTCGTATCCTCTACTGGACCCTAAACCGTCCCCGTCCCCTAACCCTAACCCTAGCCCGAACCCTAACCCTAACTCTTCCCCGAAGCCTGACCCTCAGCCGTCCCCTAATCCTAACCCGTACAGTGACACTAACCCGCGCCCTCACACGTACGCTCCCCCTAGAGCGTTGTCGTACCCTCACCTGGACCCTAAACCGTCCCCGTCCCCTAACCCTAACCCTAGCCCGAACCCTAACCCTAACCCTTCCCCGAAGCCTGACCCTCAGCCGTTCCTTAATCCTAACCCGTACGCTGACACTAACCCGCGCCCTCACACGTACGCTCCCCCTAGAGCGTTGTCGTACCCTCCCCTGGACCCTAAACCGTCCCCGTCCCCTAACGCTAACCCTAGCCCGAACCCTAACCCTAACCCTTCCCCGAAGCCTGACCCTCAGCCGTCCCCTAATCCTAACCCGTACGCTGACACTAACCCACGCACTCACACGGACGCTCCCCCTAGAGCGTTGTCGTACCCTCACCTGGACCCTAAACCGTCCCCGTCCCCTAACCCTAACCCTAGCCCGAACCCTAACCCTAACCCTTCCCCGAAGCCTGACCCTCAGCCGTCCCCTAATCCTAACCCGTACGCTGACACTAACCCGCGCCCTCACACGTACGCTCCCCCTAGAGCGTTGTCGTACCCTCACCTGGACCCTAAACCGTCCCCGTCCCCTAACCCTAACCCTAGCCCGAACCCTAACCCTAACCCTTCCCCGAAGCCTGACCCTCAGCCGTCCCCTAATCCTAACCCGTACGCTGACACTAACCCACACCCTCACACGTACGCTCCCCCTAGAGCGTTGTCGTACCCTCACCTGGACCCTAAACCGTCCCCGTCCCCTAACCCTAACCCTAGCCCGAACCCTAACCCTAACCCTTCCCCGAAGCCTGACCCTCACCCGTCCCCTAATCCTAACCCGTACGCTGACACTAACCCGCGCCCTCACACGTACGCTCCCCCTAGAGCGTTGTCGTACCCTCACCTGGACCCTAAACCGTCCCTGTCCCCTAACCCTAACCCTAACCCTAGCCCGAACCCTAACCCTAACCCTTCCCCGAAGCCTGACCCTCACCCGTCCCCTAATCCTAACCCGTACGCTGACACTAAACCGCGCCCTCACACGTACGCTCCCCCTAGAGTGTTGTCGTACCCTCACCTGGACCCTAAACCGTCCCTGTCCCCTAACCCTAACCCTAGCCCGAACCCTAACCCTAACTCTTCGCCTAAGCCTGACACTCACCCGTCCCCTAATCCTAACCCGTACGCTAACACTAAACCGCGCCCTCACATGTACTCTCCCCTTAAAGCGTTGTCGTACCCTCAGATGGACCCTAAACCGTCCCCGTCCCCTAACGCTAACCCGAACCCCAACCCTAACCCTTCCCCGATGCCTGACCTTCACCCGTCCCCAAATCCTAACCTGTACGCTAATACTAACCCACGCCCTCACACGCACGATCCCCCTAGAGCGTTGTCGTACCCTCACCTAGACCCTAAACCATCCCCGTCCCCTAAACCTAACCCTAGACCGAACCCTAACCCTAACCATTCTCCGAGGCCTGACCATCACCCGTCCCCTAATCCTAACCCGTACGCTGACACTAACCCGCGCCCTCACACGTACGCTCCCCCTAGAGCGTTGTCGTACCCTCACCTGGACCCTAAACCGTCCCCGTCCCCTAACCCTAACCCTAGCCCGAACCCTAACCCTAACCCTTCCCCGAAGCCTGACCCTCACCCGTCCCCTAATCCTAACCCGTACGCTGACACTAACCCGCGCCCTCACACGTACGCTCCCCCTAGAGCGTTGTCGTACCCTCACCTGGACCCTAAACCGTCCCTGTCCCCTAACCCTAACCCTAACCCTAGCCCGAACCCGAACCCTAACCCTTCCCCGAAGCCTGACCCTCAGCCGTCCCCTAATCCTAACCCGTACGCTGACACTAACCCGCGCCCTCACACGTACGCTCCCCCTAGAGCGTTGTCGTACCCTCACCTGGACCCTAAACCGTCCCCGTCCCCTAACCCTAACCCTAGCCCGAACCCTAACCCTAACCCTTCCCCGAAGCCTGACCCTCACCCGTCCCCTAGTCATAACCCGTACGCTGAAACTAACCCACGCCCTCACACGTACGCTCCCCCTAGAGCGTTGTCGTACACTCACCTGGACCCTAAACCGTCCCTGTCCCCTAACCCTAACCCAAGCCCGAACCCTAACCCTAAGCCTTCCCCGAAGCCTGACCCTCACCCGTCCCCTAATCCTAACCCGTACGCTGACAATAACCCAAACCCTCACACGTACGCTCCCCCTAGAGCATTGTCGTACCCTCACCTGGACCCTAAACCGTCCCCGTCCCCTAACCCTAACCCTAGCCCGAACCCTAACCCTAACCCTTCCCCGAAGCCTGACCCTCACCCGTCCCCTAATCCTAACCCGTACGCTGACACTAACCCGCGCCCTCACACATACGCTCCCCCTAGAGCGTTGTCGTACCCTCACCTGGACCCTAAACCGTCCCTGTCCACTAACCCTAACCCTAACCCTAGCCCGAACCCTAACCCTAACCCTTCCCCGAAGCCTGACCCCACCCGTCCCCTAATCCTAACCCGTACGCTGACACTAAACCGCGCCCTCACTCGTACGCTCTTCTAGAGCGTAGTCGTACCCTCACCTGGACCCTAAACCGTCCCTGTCCCCTAACCCTAACCCTAGCCCGAACCCTAACCCTAACACTTCGCCTAAGCCTGACACTCACCCGTCCCCTAATCCTAACCCGTACGCTAAAACTAAACCGCGCCCTCACATGTACTCTCCCCTTAAAGCGTTGTCGTACACTCAGATGGACCCTAAACCGTCCCCGTCCCCTAACCCTAACCCTAGCCCGAACCCTAACCCTAACCCTTCCCCGAAGCCTGACGCTCACCCGTCACCTAATCCTAACCGGTACGCAAGCACTAACCCACGCCCTCACACGCCCGCTCCCCCTAAAGCGTTTTCATACCCTGACCTTCACCCTAAACCGTCCCAGTCCCCTAACCCTAACCCTAGCCCGAACCCTAACACTAACACTTCGCCGAAGCCTGACCCTCATCCGTCCCGTAATCCTAACCCGTACTCTCACAATAACACGCGCCCTCACACTCACGCACACCCTAAAGTGTTTTCGTACCCTCACCTGGATCCTAAACCTTCCCAGTCCCCTAACCCTAACCCTAGCCTGAACCCTAACCATAACACTTCCCCGAAGCCTGACCCTCACCCGTTCCCTAATCCTAACCCGTACGCTAACACTAACACGCGCCCTCACACGCACGCTCCCCCTAAAACGTTGTCGTACCCTCACCTGGATCCTAAACCATCCCCGTCCCCTAACCCTAACCCTAGCCCGAACACTTACCCTAACACTTCAGCTAATCCTGACACTCACCCGTCCCCTAATCCTAACCCGTACGCTAACACTAACCCGCGCCCTCACATGCACGCTCCCCTTAAAGCGTTGTCGTACCCTCACATGTACCCTAAACCGTCCCCGTCCCCTAAGTCTAAACCTAGCCCGAACCCTAACACTAACACTTCGCCGAAGCCTGACCCTCACCCGTCCCCTAATCCTAACCCGTACGCTAACACTAACCCGCGCCCTCACACTCACGCTCACCCTAAAGCGTTGTCGTACCCTCAACTGTTCCTAAAACGTCCCCTTCCCCTAACCCTATCCATAGCCCGAACCCTAACGCTAACACTTCCCCGAAGCCTGACCCTCACCCATCCCCTAATCCTAACCCGGACGCTAACACTAACCCACGCCCTCACACGCACGCTCCCCCTAAAGCGTTGTCGTAACCTCACCTGGACCCTAAACCGTCCCCGTCACCTAATCCTAACCCTAGCCCTAACCCTAACCCTAACGCTTCCCCGAAGCCTGACCCTCACCCGGCCCATAATCCTAACCCGTACGCTAACACTAACCCGCGCCCTCACACGCACGCGCTCCCTAAAGCACTATCATACCCTCACCTGGACCCTAAACCCTCCCCGTCCCCTAACCCTAACCCTAGCCCGAACCCTAACCCTAACCCTTCCTCGAAGCCTGACACTCAGCCGTCCCCTAATCCTAACCCGTACGATGACACTAACCCACGCCCTCACACGTACTCTCCCCCTAGAGCGTTGTCGTACCCTCACCTGGACCCTAAACCGTCCCCGTCCCCTAACCCTAACCCTAGCCCGAACCCTAACCCTAACCCTTCCCCGAAGCCTGACCCTCACCCGTCCCCTAATCCTAACCCGTACGCTGACACTAACCCGCACCCTCACACGTACGCTCCCCCTAGAGCGTTGTCGTACCCTCACCTGGACCCTAAACCGTCCCTGTCCCCTAACCCTAACCCTAACCCTAGCCCGAACCCTAACCCTAACACTTCCCCGAAGCCTGACCCCACACGTCCCCTAATCCTAACCCTTATGCTGACACTAACCCGCGCCCTCACACGTACGCTCCCCCTAGAGCGTTGTCGTACGCTCACCTGGACCCTAAACCGTCCCCGTCCCCTAACCCTAACCCTAGCCCGAACCCTAACCCTAACCCTTCCCCGAAGCCTGATCCTCACCCGTCCCATAATCCTAACCCGTACGCTGACACTAACCCGCGCCCTCACATGTACGCTCCCCCTAGAGCGTTGTCGTACCCTCACCTGGTCCCTAAAATCGTCCCCGTCCCCTAACCCTAACCCTAGCCCGATCCCTAACCCTAACCCTTCCCCGAAGCCTTACCCTCACCCGTCCCCTGATCCTAACCCGTACGCTGACACTAACCCGCGCCCTCACAGGTACGCTCCCCCTAGAGCGTTGTCGTACCCTCACCTGGACCCTAAACCGTCCCCGTCCCCTAACCCTAACCCTAGCCCGAACCCTAACCCTAACCCTTCCCCGAAGCCTGACCCTCACCCGTCCCCTAATCCTAACCCGTACGCTGACACTAACCCGCGCCCTCACAGGTACGCTCCCCCTAGAGCGCTGTTGTACCCTCACCTGGACCCTAAACCGTCCCCGTCCCCTAACCCTAACCCTAGCCCGAACCCTAACCCTAACACTTCCCCGAAGCCTGACCCTCAACCGTCCCCTAATCCTAACCCGTACGCTGACACTAACCCACGCCCTCACACGTACGCTCCCCCTAGAGCGTTGTCGTACCCTCACCTGGACCCTAAACCTTCCCCGTCCCCTAACCCTAACCCTAGCCAGAACCCTAACACTAACCCTTCCCCGAAGCCTGACCCTCAGCCGTCCCCTAATCCTAACCCGTACGCTGACACTAACCCGCACCCTCACACGTACGCTCCCCCTAGAGCATTGTCGAACCCTCACCTGGACCCTAAACCGTCCCCGTCCCCTAACCCTAACCCTAGCCCGAACCCTAACCCTAACCCTTCCCCGAAGCCTGACCCTCACCCGTCCCCTAATCCTAACCCGTACGCTGACACTAACCCGCGCCCTCACACGTACGCTCCCCTAGAGCGTTGTCGTACCCTCACCTGGACCCTAAACCGTCCCCGTCCCCTAACCCTAACCCTAGCCCGAACCCTAACCCTAACCCTTCCCCGAAGCCTGACCCTCACCCGTCCCCTAATCCTAACCCGTACGCTGACACTAACCCGCGCCCTCACATGTACGCTCCCCCTAGAGCGTTGTCGTACCCTCACCTGGACCCTAAACCGTCCCCGTCCCCTAACCCTAACCCTAGCCCGAACCCTAACCCTAACACTTCCCTGAAATCTGACCCTCAGCCGTCCCCTAATCCTAACCCGTACGCTGACACTAACCCGCGCCCTCACACGTACGCTCCCCCTAGAGCGTTGTCGTACCCTCACCTGGACCCTAAACCGTCCCCGTCCCCTAACCCTAACCCTAGCCCGAACCCTAACCCTAACCCTTCCCCGAAGCCTGACCCTCAGCCGTCCCCTAATCCTAACCCGTACGCTGACACTAAACCGCGCCCTCACACGTACGCTCCCCCTAGAGCGTTGTCGTACCCTCACCTGGACCCTAAACCGTCCCCATCCCAACCCTAACCCTAGCCCGAACCCTAACCCTAACCCTTCCCCGAAGCCTGACCCTCACCCGTCCCCTAATCCTAACCCGTACGCTGACACTAACCCACACCCTCACACATACGCTCCCCCTAGAGCGTTGTCGTACCCTCACCTGGACCCTAAACCGTCCCAGTCCCCTAACCCTAACCCTAGCCCGAACCCTAACCCTAACCCTTCCCCGAAGCCTGACCCTCACCCGTCCCCTAATCCTAACCCGTACGCTGACACTAACCCGCGCCCTCACACGTACGCTCCCCCTAGAGCGTTGTCGTACCCACACCTGGACCCTAAACCGTCCCTGTACCCTAACCCTAACCCTAACCCTAGCCCGAACCCTAACCCTAACCCTTCCACGAAGCCTGACCCCACCCGTCCCCTAATCCTAACCCGTACGCTAACACTAAACCGCGCCCTCACACGTACGCTCCCCCTAGAGCGTTGTCGTACCCTCACCTGGACCCTAAACCGTCCCTGTCTCCTAACCCTAACCCTAGCCCGAACCCTAACCCTAACTCTTCGCCTAAGCCTGACACTCACCCGTCCCCTAATCCTAACCCGTACGGTAACACTAAACCGCGCCCTCACATGTACTCTCCCCTTAAAGCGTTGTCGTACCCTTACCTGGACCCTAAACCGTCCCCGTCCCATAACCCTAACCCTAGACCTAACGCTAACCCTAACCCTTCTCCGAAGCCTGACCCTCACCCGTCCCCTAATCCTAACCCGTACGCTAACACTAACCTACGCTTTCACACGCTCGCTCCCCCTAAAGCGTTGTCGTACCCTCACCTGGACCCTAAACCGTCCCCGTCCCCTAACCCTAACCCTAGCCCGAACCCTAACCCTAACCCTTCCCCGAAGCCTGACCCTCACCCGTCCCCTAATCCTAACCCGTACGCTGACACTAACCCGCGCCCTCACACATACGCTCCCCCTAGAGCGTTGTCGTACCCTCACCTGGACCCTAAACCGTCCCTGTCCACTAACCCTAACCCTAACCCTAGCCCGAACCCTAACCCTAACCCTTCCCCGAAGCCTGACCCCACCCGTCCCCTAATCCTTACCCGTACGCTGACACTAAACCTCGCCCTCACTCGTACGCTCCCCCTAGAGCGTTGTCGTACCCTCACCTGGACCCTAAACCGTCCCTGTCCCCTAACCCTAACCCTAGCCCGAACCCTAACCCTAACTCTTCGCCTAAGCCTGACACTCACCCGTCCCCTAATCCTAACCCGTACGCTAAAACTAAACCGCGCCCTCACATGTACTCTCCCCTTAAAGCGTTGTCGTACCCTCAGATGGACCCTAAACCGTCCCCGTCCCCTAACCCTAACCCGAACCCCAACCCTAAACCTTCCCCGATGCCTGACCTTCACCCGTCCCCAAATCCTAACCTGTACGCTAATACTAACCCACGCCCTCACACGCAAGCTCCCCCTAGAGCGTTGTCGTACCCTCACCTAGACCCTAAACCATCTCCGTCCCCTAACCCTAACCCTAGACCGAACCCTAACCCTAACCATTCTCCGAGCCCTGACCATCACCATTCCAATAATCCTAACCCGTACGCTAACACTAACCCGCGCCCTCACACGCACGCTCCCCATAAGGCGTTGTCGTACCCTCACCTGGACCCTATACCGTCCCCGTCCCCGAACCCTAGCCCGAAACCTAACCCTAACCCTTCCCCGAAGACTGACCCTCACCCGTCACCTAATCCTAACCCGTACAGTAACACTAACCCACGCCCTCAGACACATGCTCAACCTAAAGCGTTGTCGTATCCTCACCTGGACCCTAAACCCTCCCCGTCCCCTAACCCTAACCCTAGCTCGAACCCTAACCCTAACCCTTCCCCGAAGCCTGACGCTCACCCGTCACCTAATCCTAACCGGTATGCAAGCACTAACCCGCGCCCTCACAGGTACGCTCCCCCTAGAGCGCTGTTGTACCCTCACCTGGACCCTAAACCGTCCCCGTCCCCTAACCCTAACCCTAGCCCGAACCCTAACCCTAACACTTCCCCGAAGCCTGACCCTCAACCGTCCCCTAATCCTAACCCGTACGCTGACACTAACCCACGCCCTCACACGTACGCTCCCCCTAGAGCGTTGTCGTACCCTCACCTGGACCCTAAACCGTCCCCGTCCCCTAACCCTAACCCTAGCCAGAACCCTAACACTAACCATTCCCCGAAGCCTGACCCTCAGCCGTCCCCTAATCCTAACCCGTACGCTGACACTAACCCGCACCCTCACACGTACGCTCCCCCTAGAGCATTGTCGTACCCTCACCTGGACCCTAAACCGTCCCCGTCCCCTAACCCTAACCCTAGCCCGAACCCTAACCCTAACCCTTCCCCGAAGCCTGACCCTCACCCGTCCCCTAATCCTAACCCGTACGCTGACACTAACCCGCGCCCTCACACGTACGCTCCCCTAGAGCGTTGTCGTACCCTCACCTGGACCCTAAACCGTCCCCGTCCCCTAACCCTAACCCTAGCCCGAACCCTAACCCTAACCCTTCCCCGAAGCCTGACCCTCACCCGTCCCCTAATCCTAACCCGTACGCTGACACTAACCCGCGCCCTCACACGTACGCTCCCCCTAGAGCGTTGTCGTACCCTCACCTGGACCCTAAACCGTCCCCGTCCCCTAACCCTAACCCTAGCCCGAACCCTAACCCTAACACTTCCCTGAAATCTGACCCTCAGCCGTCCCCTAATCCTAACCCGTACGCTGACACTAAACCGCGCCCTCACACGTACGCTCCCCCTAGAGCGTTGTCGTACCCTCAGCTGGACCCTAAACCGTCCCTGTACCCTAACCCTAACCCTAACCCTAGCCCGAACCCTAACCCTTCCACGAAGCCTGACCCCACCCGTCCCCTAATCCTAACCCGTACGCTAACACTAAACCGCGCCCTCACACGTACGCTCCCCCTAGAGCGTTGTCGTACCGTCACCTGGACCCTAAACCGTCCCTGTCTCCTAACCCTAACCCTAGCCCGAACCCTAACCCTAACTCTTCGCCTAAGCCTGACACTCACCCGTCCCCTAATCCTAACCCGTACGGTAACACTAAACCGCGCCCTCACATGTACTCTCCCCTTAAAGCGTTGTCGTACCCTTACCTGGACCCTAAACCGTCCCCGTCCCATAACCCTAACCCTAGACCTAACGCTAACCCTAACCCTTCTCCGAAGCCTGACCCTCACCCGTCCCCTAATCCTAACCCGTACGCTAACACTAACCTACGCTTTCACACGCTCGCTCCCCCTAAAGTGTTGTCGTACCCTCACCTGGACCCAAAACCGTCCCCGTCCCCTAACCCTAACCCTAGCCCGAACCCTAACCCTAACCCTTCCCCGAAGCCTGACCCTCACCCGTCCCCTAATCCTAACCCGTACGCTGACACTAACCCGCGCCCTCACACATACGCTCCCCCTAGAGCGTTGTCGTACCCTCACCTGGACCCTAAACCGTCCCTGTCCACTAACCCTAACCCTAACCCTAGCCCGAACCCTAACCCTAACCCTTCCCCGAAGCCTGACCCCACCCGTCCCCTAATCCTAACCCGTACGCTGACACTAAACCGCGCCCTCACTCGTACGCTCCCCCTAGAGCGTTGTCGTACCCTCACCTGGACCCTAAACCGTCCCTGTCCCCTAACCCTAACCCTAGCCCGAACCCTAACCCTAACTCTTCGCCTAAGCCTGACACTCACCCGTCCCCTAATCCTAACCCGTACGCTAAAACTAAACCGCGCCCTCACATGTACTCTCCCCTTAAAGCGTTGTCGTACCCTCAGATGGACCCTAAACCGTCCCCGTCCCCTAACCCTAACCCGAACCCCAACCCTAACCCTTCCCCGATGCCTGACCTTCACCCGTCCCCAAATCCTAACCTGTACGCTAATACTAACCCACGCCCTCACACGCAAGCTCCCCCTAGAGCGTTGTCGTACCCTCACCTAGACCCTAAACCATCCCCGTCCCCTAACCCTAACCCTAGACCGAACCCTAACCCTAACCATTCTCCGAGGCCTGACCATCACCCGTCCCATAATCCTAACCCGTACGCTAACACTAACACGCGCCCTCACACGCACGCTCCCCATAAGGCGTTGTCGTACCCTCACCTGGACCCTATACCGTCCCCGTCCCCGAACCCTAGCCCGAAACCTAACCCTAACCCTTCCCCGAAGACTGACCCTCACCCGTCACCTAATCCTAACCCGTACAGTAACACTAACCCACGCCCTCAGACACATGCTCAACCTAAAGCGTTGTCGTACCCTCACCTGGACCCTAAACCGTCCCTGTCCCCTAACCCTAACCCTAGCCCGAACCCGAACCCTAACCCTTCCCCGAAGCCTGACACCACCCGTCCCCTAATCCTAACCCGTACGCTGACACTAACTCGCGCCCTCACACGTACGCTCCCCCTAGAGCGTTGTCGTACCCTCACCTGGACCCTAAACCGTCCCCGTCCCCTAACCCTAACCCTAGCCCGAACCCTAACCCTAACCCTTCCCCGAAGACTGACCCTCACCCGTCACCTAATCCTAACCCGTACAGTAACACTAACCCACGCCCTCAGACGCATGCTCAACCTAAAGCGTTGTGGTATCCTCACCTGGACCCTAAACCCTCCCCATCCCCTAACCCTAACCCTAGCCCGAACCCTAACCCTAACCCTTCCCCGAAGCCTGACGCTCACCGGTCACCTAATCCTAAACGGTACGCAAGCACTAACCCACGCCCTCACACGCCCGCTCCCCCTAAAGCGTTTTCATACCCTGATCTGGACCCTAAACCGTCCCAGTCCCCTAACCCTAACCCTAGCCCGAACCCTAACACTAACACTTCGCCGAAGCCTGAACCTCATCCGTCCCGTAATCCTAACCCATACTCTCACAATAACACGCGCCCTCACACTCACGCACACCCTAAAGTGTTGTCGTACCCTCACCTGGATCCTAAACCTTCCCACTCCCCTAACCCTAACCCTAGCCTGAACCCTAACCATAACACTTCCCCGAAGCCTGACCCTCACCCGTTCCCTAATCCTAACCCGTACGCTAACACTAACACGCGCCCTCACACGCACGCTCCCCCTAAAACGTTGTCGTACCCTCACCTGGATCCTAAACCATCCCCGTCCCCTAACCCTAACCCTAGCCCGAACACTAACCCTAACACTTCAGCTAATTCTGACACTCATCCGTCCCCTAATCCTAACCCGTACGCTAACACTAACCCGCGCCCTCACATGCACGCTCCCCTTAAAGCGTTGTCGTACCCTCACATGTACCCTAAACCGTCCCCGTCCCCTAAGTCTAAACCTAGCCCGAACCCTAACACTAACACTTCGCCGAAGCCTGACCCTCACCCGTCCCCTAATCCTAACCCATACGCTAACACTAACCCGCGCCCTCACACTCACGCTCACCCTAAAGCGTTGTCGTACCCTCAACTGTTCCTAAACCGTCCCCTTCCCCTAACCCTATCCATAGCAGGAACCCTAACCCTAACACTTCCCCGAAGCCTGACCCTCACCCATCCCCTAATCCTAACACGGACGCTAACACTAACCCACGCCCTCACACGCACGCTCCCCCTAAAGCGTTGTCGTAACCTCACCTGGACCCTAAACCGTCCCCGTCACCTAATCCTAACCCTAGCCCTAACCCTAACCCTAACGCTTCCCCGAAGCCTGACCCTCACCCATCCCATAATCCTAACCCGTACGCTAACACTAACCCGCGCCCTCACACGCACGCGCTCCCTAAAGAATTATCATACCCTCACCTGGACCCTAAACCCTCCCCATCCCCTAACCCTAACCCTAGCCCGAACCCTAACCCTAACCCTTCCTCGAAGCCTGACACTCAGCCGTCCCCTAATCCTAACCCGTACGCTGACACTAACCCACGCCCTCACACGTACTCTCCCCCTAGAGCGTTGTCGTACCCTCACCTGGACCCTAAACCGTCCCCGTCCCCTAACCCTAACCCTAGCCCGAACCCTAACCCTAACCCTTCCCCGAAGCCTGACCCTCACCCGTCCCCTAATCCTAACCCGTACCCTGACACTAACCCGCACCCTCACACGTACGCTCCCCCTAGAGCGTTGTCGTACCCTCACCTGGACCCTAAACCGTCCCTGTCCCCTAACCCTAACCCTAACCCTAGCCCGAACCCTAACCCTAACACTTCCCTGAAGCCTGACCCCACCCGTCCCCTAATCCTAACCCGTATGCTGACACTAACCCGCGCCCTCACACGTACGCTCCCCCTAGAGCGTTGTCGTACCCTCACCTGGACCCTAAACCGTCCCCGTCCCCTAACCCTAACCCTAGCCCGAACCCTAACCCTAAACCTTCCCCGAAGCCTGACCCTCAGCCGTCCCCTAATCCTAACCAGTACGCTGACACTAACCCGCGCCCTCACACGTACGCTCCCCCTAGAGCGTTGTCGTACCCTCACCTGGACCCTAAACCGTCCCCGTCCCCTAACCCTAACCCTAGCCCGAACCCTAACCCTAACACTTCCCCGAAGCTTACCCTCACCCGTCCCCTAATCCTAACCCGTACGCTGACACTAACCCGCGCCCTCACACGTACGCTCCTCCTAGAGCGTTGTCGTACCCTCACCTGGACCCTAAACCGTCCCCATCCCCTAACCCTAACCCTAGCCCGAACCCTAACCCTAACCCTTCCCCGAAGCCTGACCCTCACCCGTCCCCTAATCCTATCCCGTACGCTGACACTAACCCGCGCCCTCACACGTACGCTCCCCCTAGAGCGTTGTCGTACCCTCACCTGGACCCTAAACCGTCCCCTAACCCTAACCCTAACCCTAGCCCGAACCCTAACCCTAACCCTTCCCCGAAGCCTGACCCTCACCCGTCACCTAATCCTAACCCGTACGCTGACACTAACCCGCGCCCTCGCATGTACGCTCCCCCTACAGCGTTGTCGTACCCTCACCTGGACCCTAAACCGTCCCAGTCCCCTAACCCTAACCCTAGCCCGAACCCTAACCCTAACCCTTCCCCGAAGCCTGACCCTCACCCGTCCCCTAATCCTAACCCGTACGCTGACACTAACCCGCGCCCTCACACGTACGCTCCCCCTAGAGCGTTGTCGTACCCTTACCTGGACCCTAAACCATCCCTGTCCCCTAACCCTAACCCTAATCCTAGCCCGAACCCTAACCCTAACCCTTCCCCGAAGCCTGACCCCACCCGTCCCCTAATCCTAACCCGTACGCTGACACTAACCCACGCCCTCACACGTACGCTCCCCCTAGAGCGTTGTCGTACCCTCACCTGGACTCTAAACCGTCCCCGTCCCCTAACCCTAACCCTAGCCCGAACCCTAACCCTAACCCTTCCCCGAAGCCTGACCCTCAGCCGTCCCCTAATCCTAACCTGTACGCTGACACTAACCCGCGCCCTCACACTTACGCTCCCCTAGAGCGTTGTCGTACCCTCACCTGGACCCTAAACCGTCCCCGTCCCCTAACCCTAACCCTAGCCCGAACCCTAACCCTAACCCTTCCCCGAAGCCTGACCCTCACCCGTCCCCTAATCAAACCCGTACGCTGACACTAACCCGCGCCCTCACACTTACGCTCCCCCTAGAGCGTTGTCGTACCCTCACCTGGTCCCTAAAACCGTCCCCGTCCCCTAACCCTAACCCTAGCCCGAACCCTAACCCTAACCCTTCCCCGAAGCCTGACCCTCAGCCGTCCCCTAATCCTAACCCGTACGCTGACACTAACCCGCGCCCTCACACGTACGCTCCCCCTAGAGCGTTGTCGTACCCTCACCTGGACCCTAAACCGTCCCCGTCCCCTAACCCTAACCCTAGCCCGAACCCTAACCCTAACCCTTCCCCGAAGCCTGACCCTCAGCCGTCCCCTAATCCTAACCCGTACGCTGACACTAACCCGCGCCCTCACACGTACGCTCCCCCTAGAGCGTTGTCGTACCCTCACCTGGACCCTAAACCGTCCCCGTCCCCTAACCCTAACCCTAGCCCGAACCCTAACCCTATCCCTTCCCAGAAGCCTGACACTCACCCGTCCCCTAATCCTAACCCGTACGCTGACACTAACCCGCGCCCTCACACGTACGCTCCCCCTAGAGCGTTGTCGTACCCTCACCTGGACCCTAAACCGTCCCCGTCCCCTAACCCTAACCCTAGCCCGAACCCTAACCCTAACCCTTCCCCGAAGCCTGACCCTCACCCGTCCCCTAATCCTAACCCATACGCTGACACTAACCCGCGCCCTCACAGGTACGCTCCCCCTAGAGCGTTGTCGTACCCTCAACTGGACCCTAAACCGTCCCCGTCCCCTAACCCTAACCCTAGCCCGAACCCTAACCCTAACACTTCCCCGATGCCTGACACTCAGCCGTCCCCAAATCCTAACCTGTACGCTAATACTAACCCACGCACTCACACGCACGCTCCCCCTAGAGCGTTGTCGTACCCTCACCTAGACCCTAAACCATCCCCGTCCCCTAACCCTAACCCTAGACCGAACCCTAACCCTAACCATTCTCCGAGGCCTGACCATCACCCGTCCCATAATCCTAACCCGTACGCTAACACTAACCCGCGCCCTCACACGCACGCTCCCCATAAGGCGTTGTCGTACCCTCACCTGGACCCTATACCGTCCCCGTCCCCTAACCCTAGCCCGAACCCTAACCCTAACCCTTCCCCGAAGACTGACCCTCACCCGTCACCTAATCCTCACCCGTACAGTAACACTAACCCACGCCCTCAGACGCATGCTCAACCTAAAGCGTTGTCGTATCCTCACCTGGACCCTAAACCCTCCCCGTCCCCTAACCCTAACCCTAGCCCGAACACTAACCCTAACCCTTCCCCGAAGCCTGACGCTCACCCGTCACCTAATCCTAACCGGTACGCAAGCACTAACCCACGCCCTCACACGCCCGCTCCCCCTAAAGCGTTTTCATACCCTGACCTGGACCCTAAACCGTCCCAGTCCCCTAACCCTAACCCTAGCCCGAACCCTAACACTAACACTTCGCCGAAGCCTGACCCTCATCCGTCCCGTAATCCTAACCCGTACTCTCACAATAACACGCGCCCTCACACTCACGCACACCCTAAAGTGTTGTCGTACCCTCACCTGGATCCTAAACCTTCCCAGTCCCCTAACCCTAACCCTAGCCTGAACCCTAACCATAACACTTCCCCGAAGCCTGACCCTCACCCGTTCCCTAATCCTAACCCGTACGCTAACACTAACACGCGCCCTCACACGCACGCTCCCCCTAAAACGTTGTCGTACCCTCACCTGGATCCTAAACCATCCCCGTCCCCTAACCCTAACCCTAGCCCGAACACTAACCCTAACACTTCAGCTAATCCTGACACTAAAAGTCCCCTAATCCTAACCCGTACGCTAACACTAACCCGCGCCCTCACATGCACGCTCCCCTTAAAGCGTTGTCGTACCCTCACATGTACCCTAAACCGTCCCCTTCCCCTAAGTCTAAACCTAGCCCGAACCCTAACACTAACACTTCGCCGAAGCCTGACCCTCAGCCGTCCCCTAATCCTAACCTGTACGCTAACACTAACCCGCGCCCTCACACTCACGCTCACCCTAAAGCGTTGTCGTACCCTCAACTGTTCCTAAACCGTCCCCATCCCCTAACCCTATCCATAGCCCGAACCCTAACCCTAACACTTCCCCGAAGCCTGACCCTCACCCATCCCCTAATCCTAACCCGGACGCTGACACTAACCCACGCCCTCACACGCACGCTCCCCCTAAAGCGTTGTCGTAACCTCACCTGGACCCTAAACCGTCCCCGTCACCTAATCCTAACCCTAGCCCTAACCCTAACCCTAACGCTTCCCCGAACCCTGACCCTCACCCGGCCCATAATCCTAACCCGTACGCTAACACTAACCCGCGCCCTCACACGCACGCGCTCCCTAAAGCATTATCATACCCTCACCTGGACCCTAAACCCTCCCCGTCCCCTAACCCTAACCCTAGCCCGAACCCTAACCCTAACCCTTCCTCGAAGCCTGACACTCAGCCGTCCCCTAATCCTAACCCGTACGCTGACACTAACCCACGCCCTCACACGTACTCTCCCCCTAGAGCGTTGTCGTACCCTCACCTGGACCCTAAACCATCCCCGTCCCCTAACCCTAACCCTAGCCCGAACCCTAACCCTAACCCTTCCCCGAAGCCTGACCCTCAGCCGTCCCCTAATCCTAACCAGTACGCTGACACTAACCCACGCCCTCACACGTACTCTCCCCCTAGAGCATTGTCGTACCCTCACCTGGACCCTAAACCGTCCCCGTCACCTAACCCTAACCTTAGCCCGAACCCTAACCCTAACCCTACCCCGAAGCCTGACACTCACCCGTCCCCTAATCCTAACCCGTACGCTGACACTAACCCGCACCCTCAAACGTACGCTCCCCCTAGAGCGTTGTCGTACCCTCACCTGGAACCTAAACCGTCCCCGTCCCCTAACCCTAACCCTAGCCCGAACCCTAACCCTAACACTTCCCCGAAGCCTGACCCTCAGCCGTCCCCTAATCCTAACCCGTACGCTGACACTAACCCGCGCCCTCACACGTACGCTCCCCCTAGAGCTTTGTCGTACCCTCACCTGGACCCTAAACCTTCCCCGTCCCCTAACACTAACCCTAGCCTGAACCCTAACCGTAACCCTTCCCCGAAGCCTGACCCTCACCCGTCCCCTAATCCTAACCCGTACGCTGACACTAACCCGCGACCTCACACGTACGCTCCCCCTAGAGCGTTGTCGTACCCTCACCTGGACCCTAAACCGTCCCCGTCCCCTAACCCTAACCCTAGCCCGAAACCTAACCCTAACCCTTCCCCGAAGCCTGACCCTCACCCGTCCCCTAATCCTAACCCGTACGCTGACACTAACCCGCGCCCTCACACGTACGCTCCCCCTAGAGCGTTGTCGTACCCTCACCTGGACCCTAAACCGTCCCTGTCCCCTAACCCTAACCCTAACCCTAGCCCGAACCCGAACCCTAACCCTTCCCCGAAGCCTGACCCCACCCGTCCCCTAATCCTAACCCGTACGCTGACACTAACCCGCGCCCTCACACGTACGCTCCCCCTAGAGCGTTGTCGTACCCTCACCTGGACCCTAAACCGTCCCCGTCCCCTAACCCTAACCCTAGCCCGAACCCTAACCCTAACCCTTCCCCGAAGCCTGACCCTCAGCCGTCCCCTAATCCTAACCCGTACGCTGACACTAACCTGCGCCCTCACACGTACGCTCCCCCTAGAGCGTTGTCGTACCCTCACCTGGACCCTAAACCGTCCCCGTCCCCTAACCCTAACCCTAGCCCGAACCCTAACCCTAACCCTTCCCCGAAGCCTGACCCTCACCCGTCCCCTAATCCTAACCCGTACGCTGACACTAACCCGCGCCCTCACACGTACGCTCCCCCTAGAGCGTTGTCGTACCCTCACCTGGACCCTAAACCGTCCCCGTCCCCTAACCCTAACCCTAGCCCGAACCCTAACCCTAACACTTCCCCGAAGCCTGACCCTCACCCGTCCCCTAATCCTAACCCGTACGCTGAAACTAACCCGCGCCCTCCCACGTACGCTCCCCCTAGAGCGTTGTCGTACCCTCACCTGGACCCTAAACCGTCCCCGTCCCCTAACCCTAACCCTAGCCCGAACCCTAACCCTAACCCTTCCCCGAAGCCTGACCCTCAGCCGTCCCCTAATCCTAACCCGTACGCTGACACGAACCCACACCCTCACACGTACGCTCCCCCTAGAGCGTTGTCGTACCCTCACCTGGACCCTAAACCGTCCCCGTCCCCTAACCCTAACCCTAGCCCGAACCCTAACCCTAACCCTTCCCCGAAGCCTGACCCTCACGCGTCCCCTAATCCTAACCCGTACGCTGACACTAACCCGCGCCCTCACACGTACGCTCCCCCTAGAGCGTTGTCGTACCCTCACCTGGACCCTAAACCGTCCCTGTCCCCTAACCCTAACCCTAACCCTAGCCCGAACCCTAACCCTAACCCTTCCCCGAAGCCTGACCCCACCCGTCCCCTAATCCTAACCCGTACGCTGACACTAAACCGCGCCCTCACACGTACGCTCCCCCTAGAGCGTTGTCGTACCCTCACCTGGACCCTAAACCGTCCCTGTCCCCTAACCGTAACCCTAGCCCGAACCCTAACCCTAACTCTTCGCCTAAGCCTGACACTCACCCGTCCCCTAATCCTAACCCGTACGCTAACACTAAACCGCGCCCTCACATGTACTCTCCCCTTAAAGCGTTGTCGTACCCTCAGATGGACCCTAAACCGTACCCGTACCCTAACCCTAACCCGACCCCCAACCCTAACCCTTCCCCGATGCCTGACATTCACCCGTCCCCAAATCCTAACCTGTACGCTAATACTAACCCACGCCCTCACACGCACGCTCCCCCTAGAGCGTTGTCGTACCCTCACCTGGACCCTAAACCGTCCAGGTCGCCTAACCCTAACCCTAGCCCGAACCCTAACTC
Source organism: Globicephala melas (assembly GCF_963455315.2). Lineage (NCBI taxonomy): Eukaryota > Metazoa > Chordata > Mammalia > Artiodactyla > Delphinidae > Globicephala > Globicephala melas. The sequence goes on from NC_083314.1 coordinate 66,252,083, forward strand.
TAACCCTTCCCCGAAGCCTGACCCTCAGCCGTCCCCTAATCCTAACCCGTACGCTGACACTAACCCGCGCCCGCACACGTACTCTCCCCCTAGAGCGTTGTCGTACCCTCACCTGGACCGTAAACCGTCCCCGTCCCCTAACCCTAACCCTCGCCCGAACCCTAACCCTAACCCTTCCCCGAAGCCTGACCCTCACCCGTCCCCTAATCCTAACCCGTACGCTGACACTAACCCGCGCCCTCACACGTACGCTCCCCCTACAGCGTTGTCGTACACTCACCTGGACACTAAACCGTCCCCGTCCCCTAACCCTAACCCTAGCCCGAACCCTAACCCTAACCCTTCCCCGAAGCCTGACCCTCAGCCGTCCCCTAATCCTAACCCGTACGCTGACACTAACCCGCGCCCTCACACGTACGCACCCCCTAGAGCGTTGTCGTACCCTCACCTGGACCCTAAACCGTCCCCGTCCCCTAACCCTAACCCTAGCCCGAACCCTAACCCTAACCCTTCCCCGAAGCCTGACCCTCACCCGTCCCCTAATCCTAACCCGTACGCTGACACTAACCCGCGCCCTCACACGTACGCTCCCCCTAGAGCGTTGTCGTACCCTCACCTGGACCCTAAACCGTCCCCGTCCCCTAACCCTAACCCTAGCCCGAACCCTAACCCTAACCCTTCCCCGAAGCCTGACCCTCACCTGTCCCCTAATCCTAACCCGTACGCTGACACTAACCCGTGCCCTCACACGTACGCTCCCCCTAGAGCGTTGTCGTACCCTCACCTGGACCCTAAACCGTCCCTGTCCCCTAACCCTAACCCTAACCCTAGCCCGAACCCGAACCCTAACCCTTCCCCGAAGCCTGACACCACCCGTCCCCTAATCCTAACCCGTACGCTGACACTAACTCGCGCCCTCACACGTACGCTCCCCCTAGAGCGTTGTCGTACCCTCACCTGGACCCTAAACCGTCCCCGTCCCCTAACCCTAACCCTAGCCCGAACCCTAACCCTAACCCTTCCCCGAAGCCTGACCCTCAGCCGTCCCCTAATCCTAACCCGTACGCTGACACTAACCCGCGCCCTCACACGTACGCTCCCCCTAGAGCGTTGTCGTACCCTCCCCTGGACCCTAAACCGTCCCCGTCCCCTAACCCTAACCCTAGCCCGAACCCTAACCCTAACCCTTCCCCGAAGCCTGACCCTCACCCGTCCCCTAATCCTAACCCGTACGCTGACACTAACCCGCGCCCTCACACATACGCTCCCCCTAGAGCGTTGTCGTACCCTCACCTGGACCCTAAACCGTCCCCGTCCCCTAACCCTAACCCTAGCCCGAACCCTAACCCTAACCCTTCCCCGAAGCCTGACCCTCACCCATCCCCTAATCCTAACCCGTACGCTGACACTAACCCACACCCTCACACGTACGCTCCCCCTAGAGTGTTGTCGTACCCTCACCTGGACCCTAAACCGTCCCCGTCCCCTAACCCTAACCCTAGCCCGAACCCTAACCCTAACCCTTCCCCGAAGCCTGACCCTCACCCGTCCCCTAATCCTAACCCGTACGCTGACACTAACCCACACCCTCACACGTACGCTCCCCCTAGAGCGTTGTCGTACCCTCAGCTGGACCCTAAACCGTCCCTGTCCCCTAACCCTAACCCTAGCCCGAACCCTAACCCTAACTCTTCGCCTAAGCCTGACACTCACCCTTCCCCTAATCCTAACCCGTACGCTAACACTAAACCGCGCCCTCACATGTACTCTCCCCTTAAAGCGTTGTCGTACCCTCAGATGGACCCTAAAACGTCCCCGTCCCCTAACCCTAACCCGAACCCCAACCCTAACCCTTCCCCGATGCCTGACCTTCATCCGTCCCCAAATCCTAACCTGTACGATAATACTAACCCACGCCCTCACACGCACGCTCCCCCTAGAGCGTTGTCGTACCCTCACCTAGACCCTAAACCATCCCCGTCCCCTAACCCTAACCCTAGACCGAACCCTAACCCTAACCATTCTCCGAGGCCTGACCATCACCCGTCCCATAATCCTAACCCGTACGCTAACACTAACCCGCGCCCTCACACGCACGCTCCCCATAAGGCGTTGTCGTACCCTCACCTGGACCCTATACCGTCCCCGTCCCCTAACCCTAGCCCGAACCCTAACCCTAACCCTTCCCCGAAGACTGACCCTCACCCGTCACCTAATCCTAACCCGTACAGTAACACTAACCCACGCCCTCAGACGCATGCTCAACCTAAAGCGTTGTGGTATCCTCACCTGGACCCTAAACCCTCCCCATCCCCTAACCCTAACCCTAGCCCGAACCCTAACCCTAACCCTTCCCCGAAGCCTGACGCTCACCCGTCACCTAATCCTAACCGGTACGCAAGCACTAACCCACGCCCTCACACGCCCGCTCCCCCTAAAGCGTTTTCATACCCTGACCTGGACCCTAAACCGTCCCAGTCCCCTAACCCTAACCCTAGCCCGAACCCTAACACTAACACTTCGCCGAAGCCTGACCCTCATCCGTCCCGTAATCCTAACCCGTACTCTCACAATAACACGCGCCCTCACACTCACGCACACCCTAAAGTGTTGTCGGACCCTCACCTGGATCCTAAACCTTCCCACTCCCCTAACCCTAACCCTAGCCTGAACCCTAACCATAACACTTCCCCGAAGCCTGACCCTCACCCGTTCCCTAATCCTAACCCGTACGCTAACACTAACACGCGCCCTCACACGCACGCTCCCCCTAAAACGTTGTCGTACCCTCACCTGGATCCTAAACCATCCCCGTCCCCTAACCCTAACCCTAGCCCGAACACTAACCCTAACACTTCAGCTAATCCTGACACTCATCCGTCCCCTAATCCTAACCCGTACGCTAACACTAACCCGCGCCCTCACATGCACGCTCCCCTTAAAGCGTTGTCGTACCCTCACATGTACCCTAAACCGTCCCCGTCCCCTAAGTCTAAACCTAGCCCGAACCCTAACACTAACACTTCGCCGAAGCCTGACCCTCACCCGTCCCCTAATCCTAACCCATACGCTAACACTAACCCGTGCCCTCACACTCACGCTCACCCTAAAGCGTTGTCGTACCCTCAACTGTTCCTAAACCGTCCCCTTCCCCTAACCCTATCCATAGCCCGAACCCTAACCCTAACACTTCCCCGAAGCCTGACCCTCACCCATCCCCTAATCCTAACCCGGACGCTAACACTAACCCACGCCCTCACACGCACGCTCCCCCTAAAGCGTTGTCGTAACCTCACCTGGACCCTAAACCGTCCCCGTCACCTAATCCTAACCCTAGCCCTAACCCTAACCCTAACGCTTCCCCGAAGCCTGACCCTCACCCATCCCATAATCCTAACCCGTACGCTAACACTAACCCGCCCCCTCACACGCACGCGCTCCCTAAAGCATTATCATACCCTCACCTGGACCCTAAACCCTCCCCGTCCCCTAAGCCTAACCCTAGCCCGAACCCTAACCCTAACCCTTCCTCGAAGCCTGACACTCAGCCGTCCCCTAATCCTAACCCGTACGCTGACACTAACCCACGCCCTCACACGTACTCTCCCCCTAGAGCGTTGTCGTACCCTCACCTGGACCCTAAACCGTCCCCGTCCCCTAACCCTAACCCTAGCCCGAACCCTAACCCTAACCCTTCCCCGAAGCCTGACCCTCACCCGTCCCCTAATCCTAACCCGTACCCTGACACTAACCCGCACCCTCACACGTACGCTCCCCCTAGAGCGTTGTCGTACCCTCACCTGGACCCTAAACCGTCCCTGTCCCCTAACCCTAACCCTAACCCTAGCCCGAACCCTAACCCTAACCCTTCCCTGAAGCCTGACCCCACCCGTCCCCTAATCCTAACCCGTATGCTGACACTAACCCGCGCCCTCACACGTACGCTCCCCCTAGAGCGTTGTCGTACCCTCACCTGGACCCTAAACCGTCCCTGTCCCCTAACCCTAACCCTAGCCCGAACCCTAACCCTAAACCTTCCCCGAAGCCTGACCCTCAGCCGTCCCCTAATCCTAACCAGTACGCTGACACTAACCCGCGCCCTCACACGTACGCTCCCCCTAGAGCGTTGTCGTACCCTCACCTGGACCCTAAACCTTCCCCGTCCCCTAACCCTAACCCTAGCCCGAACCCTAACCCTAACACTTCCCCGAAGCCTGACCCTCACCCGTCCCCTAATCCTAACCCGTACGCTGACACTAACCCGCCCCCTCACACGTACGCTCCTCCTAGAGCGTTGTCGTACCCTCACCTGGACCCTAAACCGTCCCCATCCCCTAACCCTAACCCTAGCCCGAACCCTAACCCTAACCCTTCCCCGAAGCCTGACCCTCAGCCGTCCCCTAATCCTAACCCGTACGCTGACACTAACCCGCGCCCTCACACGTACGCTCCCCCTAGAGCGTTGTCGTACCCTCACCTGGACCCTAAACCGTCCCCTAACCCTAACCCTAACCCTAGCCCGAACCCTAACCCTAACCCTTCCCCGAAGCCTGACCCTCACCCGTCACCTAATCCTAACCCGTACGCTGACACTAACCCGCGCCCTCGCATGTACGCTCCCCCTACAGCGTTGTCGTACCCTCACCTGGACCCTAAACCGTCCCAGTCCCCTAACCCTAACCCTAGCCCGAACCCTAACCCTAACCCTTCCCCGAAGCCTGACCCTCACCCGTCCCCTAATCCTAACCCGTACGCTGAGACTAACCCGCGCCCTCACACGTACGCTCCCCCTAGAGCGTTGTCGTACCCTCACCTGGACCCTAAACCGTCCCTGTCCCCTAACCCTAACCCTAATCCTAGCCCGAACCCTAACCCTAACCCTTCCCCGAAGCCTGACCCCACCCGTCCCCTAATCCTAACCCGTACGCTGACACTAACCCACGCCCTCACACGTACGCTCCCCCTAGAGCGTTGTCGTACCCTCACCTGGACCCTAAACCGTCCCCGTCCCCTAACCCTAACCCTAGCCCGAACCCTAACCCTAACCCTTCCCCGAAGCCTGAACCTCACCCGTCCCCTAATCAAACCCGTACGCTGACACTAACCCGCGCCCTCACACTTACGCTCCCCCTAGAGCGTTGTCGTACCCTCACCTGGTCCCTAAAACCGTCCCCGTCCCCTAACCCTAACCCTAGCCCGAACCCTAACCCTAACCCTTCCCCGAAGCCTGACCCTCAGCCGTCCCCTAATCCTAACCCGTACGCTGACACTAACCCGTGCCCTCACACGTACGCTCCCCCTACAGCGTTGTCGTACCCTCACCTGGACCCTAAACCGTCCCCGTCCCCTAACCCTAACCCTAGCCCGAACCCTAACCCTAACCCTTCCCCGAAGCCTGACCCTCACCCGTCCCCAAATCCTAACCCATACGCTGACACTAACCCGCGCCCTCACAGGTACGCTCCCCCTAGAGCGTTGTCGTACCCTCACCTGGACCCTAAACCGTCCCCGTCCCCTAACCCTAACCCTAGCCCGAACCCTAACCCTAACACTTCCCCGATGCCTGACCCTCAGCCGTCCCCAAATCCTAACCTGTACGCTAATACTAACGCACGCCCTCACACGCACGCTCCCCCTAGAGCGTTGTCGTACCCTCACCTAGACCCTAAACCATCCCCGTCCCCTAACCCTAACCCTAGACCGAACCCTAACCCTAACCATTCTCCGAGGCCTGACCATCACCCGTCCCATAATCCTAACCTGTACGCTAACACTAACCCGCGCCCTCACACGCACGCTCCCCATAAGGCGTTGTCGTACCCTCACCTGGACCCTATACCGTCCCCGTCCCCTAACCCTAGCCCGAACCCTAACCCTAACCCTTCCCCGAAGACTGACCCTCACCCGTCACCTAATCCTAACCCGTACAGTAACACTAACCCACGCCCTCAGACGCATGCTCAACCTAAAGCGTTGTCGTATCCTCACCTGGACCCTAAACCCTCCCCGTCCCCTAACCCTAACCCTAGCCCGAACCCTAACCCTAACCCTTCCCCGAAGCCTGACGCTCACCCGTCACCTAATCCTAACCGGTACGCAAGCACTAACCCACGCCCTCACACGCCCGCTCCCCCTAAAGCGTTTTCATACCCTGACCTGGACCCTAAACCGTCCCAGTCCCCTAACCCTAACCCTAGCCCGAACCCTAACACTAACACTTCGCCGAAGCCTGACCCTCATCCGTCCCGTAATCCTAACACGTACTCTCACAATAACACGCGCCCTCACACTCACGCACACCCTAAAGTGTTGTCGTACCCTCACCTGGATCCTAAACCTTCCCAGTCCCCTAACCCTAACCCTAGCCTGAACCCTAACCATAACACTTCCCCGAAGCCTGACCCTCACCCGTTCCCTAATCCTAACCCGTACGCTAACACTAACACGCGCCCTCACACGCACGCTCCCCCTAAAACGTTGTCGTACCCTCACCTGGATCCTAAACCATCCCCGTCCCCTAACCCTAACCCTAGCCCGAACACTAACCCTAACACTTCAGCTAATCCTGACACTCACCCGTCCCCTAATCCTAACCCGTACGCTAACACTAACCCGCGCCCTCACATGCACGCTCCCCTTAAAGCGTTGTCGTACCCTCACATGTACCCTAAACCATCCCCGTCCCCTAAGTCTAAACCTAGCCCGAACCCTAACACTAACACTTCGCCGAAGCCTGACCCTCACCCGTCCCCTAATCCTAACCCGTACGGTAACAGTAACCCGCGCCCTCACACTCACGCTCACCCTAAAGCGTTGTCGTACCCTCAACTGTTCCTAAACCGTCCCCTTCCCCTAACCCTATCCATAGCCCGAACCCTAACCCTAACACTTCCCCGAAGCCTGACCCTCACCCATCCCCTAATCCTAACCCGGACGCTAACACTAACCCACGCCCTCATACGCACGCTCCCCCTAAAGCGTTGTCGTAACCTCACCTGGACCCTAAACCGTCCCCGTCACCTAATCCTAACCCTAGCCCTAACCCTAACCCTAACGCTTCCCCGAAGCCTGACCCTCACCCGTCCCAAAATCCTAACCCGTACGCTAACACTAACCCGCGCCCTCACAGGCACGCGCTCCCTAAAGCATTATCATACCCTCACCTGGACCCTAAACCCTCCCCGTCCCCTAACCCTAACCCTAGCCCGAACCCTAACCCTAACACTTCCTCGAAGCCTGACACTCAGCCGTCCCCTAATCCTAACCCGTACGCTGACACTAACCCACGCCCTCACACGTACTCTCCCCCTAGAGCGTTGTCGTACCCTCACCTGGACCCTAAACCGTCCCCTAACCCTAACCCTAACCCTAGCCCGAACCCTAACCCTAACCCTTCCCCGAAGCCTGACCCTCACCCGTCACCTAATCCTAACCCGTACGCTGACACTAACCCGCGCCCTCACATGTACGCTCCCCCTACAGCGTTGTCGTACCCTCACCTGGACCCTAAACCGTCCCCGTCCCCTAACCCTAACCCTAGCCCGAACCCTAACCCTAAACCTTCCCCGAAGCCTGACCCCACCCGTCACCTAATCCTAACCCGTACGCTGACACTAACACACGCCCTCACACCAACGCTCCCCCTAGAGCGTTGTCGTACCCTCACCTGGACCCTAAACCGTCCCCGTCCCCTAACCCTAACCCTAGCCCGAACCCTAACCCTAAACCTTCCCCGAAGCCTGACCCTCACCCGTCCCCTAATCCTAACCCATACGCTGACACTAACCCGCGCCCTCACAGGTACGCTCCCCCTAGAGCGTTGTCGTACCCTCACCTGGACCCTAAACCGTCCCCGTCCCCTAACCCTAACCCTAGCCCGAACCCTAACCCTAACACTTCCCCGATGCCTGACCCTCAGCCGTCCCCAAATCCTAACCTGTACGCTAATACTAACCCACGCCCTCACACGCACGCTCCCCCTAGAGCGTTGTCGTACCCTCACCTAGACCCTAAACCATCCCCGTCCCCTAACCCTAACCCTAGACCGAACCCTAACCCTAACCATTCTCCGAGGCCTGACCATCACCCGTCCCATAATCCTAACCCGTACGCTAACACTAACCCACGCCCTCACACGCACGCTCCCCATAAGGCGTTGTCGTACCCTCACCTGGACCCTATACCGTCCCCGTCCCCTAACCCTAGCCCGAACCCTAACCCTAACCCTTCCCCGAAGACTGACCCTCACCCGTCACCTAATCCTAACCCGTACAGTAACACTAACCCACGCCCTCAGACGCATGCTCAACCTAAAGCGTTGTCGTATCCTCACCTGGACCCTAAACCCTCCCCGTCCCCTAACCCTAACCCTAGCCCGAACCCTAACCCTTACCGTTCCCCGAAGCCTGACGCTCACCCGTCACCTAATCCTAACCGGTACGCAAGCACTAACCCACGCCCTCACACGCCCGCTCCCCCTAAAGCGTTTTCATACCCTGACCTGGACCCTAAACCGTCCCAGTCCCCTAACCCTAACCCTAGCCCGAACCCTAACACTAACACTTCGCCGAAGCCTGACCCTCATCCGTCCCGTAATCCTAACCCGTACTCTCACAATAACACGCGCCCTCACACTCACGCACACCCTAAAGTGTTGTCGTACCCTCACCTGGATCCTAAACCTTCCCAGTCCCCTAACCCTAACCCTAGCCTGAACCCTAACCATAACACTTCCCCGAAGCCTGACCCTCACCCGTTCCCTAATCCTAACCCGTACGCTAACACTAACAGGCGCCCTCACACGCACGCTCCCCCTAAAACGTTGTCGTACCCTCACCTGGATCCTAAACCATCCCCGTCCCCTAACCCTAACCCTAGCCCGAACACTAACCCTAACACTTCAGCTAATCCTGACACTCACCCGTCCCGTAATCCTAACCCGTACGCTAACACTAACCCGCGCCCTCACATGCACGCTCCCCTTAAAGCGTTGTCGTACCCTCACATGTACCCTAAACCGTCCCCGTCCCCTAAGTCTAAACCTAGCCCGAACCCTAACACTAACACTTCGCCGAAGCCTGACCCTCACCCGTCCCCTAATCCTAACCCGTACGCTAACACTAACCCGCGCCCTCACACTCACGCTCACCCTAAAGCGTTGTCGTACCCTCAACTGTTCCTAAACCGTCCCCTTCCCCTAACCCTATCCATAGCCCGAACCCTAACCCTAACACTTCCCCGAAGCCTGACCCTCACCCATCCCCTAATCCTAACCCGGACGCTAACACTAACCCACGCCCTCACACGCACGCTCCCCCTAAAGCGTTGTCGTAACCTCACCTGGACCCTAAACCGTCCCCGTCACCTAATCCTAACCCTAGCCCTAACCCTAACCCTAACGCTTCCCCGAAGCCTGACCCTCACCCGTCCCATAATCCTAACCCGTACGCTAACACTAACCCGCGCCCTCACACGCACGCGCTCCCTAAAGCATTATCATACCCTCACCTGGACCCTAAACCCTCCCCGTCCCCTAACCCTAACCCTAGCCCGAACCCTAACCCTAACCCTTCCTCGAAGCCTGACACTCAGCCGTCCCCTAATCCTAACCCGTACGCTGACACTAACCCACGCCCTCACACATACTCTCCCCCTAGAGCGTTGTCGTACCCTCACCTGGACCCTAAACCGTCCCCGTCCCCTAACCCTAACCCTAGCCCGAACCCTAACCCTAACCCTTCCCCGAAGCCTGACCCTCACCCGTCCCCTAATCCTAACCCGTACGCTGACACTAACCCGCACCCTCACACGTACGCTCCCCCTAGAGCGTTGTCGTACCCTCACCTGGACCCTAAACCGTTCCTGTCCCCTAACCCTAACCCTAACCCTAGCCCGAACCCTAACCCTAACACTTCCCCGAAGCCTGACCCCACCCGTCCCCTAATCCTAACCCGTATGCTGACACTAACCCGCGCCCTCACACGTACGCTCCCCGTAGAGCGTTGTCGTACCCTCACCTGGACCCTAAACCGTCCCCGTCCCCTAACCCTAACCCTAGCCCGAACCCTAACCCTAACCCTTCCCCGAAGCCTGACCCTCAGCCGTCCCCTAATCCTAACCAGTACGCTGACACTAACCCGCGCCCTCACACGTACGCTCCCCCTAGAGCGTTGTCGTACCCTCACCTGGACCCTAAACCGTCCCCGTCCCCTAACCCTAACCCTAGCCCGAACCCTAACCCTAACACTTCCCCGAAGCCTGACCCTCACCCGTCCCCTAATCCTAACCCGTACGCTGACACTAACCCGCGCCCTCACACGTACGCTCCTCCTAGAGCGTTGTCGTACCCTCACCTGGACCCTAAACCGTCCCCATCCCCTAACCCTAACCCTAGCCCGAACCCTAACCCTAACCCTTCCCCGAAGCCTGACCCTCACCCGTCCCCTAATCCTAACCCGTACGCTGACACTAACCCACGCCCTCACACGTACGCTCCCCCTAGAGCGTTGTCGTACCCTCACCTGGACCCTAAACCGTCCCCTAACCCTAACCCTAACCCTAGCCCGAACCCTAACCCTAACCCTTCCCCGAAGCCTGACCCTCACCCGTCACCTAATCCTAACCCGTACGCTGACACTAACCCGCGCCCTCACATGTACGCTCCCCCTACAGCGTTGTCGTACCCTCACCTGGACCCTAAACCGTCCCAGTCCCCTAACCCTAACCCTAGCCCGAACCCTACCCGTAAACCTTCCCCGAAGCCTGACCCTCACCCGTCCCCTAATCCTAACCCGTACGCTGACACTAACCCGCGCCCTCACACGTACGCTCCCCCTAGAGAGTTGTCGTACCCTCACCTGGACCCTAAACCGTCCCCGTCCCCTAACCCTAACCCTAATCCTAGCCCGAACCCTAACCCTAACCCTTCCCCGAAGCCTGACCCCACCCGTCCCCTAATCCTAACCCGTACGCTGACACTAACCCACGCCCTCACACGTACGCTCCCCCTAGAGCGTTGTCGTACCCTCACCTGGACCCTAAACCGTCCCCGTCTCCTAACCCTAACCCTAGCCCGAACCCTAACCCTAACCCTTCCCCGAAGCCTGACCCTCACCCGTCCCCTAATCCTAACCCGTACGCTGACACTAACCCGCACCCTCACACGTACGCTCCCCCTAGAGCGTTGTCGTACCCTCACCTGGACCCTAAACCGTCCCCGTCCCCTAACCCTAACCCTAGCCCGAACCCTAACCCTAACCCTTCCCCGAAGCCTGACCCTCACCCGTCCCCTAATCAAACCCGTACGCTGACACTAACCCGCGCCCTCACACTTACGCTCCCCCTAGAGCGTTGTCGTACGCTCACCTGGATCCTAAACCGTCCCCGTCCCCTAACCCTAACCCTAGCCCGAACCCTAACCCTAACACTTCCCCGAAGCCTGATCCTCACCCGTCCCATAATCCTAACCCGTACGCTGACACTAACCCGCGCCCTCACATGTACGCTCCCCCTAGAGCGTTGTCGTACCCTCACCTGGTCCCTAAAACCGTCCCCGTCCCCTAACCCTAACCCTAGCCCGAACCCTAACCCTAACCCTTCCCCGAAGCCTGACCCTCACCCGTCCCCTGATCCTAACCCGTACGCTGACACTAACCCGCGCCCTCACAGGTACGCTCCCCCTAGAGCGTTGTCGTACCCTCACCTGGACCCTAAACCGTCCCCGTCCCCTAACCCTAACCCTAGCCCGAACCCTAACCCTATCCCTTCCCAGAAGCCTGACACTCACCCGTCCCCTAATCCTAACCCGTACTCTGACACTAACCCGCGCCCTCACACGTACGCTCCCCCTAGAGCGTTGTCGTACCCTCACCTGGACCCTAAACTGTCCCCGTCCCCTAACCCTAACCCTAGCCAGAACCCTAACCCTAACCCTTCCCCGAAGCCTGACCCTCACCCGTCCCCTAATCCTAACCCGTACGCTAACACTAACCCGCGCCCTCACACGCACGCTCCCCATAAGGCGTTGTCGTACCCTCACCTGGACCCTATACCGTCCCCGTCCCCTAACCCTAGCCCGAACCCTAACCCTAACCCTTCCCCGAAGACTGACCCTCACCCGTCACCTAATCCTAACCCGTACAGTAACACTAACCCACGCCCTCAGACGCATGCTCAACCTAAAGCGTTGTGGTATCCTCACCTGGACCCTAAACCCTCCCCGTCCCCTAACCCTAACCCTAGCCCGAACCCTAACCCTAACCCTTCCCCGAAGCCTGACGCTCACCCGTCACCTAATCCTAACCGGTACGCAAGCACTAACCCACGCCCTCACACGCCCGCTCCCCCTAAAGCGTTTTCATACCCTGACCTGGACCCTAAACCGTCCCAGTCCCCTAACCCTAACCCTAGCCCGAACCCTAACACTAACACTTCGCCGAAGCCTGACCCTCATCCGTCCCGTAATCCTAACCCATACTCTCACAATAACACGCGCCCTCACACTCACGCACACCCTAAAGTGTTGTCGTACCCTCACCTGGATCCTAAACCTTCCCAGTCCCCTAACCCTAACCCTAGCCTGAACCCTAACCATAACACTTCCCCGAAGCCTGACCCTCACCCGTTCCCTAATCCTAACCCGTACGCTAACACTAACACGCGCCCTCACACGCACGCTCCCCCTAAAATGTTGTCGTACCCTCACCTGGATCCTAAACCATCCCCGTCCCCTAACCCTAACCCTAGCCCGAACAATAACCCTAACACTTCAGCTAATCCTGACACTCACCCGTCCCCTAATCCTAACCCGTACGCTAACACTAACCCGCGCCCTCACATGCACGCTCCCCTTAAAGCGTTGTCGTACCCTCACATGTACCCTAAACCGTCCCCGTCCCCTAAGTCTAAACCTAGCCCGAACCCTAACACTAACACTTCGCTGAAGCCTGACCCTCACCCGTCCCCTAATCCTAACCCATACGCTAACACTAACCCGCGCCCTCACACTCACGCTCACCCTAAAGCGTTGTCGTACCCTCAACTGTTCCTAAACCGTCCCCTTCCCCTAACCCTATCCATAGCCCGAACCCTAACCCTAACACTTCCCCGAAGCCTGACCCTCACCCATCCCCTAATCCTAACCCGGACGCTAACACTAAACCACGCCCTCACACGCACGCTCCCCCTAAAGCATTGTCGTAACCTCACCTGGACCCTAAACCGTCCCCGTCACTTAATCCTAACCCTAGCCCTAACCCTAACCCTAACGCTTCCCCGAAGCCTGACCCTCACCCGTCCCATAATCCTAACCCGTACGCTAACACTAACCCGCGCCCTCACACGCACACGCTCCCTAAAGCATTATCATACCCTCACCTGGACCCTAAACCCTCCCCGTCCCCTAACCCTAACCCTAGCCCGAACCCTAACCCTAACCCTTCCTCGAAGCCTGACACTCAGCCGTCCCCTAATCCTAACCCGTACGCTGACACTAACCCACGCCCTCACACGTACTCTCCCCCTAGAGCGTTGTCGTACCCTCACCTGGACCCTAAACCGTCCCCGTCCCCTAACCCTAACCCTAGCCCGAACCCTAACCCTAACACTTCCCCGAAGCCTGACCCTCACCCGTCCCCTAATCCTAACCCGTACGCTGACACTAACCCGCACCCTCACACGTACGCTCCCCCTAGAGCGTTGTCGTACCCTCAGCTGGACCCTAAACCGTCCCTGTCCCCTAACCCTAACCCTAACCCTAGCCCGAACCCTAACCCTAACCCTTCCCCGAAGCCTGACCCCACCCGTCCCCTAATCCTAACCCGTATGCTGACACTAACCCGCGCCCTCACACGTACGCTCCCCCTAGAGCGTTGTCGTACCCTCACCTGGACCCTAAACCGTCCCCGTCCCCTAACCCTAACCCTAGCCCGAACCCTAACCCTAACCCTTCCCCGAAGCCTGACCCTCACCCGTCCCCTAATCCTAACACGTACGCTGACACTAACCCGCGCCCTCACACGTACGCTCCTCCTAGAGCGTTGTCGTACCCTCACCTGGACCCTAAACCGTCCCCATCCCCTAACCCTAACCCTAGCCCGAACCCTAACCCTAACCCTTCCCCGAAGCCTGACCCTCACCCGTCCCCTAATCCTAACCCGTACGCTGACACTAACCCGCGCCCTCACACGTACGCTCCCCCTAGAGCGTTGTCGTACCCTCACCTGGACCCTAAACCGTCCCCTAACCCTAACCCTAACCCTAGCCCGAACCCTAACCCTAACACTTCCCCGAAGCCTGACCCTCACCCGTCACCTAATCCTAACCCGTACGCTGACACTAACCCGCGCCCTCACATGTACGCTCCCCCTACAGCGTTGTCATACCCTCACCTGGACCCTAAACCGTCCCAGTCCCCGAACCCTAACCCTAGCCCGAACCCTAACCCTAACCCTTCCCCGAAGCCTGACCCTCACCCGTCCCCTAATCCTAACCCGTACGCTGACACTAACCCGCGCCCTCACACGTACGCTCCCCCTAGAGCGTTGTCGTACCCTCACCTGGACCCTAAACCGTCCCTGTCCCCTAACCCTAACCCTAATCCTAGCCCGAACCCTAACCCTAACCCTTCCCCGAAGCCTGACCCCACCCGTCCCCTAATCCTAACCCGTACGCTGACACTAACCCACGCCCTCACACGTACGCTCCCCCTAGAGCGTTGTCGTACCCTCACCTGGACCCTAAACCGTCCCCGTCCCCTAACCCTAACCCTAGCCCGAACCCTAACCCTAACACTTCCCCGAAGCCTGACCCTCAGCCGTCCCCTAATCCTAACCCGTACGCTGACACTAACCCGCGCCCTCACACGTACGCTCCCCCTAGAGCGTTGTCGTACCCTCACCGGGACCCTAAACCGTCCCCTAACCCTAACCCTAACCCTAGCCCGAACCCTAACCCTAACCCTTCCCCGAAGCCTGACCCTCACCCGTCACCTAATCCTAACCCGTACGCTGACACTAACCCGCGCCCTCACATGTACGCTCCCCCTACAGCGTTGTCATACCCTCACCTGGACCCTAAACCGTCCCAGTCCCCTAACCCTAACCCTAATCCTAGCCCGAACCCTAACCCTAACCCTTCCCCGAAGCCTGACCCCACCCGTCCCCTAATCCTAACCCGTACGCTGACACTAACCCACGCCCTCACACGTACGCTCCCCCTAGAGCGTTGTCGTACCCTCACCTGGACCCTAAACCGTCCCCGTCCCCTAACCCTAACCCTAGCCCGAACCCTAACCCTAACACTTCCCCGAAGCCTGACCCTCAGCCGTCCCCTAATCCTAACCCGTACGCTGACACTAACCCGCGCCCTCACACGTACGCTACCCCTAGAGCGTTGTCATACCCTCACCTGGACCCTAAACCGTCCCCGTCCCCTAACCCTAACCCTAGCCCGAACCCTAACCCTAACCCTTCCCCGAAGCCTGACCCTCACCCTTCCCCTAATCAAACCCGTACGCTGACACTAACCCGCGCCCTCACACTTACGCTCCCCCTAGAGCGTTGTCGTACCCTCACCTGGTCCCTAAAACCGTCCCCGTCCCCTAACCCTAACCCTAGCCCGAACCCTAACCCTAACCCTTCCCCGAAGCCTGACCCTCAGCCGTCCCCTAATCCTAACCCGTACGCTGACACTAACCCGCGCCCTCACACGTACGCTCCCCCTAGAGCGTTGTCGTACCCTCACCTGGACCCTAAACCGTCCCCGTCCCCTAACCCTAACCCTAGCCCGAACCCTAACCCTAACCCTTCCCCGAAGCCGGACCCTCAGCCGTCCCCTAATCCTAACCCGTACGCTTACACTAACCCGCGCCCTCACACGTACGCTCCCCCTAGAGCGTTGTCGTACGCTCACCTGGACCCTAAACCGTCCCCGTCCCCTAACCCTAACCCTAGCCCGAACCCTAACCCTAACACTTCCCCGAAGCCTGATCCTCACCCGTCCCATAATCCTAACCCGTACGCTGACACTAACCCGCGCCCTCACATGTACGCTCCCCCTAGAGCGTTGTCGTACCCTCACCTGGTCCCTAAAACCGTCCCCGTCCCCTAACCCTAACCCTAGCCCGAACCCTAACCCTAACCCTTCCCCGAAGCCTGACCCTCACCCGTCCCCTGATCCTAACCCGTTCGCTGACACTAACCCGCGCCCTCACAGGTACGCTCCCCCTAGAGCGTTGTCGTACCCTCACCTGGAACCTAAACCGTCCCCGTCCCCTAACCCTAACCCTAGCCCGAACCCTAACCCTATCCCTTCCCAGAAGCCTGACACTCACCCGTTCCCTAATCCTAACCCGTACGCTGACACTAACCCGCGCCCTCACACGTACGCTCCCCCTAGAGCGTTGTCGTACCCTCACCTGGACCCTAAACCGTCCCCGTCCCCTAACCCTAACCCTAGCCCGAACCCTAACCCTAACACTTCCCCGATGCCTGACCCTCAGCCGTCCCCAAATCCTAACCTGTACGCTAATACTAACCCACGCCCTCACACGCACGCTCCCCCTAGAGCGTTGTCGTACCCTCACCTAGACCCTAAACCATCCCCGTCCCCTAACCCTAACCCTAGACCGAACCCTAACCCTAACCATTCTCCGAGGCCTGACCATCACCCGTCCCATAATCCTAACCCGTACGCTAACACTAACCCGCGCCCTCACACGCACGCTCCCCATAAGGCGTTGTCGTACCCTCACCTGGACCCTATACCGTCCCCGTCCCCTAACCCTAGCCCGAACCCTAACCCTAACCCTTCCCCGAAGACTGACCCTCACCCGTCACCTAATTCTAACCCGTACAGTAACACTAACCCACGCCCTCAGACGCATGCTCAACCTAAAGCGTTGTCGTATCCTCACCTGGACCCTAAACCCTCCCCGTCCCCTAACCCTAACCCTAGCCCGAACCCTAACCCTAACCCTTCCCCGAAGCCTGACGCTCACCCGTCACCTAATCCTAACCGGTACGCAAGCACTAACCCACGCCCTCACACGCCCGCTCCCCCTAAAGCGTTTTCATACCCTGACCTGGACCCTAAACCTTCCCAGTCCCCTAACCCTAACCCTAGCCTGAACCCTAACCATAACACTTCCCCGAAGCCTGACCCTCAGCCGTTCCCTAATCCTAACCCGTTCGCTAACACTAACACGCGCCCTCACACGCACGCTCCCCCTAAAACTTTGTCGTACCCTCACCTGGATCCTAAACCATCCCCGTCCCCTAACCCTAACCCTAGCCCGAACACTAACCCTAACACTTCAGCTAATCCTGACACTCACCCGTCCCCTAATCCTAACCCGTACGCTAACACTAACCCGCGCCCTCACATGCACGCTCCCCTTAAAGCGTTGTCGTACCCTCACATGTACCCTAAACCATCCCCGTCCCCTAAGTCTAAACCTAGCCCGAACCCTAACACTAACACTTCGCCGAAGCCTGACCCTCACCCGTCCCCTAATCCTAACCCGTACGCTAACACTAACCCGCGCCCTCACACTCACGCTCACCCTAAAGCGTTGTCGTACCCTCAACTGTTCCTACACCGTCCCCTTCCCCTAACCCTATCCATAGCCCGAACCCTAACCCTAACACTTCCCCGAAGCCTGACCCTCACCCATCCCCTAATCCTAACCCGGACGCTAACACTAACCCACGCCCTCACACGCACGCTCCCCCTAAAGCGTTCTCGTAACCTCACCTGGACCCTAAACCGTCCCCGTCACCTAATCCTAACCCTAGCCCTAACCCTAACCCTAACGCTTCCCCGAAGCCTGACCCTCACCCGTCCCATAATCCTAACCCGTACGCTAAAACTAACCCGCGCTCTCACACGCACGCGCTCCCTAAAGCATTATCATACCCTCACCTGGACCCTAAACCCTCCCCGTCCCCTAACCCTAACCCTAGCCCGAACCCTAACCCTAACCCTTCCTCGAAGCCTGACACTCAGCCGTCCCCTAATCCTAACCCGTACGCTGACACTAACCCACGCCCTCACACGTACTCTCCCCCTAGAGCGTTGTCGTACCCTCACCTGGACCCTAAACCGTCCCCGTCCCCTAACCCTAACCCTAGCCCGAACCCTAACCCTAACCCTTCCCCGAAGCCTGACCCTCACCCGTCCCCTAATCCTAACCCGTACGCTGACACTAACCCGCACCCTCACACGTACGTTCCCCCTAGAGCGTTGTCGTACCCTCACCTGGACCCTAAACCGTCCCTGTCCCCTAACCCTAACCCTAACCCTAGCCCGAACCCTAACCCTAACCCTTCCCCGAAGCCTGACCCCACCCGTCCCCTAATCCTAACCCGTACGCTGACACTAACCCGCGCCCTCACACGTACGCTCCCCCTAGAGCGTTGTCGTACCCTCACCTGGACCCTAAACCGTCCCCGTCCCCTAACCCTAACCCTAGCCCGAACCCTAACCCTAACCCTTCCCCGAAGCCTGACCCCACCCGGCCCCTAATCCTAACCCGTACGCTGACACTAACCCACGCCCTCACACGTACGCTCCCCCTAGAGCGTTGTCGTACCCTCACCTGGACCCTAAACCGTCCCCGTCCCCTAACCCTAACCCTAGCCCGAACCCTAACCCTAACCCTTCCCCGAAGCCTGACCCCACCCGTCCCCTAATCCTAACCCGTACGCTGACACTAACCCACGCCCTCACACGTACGCTCCCCCTAGAGCGTTGTCGTACCCTCACCTGGACCCTAAACCGTCCCCGTCCCCTAACCCTAACCCTAGCCCGAACCCTAACCCTAACCCTTCCCCGAAGCCTGACCCTCAGCCGTCCCCTAATCCTAACCCGTACGCTGACACTAACCCGCGCCCTCACACGTACGCTCCCCCTAGAGCGTTGTCGTACCCTCACCTGGACCCTAAACCGTCCCCGTCCCTTAACCCTAACCCTAGCCCGAACCCTAACCCTAACCCTTCCCCGAAGCCTGACCCTCACCCGTCCCCTAATCAAACCCGTACGCTGACACTAACCCGCGCCCTCACACTTACGCTCCCCCTAGAGCGTTGTCGTACCCTCACCTGGTCCCTAAAACCGTCCCCGTCCCCTAACCCTAACCCTAGCCCGAACCCTAACCCTAACCCTTCCCCGAAGCCTGACCCTCAGCCGTCCCCTAATCCTAACCCGTACGCTGACACTAACCCGCGCCCTCACACGTACGCTCCCCCTAGAGCGTTGTCGTACCCTCACCTGGACCCTAAACCGTCCCCGTCCCCTAACCCTAGCCCGAACCCTAAACCTAACCCTTCCCCGAAGCCTGACCCTCAGCCGTCCCCTAATCCTAACCCGTACGCTGACACTAACCCGCGCCCTCACACGTACGCTCCCCCTAGAGCGTTGTCGTACGCTCACCTGGACCCTAAACCGTCCCCGTCCCCTAACCCTAACCCTAGCCCGAACCCTAACCCTAACACTTCCCCGAAGCCTGATCCTCACCCGTCCCATAATCCTAACCCGTACGCTGACACTAACCCGCGCCCTCACATGTACGCTCCCCCTAGAGCGTTGTCGTACCCTCACCTGGTCCCTAAAACCGTCCCCGTCCCCTAACCCTAACCCTAGCCCGAACACTAACCCTAACCCTTCCCCGAAGCCTGACCCTCACCCGTCCCCTGATCCTAACCCGTACGCTGACACTAACCCGCGCCCTCACAGGTACGCTCCCCCTAGAGCGTTGTCGTACCCTCACCTGGACCCTAAACCGTCCCCGTCCCCTAACCCTAACCCTAGCCCGAACCCTAACCCTATCCCTTCCCAGAAGCCTGACACTCACCCGTCCCCTAATCCTAACCCGTACGCTGACACTAACCCGCGCCCTCACACGTACGCTCCCCCTAGCGCGTTGTCGTACCCTCACCTGGACCCTAAACCGTCCCCGTCCCCTAACCCTAACCCTAGCCCGAACCCTAACCCTAACCCTTCCCCGAAGCCTGACCCTCACCCGTCCCCTAATCCTAACCCGTACGCTAACACTAACCCGCGCCCTCACACGCACGCTCCCCATAAGGCGTTGTCGTACCCTCACCTGGACCCTATACCGTCCCCGTCCCCTAACCCTAGCCCGAACCCTAACCCTAACCCTTCCCCGAAGACTGACCCTCACCCGTCACCTAATCCTAACCCGTACAGTAACACTAACCCACGCCCTCAGACGCATGCTCAACCTAAAGCGTTGTGGTATCCTCACCTGGACCCTAAACACTCCCCGTCCCCTAACCCTAACCCTAGCCCGAACCCTAACCCTAACCCTTCCCCGAAGCCTGACGCTCAACCGTCACCTAATCCTAACCGGTACGCAAGCACTAACCCACGCCCTCACACGCCCGCTCCCCCTAAAGCGTTTTCATACCCTGACCTGGACCCTAAACCGTCCCAGTCCCCTAACCCTAACCCTAGCCCGAACCCTAACACTAACACTTCGCCGAAGCCTGACCTTCATCCGTCCCGTAATCCTAACCCGTACTCTCACAATAACACGCGCCCTCACACTCACGCACACCCTAAAGTGTTGTCGTACCCTCACCTGGATCCTAAACCTTCCCAGTCCCATAACCCTAACCCTAGCCTGAACCCTAACCATAACACTTCCCCGAAGCCTGACCCTCACCCGTTCCCTAATCCTAACCCGTACGCTAACACTAACACGCGCCCTCACACGCACGCTCCCCCTAAAACGTTGTCGTACCCTCACCTGGATCCTAAACCATCCCCGTCCCCTAACCCTAACCCTAGCCCGAACACTAACCCTAACACTTCAGCTAATCCTGACACTCACCCGTCCCCTAATCCTAACCCGTACGCTAACACTAACCCGCGCCCTCACATGCACGCTCCCCTTAAAGCGTTGTCGTACCCTCACATGTACCCTAAACCGTCCCCGTCCCCTAAGTCTAAACCTAGCCCGAACCCTAACACTAACACTTCTCCGAAGCCTGACCCTCACCCATCCCCTAATCCTAACCCTGACGCTAACACTAACCCACGCCCTCACACGCACGCTCCCCCTAAAGCGTTGTCGTAACCTCACCTGGACCCTAAACCGTCCCCGTCACCTAATCCTAACCCTAGCCCTAACCCTAACCCTAACGCTTCCCCGAAGCCTGACCCTCACCCGTCCCATAATCCTAACCCGTACGCTAACACTAACCCGCGCCCTCACACGCACGCGCTCCCTAAAGCATTATCATACCCTCACCTGGACCCTAAACCCTCCCCGTCCCCTAACCCTAACCCTAGCCCGAACCCTAACCCTAACCCTTCCTCGAAGCCTGACACTCAGCCGTCCCCTAATCCTAACCCGTACGCTGACACTAACCCACGCCCTCACACGTACTCTCCCCCTAGAGGGTTGTCGTACCCTCACCTGGACCCTAAACCGTCCCCGTCCCCTAACCCTAACCCTAGCCCGAACCCTAACCCTAACCCTTCCCCGAAGCCTGACCCTCACCCGTCCCCTAATCCTAACCCGTACGCTGACACTAACCCGCACCCTCACACGTACGCTCCCCCTAGAGCGTTGTCGTACCCTCACCTGGACCCTAAACCGTCCCTGTCCCCTAACCCTAACCCTAACCCTAGCCCGAACCCTAACCCTAACCCTTCCCCGAAGCCTGACCCCACCCCTCCCCTAATCCTAACCCGTATGCTGACACTAACCCGCGCCCTCACACGTACGCTCCCCCTAGAGCGTTGTCGTACCCTCACCTGGACCCTAAACCGTCCCCGTCCCCTAACCCTAACCCTAGCCCGAACCCTAACCCTAACACTTCCCCGAAGCCTGACCCTCACCCGTCCCCTAATCCTAACCCGTACGCTGACACTAACCCGCGCCCTCACACGTACGCTCCTCCGAGAGCGTTGTCGTACCCTCACCTGGACCCTAAACCGTCCCCATCCCCTAACCCTAACCCTAGCCCGAACCCTAACCCTAACCCTTCCCCGAAGCCTGACCCTCACCCGTCCCCTAATCCTAACCCGTACGCTGACACTAACCCGCGCCCTCACACGTACGCTCCCCCTAGAGCGTTGTCGTACCCTCACCGGGACCCTAAACCGTCCCCTAACCCTAACCCTAACCCTTCCCCGAAGCCTGACCCTCACCCGTCACCTAATCCTAACCCGTACGCTGACACTAACCCGCGCCCTCACATGTACGCTCCCCCTACAGCGTTGTCATACCCTCACCTGGACCCTAAACCGTCCCAGTCCCCTAACCCTAACCCTAGCCCGAACCCTAACCCTAACCCTTCCCCGAAGCCTGACCCTCACCCGTCCCCTAATCCTAACCCGTACGCTGACACTAACCCGCGCCCTCACACGTACGCTCCCCCTAGAGCGTTGTCGTACCCTCACCTGGACCCTAAACCGTCCCTGTCCCCTAACCCTAACCCTAATCCTAGCCCGAACCCTAACCCTAACCCTTCCCCGAAGCCTGACCCCACCCGTCCCCTAATCCTAACCCGTACGCTGACACTAACCCACGCCCTCACACGTACGCTCCCCCTAGAGCGTTGTCGTACCCTCACCTGGACCCTAAACCGTCCCCGTCCCCTAACCCTAACCCTAGCCCGAACCCTAACCCTAACACTTCCCCGAAGCCTGACCCTCAGCCGTCCCCTAATCCTAACCCGTACGCTGACACTAACTCGTGCCCTCACACGTACGCTCCCCCTAGAGTGTTGTCGTACCCTCACCTGGACCCTAAACCGTCCCCGTCCCCTAACCCTAACCCTAGCCCGAACCCTAAACCTAACCCTTCCCCGAAGCCTGACCCTCACCCGTCCCCTAATCAAACCCGTACGCTGACACTAACCCGCGCCCTCACACTTACGCTCCCCCTAGAGCGTTGTCGTACCCTCACCTGGTCCCTAAAACCGTCCCCGTCCCCTAACCCTAACCCTAGCCCGAACCCTAACCCTAACCCTTCCCCGAAGCCTGACCCTCAGCCGTCCCCTAATCCTAACCCGTACGCTGACACTAACCCGCGCCCTCACACGTACGCTCCCCCTAGAGCGTTGTCGTACCCTCACCTGGACCCTAAACCGTCCCCGTCCCCTAACCCTAACCCTAGCCCGAACCCTAACCCTAACCCTTCCCCGAAGCCTGACCCTCAGCCGTCCCCTAATCCTAACCCGTACGCTGACACTAACCCGCGCCCTCACACGTACGCTCCCCCTAGAGCGTTGTCGTACCCTCACCTGGACCCTAAACCGTCCCCGTCCCCTAACCCTAACC
This sequence comes from Globicephala melas, assembly GCF_963455315.2. NCBI lineage: Eukaryota > Metazoa > Chordata > Mammalia > Artiodactyla > Delphinidae > Globicephala > Globicephala melas. The sequence goes on from NC_083314.1 coordinate 66,275,393, forward strand.
CTAGCCCGAACCCTAACCCTAACACTTCCCCGAAGCCTGATCCTCACCCGTCCCATAATCCTAACCCGTACGCTGACACTAACCCGCGCCCTCACATGTACGCTCCCCCTAGAGCGTTGTCGTACCCTCACCTGGTCCCTAAAACCGTCCCCGTCCCCTAACCCTAACCCTAGCCCGAACCCTAACCCTAACCCTTCCCCGAAGCCTGACCCTCACCCGTCCCCTGATCCTAACCCGTACGCTGACACTAACCCGCGCCCTCACAGGTACGCTCCCCCTAGAGCGTTGTCGTACCCTCACCTGGACCCTAAACCGTCCCCGTCCCCTAACCCTAACCCTAGCCCGAACCCTAACCCTATCCCTTCCCAGAAGCCTGACACTCACCCGTTCCCTAATCCTAACCCGTACGCTGACACTAACCCGCGCCCTCACACGTACGCTCCCCCTAGAGCGTTGTCGTACCCTCACCTGGACCCTAAACCGTCCCCGTCCCCTAACCCTAACCCTAGCCCGAACCCTAACCCTAACCCTTCCCCGAAGCCTGACCCTCACCCGTCCCCTAATCCTAACCCATACGCTGACACTAACCCGCGCCCTCACAGGTACGCTCCCCCTAGAGCGTTGTCGTACCCTCACCTGGACCCTAAACCGTCCCCGTCCCCTAACCCTAACCCTAGCCCGAACCCTAACCCTAACTCTTCACCGAGGCCTGACCATCACCCGTCCCCTAATCCTAACCCGTGCTCAAACACTAACCCGCGCCCTCACACGCACGCTCACCCTAAAGCGTTGTCGTACCCTGACCTGGACTCTAAACAGTCCCAGTCCCCTAACCCTGACCTTAGCCCGAACCGTAAACCTAACCCTCCCCCGAAGCCTGACCGACACCCGAAACATAATCCTAACCCGTACGCTAACACTAACCCGTGCCCTCACACCCACGATCCCCCTAAAGCGTTGTCGTACCCTCAACTGGACCCTAAACCATCCCAGTCCCCTATCCCTAACCCTAGCCTGAACCCTAACCCTAACCCTTCCCCAAGGCCTGACCCTCACCCGTCCCCTAATCCTAACCTGTACGCTAACACTAACCCCCGCCCTCACACGCACACTCCCCCTAAAGCATTGTCGTACCCTCACCTGGACCCTATACCGTCCCTCTCCCCTAACCCTAGCCCGAACCCTAACCCTAACCCTTCCCCGAAGCCTGACCCTCACCCGTCCCCTAAACCAAACCCGTACGGTAACACTAACCCGCGCCCTCAGACACATGCTCAACCTAAAGCGTTGTCGTACCCTCACCTGCACCCTAAACTGTCCCCGTCCCCTAACCATAACCCTAGCCTGAACCCTAACCCTAACCCTTCCCCGAAGCCTGACCCTCACCCGTCCCCTAATCCTAACCCGTACTCTAACACTAACCCGCGCCCTCAGACGCATGCTCAACCTAAAGCGTTGTCGTACCCTCACCTGGACCCTAAACCGTCCCCGTCCCCTAACCCTAGCCCGAACCCTAACCCTAACCCTTCCCCGAAGCCTGACCCTCAGCCGTCCCCTAATCCTAACCCGTACGCTGACACTAACCCGCGCCCTCACACGGACGCTTCCCCTGAAGTGTTGTCGTACCCTCACCTGGACCCTAAACCGTCCCCGTCCCCTAACCCTAACCCTAGCCCGAACCCTAACCCTAACCCTTCCCCGAAGCCTGACCCTCAGCCGTCCCCTAATCCTAACCCGTACGCTGACACTAACCCACGCCCTCACACGTACGCTCCCCCTAAAGCGTTGTCGTACCCTCACCTGGACCCTAAACCGTCCCCGTCCCCTAACCCTAACCCTAGCCCGAACCCTAACCCTAACCCTTCCCCGAAGCCTCACCGTCACCCGTCCCCTAATCCTAACACGTACGCAAACACTAACCCGCGCCCTCACACGCCCGCTCCCCCTAAAGCGTTGTCGTACACTCACATGGACCCTAAACCGTCCCCGTCCTCTAACCCTAACCCTAGCCTGAACCCTAACACTAACTCTTCGCCGAAGCTTGACCCTCACCCGTCCCCTAATCCTATCCCGTACGCTAACACTAACCCGCGCCCTCAGACGCATGCTCAACCTAAAGCGTTGTACCCTCACCTGGACCCTAAACCGTCCCCTTCCCCTAACCCTAAACTTAGCCCGAACCATAACCCTAACCATTCCCCGAAGCCTGACCCTCACCCGTCCCTTAATCCTACACCGTACGCTGACGCTAACACTCGCCCTCACACGCACGCTCCCCCTAAAGCATTATCGTACCGTCACATGAACCCTAAACCGTTCCCGTCACCTAACCCTAACCCTAGCCCAATCCCTAACCCTAACCATTTCCTGAAGCCTGACCCTCACTCGTCCCCTAATCCTAACCCTTACGCTAACACTAACCCGCGCCCTCACACGCACGCTCCCCCTAAAGTGTTGTCGTACCCTCAACTGGACCCGAAAGCGTCCCCGTACACTAACCCTAACCCTAGCCCGAACCCTAACGCTAACACTTCCCCGAGGCCTGACACTCACCCGTCCCCTAATCCTAACCCGTACGCTAACACTGACCCGCGCCTTCACACGCACGCTCCCCCTAAAGCGTTGTCGTACCCTCACCTGGACCCTAAACCGTCCCCGTCCCGTAACCCTAACCCTAGCCCGAACCCTAACCCTAACCCTTCCCCGAAGCCTGACCCTCACCCGTACCCTAATCCTAACCCGTACGCTAACACTAACCCGCGCCCTCACAGGCACGCTCCCCCTAAAGCGTTGTCGTACCCTCACCTGGACCCTAAACTGTCCCCGTCCCCTAACCCTAACCCTAGCCCGATCCCTAACCCTAACACTTCCCCGAAGCCTGACCCTCACCCGTCACCTAATCCTAACCCGTACGCAAACACTAACACGCGCCCTCACACGCCCGCTCCCCCTAAACCGTTATCGTACCTCACATGAACCCTAAACCGTCCCCGTCCTCTAACCCTAACCCTAGCCTGAAACCTAACAATAACTCTTCGCCGAAGCTTGACCCTCACCCGTCCCGTAATCCTAACCCGTACGCTAACACTAACCTGCGCCCTCACACTCATGCTCACCATAAAGTGTTGTCGTACCCTCATCTAGACCCTAAACCGGCCCCGTCCCCTAACCCTAACCCTAGCCCGAACCCTAAACCTAACACTTCCCCAAGGGCTGACCATCAACCGTCCCCAAATCCTAACCGGTATGCTAACACTAACCCGCGCCCTCACACGCACGCTCCCCCTAAAGCGTTGTCGTACCCTCACCTGGACCCTAATCCGTCCCCGTCCCCTAACCCTAACCCTATCCCGAACCCTAACGCTAACCCTTCCCCGAAGCCTGACCCTCACCCGTCCCGTAATCCTAACCCTTACGCTAACACTAACCCGCGCCCGCACATGCATGCTCCCCCTAAAGCATTGTCGTACCCTGACCTGTACCCTAAACCGTCCCCGTCCCCTAACCCTAACCCTAGCCCGAACCCTAACACTAACCCTTCGCCGAAGCCTGACCCTCACCCGTCCCCTAAACCTAACCCGTACGCTAACACTAACCCACGCCCTCATACGCATGCTCAACCTAAAGCGTTGTCGTACCCTCACCTGGACCCTAAACCGTCCCCGTCCCCTAACCCTAACTCTAGCCCGAACCCTAACCCTAACCCTTCCCCGAAGCCTGACCCTCACCCGTCACCTAATCCTAACCCGTACGCAAACACTAACCCGCGCCCTCACACGTCCGCTCCCCCTAAAGCGTTGTCGTACCCTCACATGGACCCTAAACCGTCCCCGTCCCCTAACCCTAACCCTAACCTTACGCTAACCCTAACCCTTGCCCGAAGCCTGACGCTCACCCGTCCCCTAATCCTAACCCTTACGCTAACACTAAACCGCATCCTCACACGCTCGCTCCCCCTAAAGCGTTGTCGTACCCTCAAATGGACCCTAAACCGTCCCCGTCCCCTAACCCTAACCCTAGCCCGAACCCTAACACTCCCCCGAAGCCTGACACTCACCCGTCCCATAATCCTAACCCGTACGCTAACACTAACCCGCGCCTTCACACGCATGCTCACCCTAAAGCGCTGCCGTACACTCACCCGGACCCTAAACCGTCCCCATCCCCTAACCCAAACCCTAGGCCGAACCCTAACCCTAACCATTCCCCGAAGCCTGACTCTCACCTGTCCCCTAATCCTAACCCGTACGCTAAAACTAAACTGCGCCCTCACATGCACACTGTCCCTAAAGCGTTGTCATACCCTCACCTGGACCCTAAACCGTCCCCGTCCCCTAACACTAACCCAGCCCGAACCATATCCCTAACTCTTCCCCGAAGCCTGACCCGCACCCGTCCCCTAATAAAAAATCGTACGCTATCACTAACCTGCGCCTTCACACGCACGCTCCCCCTAAAGCATTTTCATATCCTCACCTGAACCCTAAACCGTCCCCGTCCCCTAACCCCATCCCTAGCCTGAACCCTAACCCTAACCCTAACCCTTCACCGAAGCCTGACCCTCATCCGTCCTGTAATCCTAACCCGTACGCTAACACTAACCCGCACCCTCACAATCACGCTCACCCTAAAGTGTTGTCGTACACTCATCTAGACCCTAAACCGTCCCCGTCCCCTAACCCTAACGCTAGCCCGAACCCTAACCCTAACACTTCACTGAAGCCTGACCCTCACCCGTCCCCTAATCCTAACCCGTACGCTAACACTAACCCGCGCCCTCAGACTCATGCTCAACCTAAAGCATTGTCGTACCCTCACCTGGACCGTAAACCGTCCCCGTCCCCTAACCCTAAACCTAGCCCGAACCCTAAACCTAACCCTTCCCCGGATCCTGACCCTCACCCGTCCCCTAATCCTAACCCGTACGCAAACACTAACCCGCGCCCTCAAACGCACGCTCCCCCTAAAGCGTTGTCGTACCCTCACCTGTACCCTAAACCTTCCCCGTTCCCTAACCGTAACCCTAGGCTGAACCCTAACACTTACCCTTTCTCGAAGCCTGACACTCACCCGTCCACTAATCCTAACCCGTACGCTAACACTAACCCGCGCCCTCACACGGACGCTCACCCTAAAGCGTTGTCGTACCCTCACCTGGACCCTAAACAGTCCCCGTCCCCTAACCCTAACCCTTTTCCGAACACTAACCCTAACACTTCATCGAAGCCTGACCCTCACCCGTCCCCTAATCCTACACCGTACGCTAACTCTAACGCACGCCCTCACATGCACGCTCCCCCTAAAGCGTTGTCGTACACTCACCTGGACCCTAAACCGTCCCCGTCCCCTAACCCTAACCCTAGCCTGAACCCTAACTCTAAACCTTCCCCGAAGCCTGACCCTCACCCGTCCCATAATCCTGACCCGTACGCAAACACTAACCCGCGCCCTCAAACGCACGCTCCCCCTAAAGCGTTGTCGTACCCTCACCTGTACCCTAAACCGTCCCCATCCCCTAACCCTAACGCTAGCCCTAACCCTAACCCTAACCTTTCCCCGAAGCCTGAACCTCACCCGTCCCCTAATCCTAAACCGTACGCTAATACTAACCCGCGCCCTCACACGCACGCTCCCCCTAAAGCGTTGTCGTACCCTCACCTGGACCCTAAACCGACCCCGTCCCCAAACCCTAACCCTAGCCCGAACCCTAACCCTAACCCTTCCCCGAAGCCTGACCCTGACCCGTCCTCTAATCCTAAACCCTACGCTAACACTAACCTGCGCCCTCACACGCACGCTCACCCTCAAGCGTTGTCGTACCCTCATTGGGACCATAAACCTTCCCCGTACCATAACCCTAACCTAACCGTAGCCCGAACCCTAACCTTAACCCTTCCCCGAAGCCTGACCCTCACCCGTCCCCTAATCCTAAACCGTACGCTAACACTAACTGGTGCCTTCACACGCAAGCTCACCCTAAAGCGTTGTCATACCCTCACCTGGACCCTAAACCGTCCCCGTCCCCGTCCCCTAACCCTAACCCGAACCCTATCCCTAACACTTCCCCGAAACCTGATCCTCACCCGTCGCCTAATTCTAACCCGTAGGCTAACACTAACCCGCGCCCTCAGATGCACGCTCACCCTAAAGCGTTGTCGTACCCTCGCCTGGACCCTAATCCGTCCCCGTCCCCTAACCCTAACCCTAGCCCGAACCCTAACCCTAACCCTTCCCCGAAGCCTAACCCTCACCCGTCCCCTAATCCTAACCCGTACGCTAACACTAACCCGCGCCCTCACTCTCACGCTCACCCTAAAGCGTTGTCGTACCCTCATCTGGACCCTAAACCGTCCCCGTCCCCTAAACCTAACCCTAGCCTGAACCCTAACCCTATCCCTTCCCCGAAGCCTGACCCTCACCCGTCCCCTAATCCTAAACCGTACGCTAACACTAACCTGCGCCCTCACACTCATGCTCACCCTAAAGTGTTGTCGTACCCCCACCTGGACCCTAAACCGTCCCCGTCCCCTAACCCTAACCCTAGCCCTAACCCTAACCCTAACCCTTTACAGAAGCCTGACCCTCACCCGTCCCCTAATTCTAACCCGTACGCTAACAGTAACCCGTGCCCTCACACGCATGCTCACCTTAATGCGTTGTCGTACCCTAACCTAGACACTAAACAGTCCCCGTCCCCTAACCCTAACCCTAGTCCGAACCCTAACCCTAACCCTTCGCCGAATCCTGACCCTCAACCGTCCCCTAATGGTAACCCGTACGCTAACACTAACCCACGCCCTCACACGCACGCTCCCCCTAAAGCGTTGTCGTACCCTCACCTGGACCCTAAACCGTCCCCGTCCCCTAACCCTAACCCTAGCCCGAACCCTAACCCTAACACTTCCCCTAAGTCTGACCGTCACCCGTCCTCTAATCCTAACCCGTACGCTAACACTTACCCGCGCCCTCACACGCACGCTTCCCCTAAAGCGTTGTCGTACCCTCACCTAGATCCTAAACCGTCCCCGTACCCTAAACCTAACACTAGCCCAAACCCTATCCCTAACCCTTCCACGAAGCCTGACCCTCACCCGTCCCCTTATCCTAACCGTACCCTAACACTAACCCGCGCCCTCATACGCACGCTCACCGTAAAGCGTTGTCGGACCCTCACTTTGACCTTAAACCGTCCCCGTCCCCTAACCCTAACCCTAGCCCGAACCCTAACCCTAACACTTCCCCGAAGCCTGACCCTCACCCGTCCCCTAATCCTAACCCGTACCCTAACACTAACCCGCGCCCTCACACGCACGCTCCACCTAAAGCGTTGTCGTACCCTGATCTGGACCCTACACCGTCCCCGTCCCCTAACCCTAACCCTAGCCAGAACCCTATCCCTAACCCTTCCCCGAAGCCTGACCCACACCCGTCCCATAATCCTAACACGTACGCTAACACTAACCCGCACCCTTACACGCACGCTCCCCCTAAAGCGTTGACGTACCCTGACCTGGACCTTAAACCGTCCCAGTCCCCTAACCCTAACCCTAGCCTGAACCCTAATCCTAACCCTTCCCCGAAGCCTGACACTCGCCCGTCCCATAATCCTAAGCCGTACGCTAACACTAACCCGCGCCCTCACACGCACGCTCCCCCTAAAGCGTTGTCATACCCTCACATGGACCCTAAACCGTCCCCGTCCCCTAACACTAACACTAGCCCGAACCCTAACACTCCCCCGAAGCCTGACACTCACCCGTCCCATAATCCTAACCCTTACGCTAACACTAACCCGCGCCTTCACACGCATGCTCACAATAAAGCCTTGACGTACACTCACCTGGACCCTAAACCGTCCCCATCCCCTAACCCAAACCCTAGCCCGAACCCTAACCCTAACCATTCCCCGAAGCCTGACTCTCACCTGTCCCCTAATCCTAACCCGTACGCTAACACTAACCTGCGCCCTCACACGCACACTGTCCCTAAAGCGTTGTCATACCCTCACCTGGATCCTAAACCGTCCCCGTCAGCTAACACTAACCCTAGCCCGAACCATATCCCTAACTCTTCCCCGAAGCCTGACCCGCACCCGTCCCCTAATAAAAAATCGTACGCTAACACTAACCCGCGCCCTCACACGCACACTCCCCCTAAAGCATTTTCATATCCTCACCTGAACCCTAAACCGTCCCCGTCCCCTAACCCCATCCCTAGCCTGAACCCTAACCCTAACCCTTCACCGAAGCCTGACCCTCATCCGTCCCGTAATCCTAACCCGTACGCTAACACTAACCCGTGCCCTCACAATCACGCTCACCCTAAATTGTTGTCGTACACTCATCTAGACCCTAAACCGTCCCCGTTCCCTAACCCTAACGCTAGCACGAACCCTAACCCTAACCCTTCACCGAAGCCTGACCCTCACCCGTCCCCTAATCCTGACCCGTACGCTAACACTAACTCGCGCCCTCAAACGCACGCTACCCCTAAAGCTTTGCCGTACCCTCATCTGGACCCTAAACCATCCCCGTCCCCTAACGCTTACCCTAGCCCGAACCCTAACCCTAACATGTCGCCGAAGCCTGGCCCTCACCCGTCCCCTAATCCTAACCCGTACGCTAACACTAACCCGCGCCCTCACACGCACACTCCCCCTAAAGCATTGTCGTACCCTGACCTGGACCCTAAACCGTCCCCGTCCCCTAACCCTAACCCTAGCAAGAACCATAACCCTAAAACTTCCCCGAAGCCTGACCCTCAACCGTCACCTAATCCTAACCCGTGCGCAAACACTAAACCACGCCCTCACACGCACGCTCCCCCTAAAGTGTTGTCGTACCCTCACCTGGATCCTAAACCGTCCCCGCCCCCTAACCCTAACCCTAGCCTGAACGCTAACCCTAACCCTTCGCCGAAGACTGACCCTCACCCGTCCCGTAATCCTAACCCGTACGTTAACACTAATCCGCTCCCTCACACTCATGCTCACCCTCAAGCGTTGTCGTACCCTCATTGGGACCATAAACCTTCCCCGTACCATAACCCTAACCTAACCGTAGCCCGAACCCTAACCTTAACCCTTCCCCGAAGCCTGACCCTCACCCGTCCCCTAATCCTAAACCGTACGCTAACACTAACTGGTGCCTTCACACGCAAGCTCACCCTAAAGCGTTGTCATACCCTCACCTGGACCCTAAACCGTCCCCGTCCCCGTCCCCTAACCCTAACCCGAACCCTAACCCTAACACTTCCCCGAAACCTGATCCTCACCCGTCGCCTAATTCTAACCCGTAGGCTAACACTAACCCGCGCCCTCAGATGCACGCTCACCCTAAAGCGTTGTCGTACCCTCACCTGGACCCTAATCCGTCCCCGTCCCCTAACCCTAACCCTAGCCCGAACCCTAACCCTAACCCTTCCCCGAAGCCGAACCCTCACCCGTCCCCTAATCCTAACCCGTACGCTAACACTAACCCACGCCCTCACTCTCACGCTCACCCTAAAGCGTTGTCGTACCCTCATCTGGACCCTAAACCGTCCCCGTCCCCTAAACCTAACCCTAGCCTGAACCCTAACCCTATCCCTTCCCCGAAGCCTGACCCTCATCCGTCCCCTAATACTAAACCGTACGCTAACACTAACCTGCGCCCTCACACTCATGCTCACCCTAAAGTGTTGTCGTACCCCCACCTGGACCCTAAACCGTCCCCGTCCCCTAACCCTAACTCTAGCCTGAACCCTAACCCTAACCCATCCCCGAAGCCTGACCCTCACCCGTCCCCTAATCCTAACCCGTACGATACCACTAATACGCGCCCTCACACGCAAGCTCCCCCTAAAGTGTTGTCGTACCCTCAAATGGACCCTAAACCGTCCCCGTCCCCTAACCCTAACCCTAGCCCGAACCCTAACACTCCCCCGAAGCCTGACACTCACCCGTCCTATAATCCTAACCCGTACGCTAACACTAACCCACGCCTTCACACGCATGCTCACCCTAAAGCGTTGCCGTACACTCACCCGGACCCTAAACCGTCCCCATCCCCTAACCCAAACCCTAGGCCGAACCCTAACCCTAACCATTCCCCGAAGCCTGACTCTCACCTGTCCCCTAATCCTAACCCGTACGCTAAAACTAAACTGCGCCTTCACATGCACACTGTCCCTAAAGCGTTGTCATACCCTCACCTGGACCCTAAACCGTCCCCGTCCCCTAACACTAACCCAGCCCGAACCATATCCCTAACTCTTCCCCGAAGCCTGACCCGCACCCGTCCCCTAATAAAAAATCGTACGCTATCACTAACCTGCGCCCTCACACGCACGCTCCCCCTAAAGCATTTTCATATCCTCACCTGAACCCTAAACCGTCCCCGTCCCCTAACCCCATCCCTAGCCTGAACCCTAACCCTAACCCTTCACCGAAGCCTGACCCTCATCCGTCCTGTAATCCTAACCCGTACGCTAACACTAACCCGCACCCTCACAATCACGCTCACCCTAAAGTGTTGTCGTACACTCATCTAGACCCTAAACCGTCCCCGTCCCCTAACCCTAACGCTAGCCGGAACCCTAACCCTAACCCTTCACTGAAGCCTGACCCTCACCCGTCCCCTAATCCTAACCCGTACGCTAACACTAACCCGCGCCCTCAGACTCATGCTCAACCTAAAGCATTGTCGTACCCTCACCTGGACCGTAAACCGTCCCCGTCCCCTAACCCTAAACCTAGCCCGAACCCTAAACCTAACCCTTCCCCGGATCCTGACCCTCACCCGTCCCCTAATCCTAACCCGTACGCAAACACTAACCCGCGCCCTCAAACGCACGCTCCCCCTAAAGCGTTGTCGTACCCTCACCTGTACCCTAAACCTTCCCCGTTCCCTAACCGTAACCCTAGGCTGAACCCTAACACTTACCCTTTCTCGAAGCCTGACACTCACCCGTCCACTAATCCTAACACGTACGCTAACACTAACCCGCGCCCTCACACGGACGCTCACCCTAAAGCGTTGTCGTACCCTCACCTGGACCCTAAACAGTCCCCGTCCCCTAACCCTAACCCTTTTCCGAACACTAACCCTAACACTTCATCGAAGCCTGACCCTCACCCGTCCCCTAATCCTACACCGTACGCTAACTCTAACGCACGCCCTCACATGCACGCTCCCCCTAAAGCGTTGTCGTACACTCACCTGGACCCTAAACCGTCCCCGTCCCCTAACCCTAACCCTAGCCTGAACCCTAACTCTAAACCTTCCCCGAAGCCTGACCCTCACCCGTCCCCTAATCCTGACCCGTACGCTAACACTAACCCGCGCCCTCAAACGCACGCTCCCCCTAAAGCGTTGTCGTACCCTCACCTGTACCCTAAACCGTCCCCATCCCCTAACCCTAACCCTAGCCCTAACCCTAACCCTAACCTTTCCCCGAAGCCTGAACCTCACCCGTCCCCTAATCCTAAACCGTACGCTAATACTAACCCGCGCCCTCACACGCACACTCCCCCTAAAGCGTTGTCGTACCCTCACCTGGACCCTAAACCGACCCCGTCCCCTAACCCTAACCCTAGCCCGAACCCTAACCCTAGCCCTTCCCCGAAGCCTGACCCTGACCCGTCCTCTAATCTTAAACCCTACGCTAACACTAACCTGCGCCCTCACACGCACGCTCACCCTAAAGCGTTGTCGTACCTTCACCAGGACCCTAAACCGTCCCCGTCTCCTAACACTAACCCTAGCCCGAAACATATCCCTAACTCTTCCCCGAAGCCTGACCCGCACCCGTCCCCTAATACTAAATCGTACGCTAACACTAACCTGCGCCCTCACACGCACGCTCCCCCTAAAGCATTTTCATATCCTCACCTGAACCCTAAACCGTCCCCGTCCCCTAACCCCAACCCAGCCCGAACCCTAAACCTAACACTTCCCCGAAGCCTGACCCTCACCCGTCTCCTAATCCTAACCCGTTCGCAAACACTAACCCGCGCCCTCACACGCCCGCTCCCCCTAAAGCGTTGTCGTACCCTGACCTGGACCCGAAACCGTCCCAGTCCCCTAACCCTAACCCTAGCCCGAACCCTAACCCTAACCCTTCCCCGAAGCCTGACACTCACCCGTCCCCTAATCCTAACCCGTACGCTAACACTAACCCACGCCCTCAGACGCATGCTCAACCTAAAGCGTTGTCGTACCCTCACCTGGACCCTAAACCGTCCCCGTCCCCTAACCCTAACTCTAGACCGAACCCTAACCCTAACCCTTCCCCGAAGCCTGACCCTCACCCGTCACCTAATCCTAACCCGTACGCAAACACTAACCCGCGCCCTCACACGTCCGCTCCCCCTAAAGCGTTGTCGTACCCTCACATGGACCCTAAACCGTCCCCGTCCCCTAACCCTAACCCTAACCTTACGCTAACCCTAACCCTTGCCCGAAGCCTGATGCTCACCCGTCCCCTAATCCTAACCCTTACGCTAACACTAAACCGCATCCTCACACGCTCGCTCCCCCTAAAGCGTTCTCGTACCCTCACCTAGACCCTATACCGTCCCTGTCCCCTAACCCTAAACCTAGCCCGAACCCTAAACCAAACCCTTCCCCGAAGCCTGACCCTCACACATCCCCTAATCCTACACCGTACGCTAACACTATCCCACGCCCTCACATGCACGCTCCCCCTAAAGCGTTGTCGTACCCTCTCATGGACCCTAAACCGACGCCGTCCCCTAACCCTAACTCTAGCCTGAACCCTAACCCTAACCCATCCCCGAAGCCTGACCCTCACCCGTCCCCTAATCCTAACCCGTACGATACCACTAATACGCGCCCTCACACGCAAGCTCCCCCTAAAGTGTTGTCGTACACTCAAATGGACCCTAAACCGTCCCCGTCCCCTAACCCTAACCCTAGCCCGAACCCTAACACTCCCCCGAAGCCTGACACTCATCCGTCCCATAATCCTAACCCGTACGCTAACACTAACCCGCGCCTTCACACGCATGCTCACCCTAAAGCGCTGCCGTACACTCACCCGGACCCTAAACCGTCCCCATCCCCTAACCCAAACCCTAGGCCGAACCCTAACCCTAACCATTCCCCGAAGCCTGACTCTCACCTGTCCCCTAATCCTAACCCGTACGCTAAAACTAAACTGCGCCCTCACATGCACACTGTCCCTAAAGCGTTGTCATACCCTCACCTGGACCCTAAACCGTCCCCGTCCCCTAACACTAACCCAGCCCGAACCATATCCCTAACTCTTCCCCGAAGCCTGACCCGCACCCGTCCCCTAATAAAAAATCGTACGCTATCACTAACCTGCGCCTTCACACGCACGCTCCCCCTAAAGCATTTTCATATCCTCACCTGAACCCTAAACCGTCCCCGTCCCCTAACCCCATCCCTAGCCTGAACCCTAACCCTAACCCTTCACCGAAGCCTGACCCTCATCCGTCCTGTAATCCTAACCCGTACGCTAACACTAACCCGCACCCTCACAATCACGCTCACCCTAAAGTGTTGTCGTACACTCATCTAGACCCTAAACCGTCCCCGTCCCCTAACCCTAACGCTAGCCCGAACCCTAACCCTAACACTTCACTGAAGCCTGACCCTCACCCGTCCCCTAATCCTAACCCGTACGCTAACACTAACCCGCGCCCTCAGACTCATGCTCAACCTAAAGCATTGTCGTACCCTCACCTGGACCGTAAACCGTCCCCGTCCCCTAACCCTAAACCTAGCCCGAACCCTAAACCTAACCCTTCCCCGGATCCTGACCCTCACCCGTCCCCTAATCCTAACCCGTACGCAAACACTAACCCGCGCCCTCAAACGCACGCTCCCCCTAAAGCGTTGTCGTACCCTCACCTGTACCCTAAACCTTCCCCGTTCCCTAACCGTAACCCTAGGCTGAACCCTAACACTTACCCTTTCTCGAAGCCTGACACTCACCCGTCCACTAATCCTAACACGTACGCTAACACTAACCCGCGCCCTCACACGGACGCTCACCCTAAAGCGTTGTCGTACCCTCACCTGGACCCTAAACAGTCCCCGTCCCCTAACCCTAACCCTTTTCCGAACACTAACCCTAACACTTCATCGAAGCCTGACCCTCACACGTCCCCTAATCCTACACCGTACGCTAACTCTAACGCACGCCCTCACATGCACGCTCCCCCTAAAGCGTTGTCGTACACTCACCTGGACCCTAAACCGTCCCCGTCCCCTAACCCTAACCCTAGCCTGAACCCTAACTCTAAACCTTCCCCGAAGCCTGACCCTCACCCGTCCCCTAATCCTGACCGGTACGCTAACACTAACCCGCGCCCTCAAACGCACACTCCCCCTAAAGCGTTGTCGTACCCTCACCTGTACCCTAAACCGTCCCCTACCCTAACCCTAACCCTAGCCCTAACCCTAACCCTAACCTTTCCCCGAAGCCTGAACCTCACCCGTCCCCTAATCCTAAACCGTACGCTAATACTAACCCGCGCCCTCACACGCACGCTCCCCCTAAAGCGTTGTCGTACCCTCACCTGGACCCTAAACCGACCCCGTCCCCTAACCCTAACCCTAGCCCGAACCCTAACCCTAACCCTTCCCCGAAGCCTGACCCTGACCCGTCCTCTAATCCTAAACCCTACGCTAACACTAACCTGCGCCCTCACACGCACGCTCACCCTAAAGCGTTGTCGTACCTTCACCAGGACCCTAAACCGTCCCCGTCTCCTAACACTAACCCTAGCCCAAAACATATCCCTAACTCTTCCCCGAAGCCTGACCCGCACCCGTCCCCTAATACTAAATCGTACGCTAACACTAACCCGCGCCCTCACACGCACGCTCCCCCTAAAGCATTTTCATATCCTCACCTGAACCCTAAACCGTCCCCGTCCCCTAACCCCAACCCAGCCCGAACCCTAAACCTAACACTTCCCCGAAGCCTGACCCTCACCCGTCTCCTAATCCTAACCCGTTCGCAAACACTAACCCGCGCCCTCACACGCCCGCTCCCCCTAAAGCGTTGTCGTACCCTGACCTGGACCCGAAACCGTCCCAGTCCCCTAACCCTAACCCTAGCCCGAACCCTAACCCTAACCCTTCCCCGAAGCCTGACCCTCATCCGTCCCCTAATCCTAACCCGTACGCTAACACTAACCCGTACCCTCAGACGCACGCTCACCCTAGAGCGTTGTCCTACCCACACCTGGGCCCTAAACCGTCCCCGTCCCCTAACCCTAACCCTAGCCCGAACCCTAACCCTAAGCTTCCTTGAAGCCTGACCCTCAGCCGTCACCTAATCCTAACCCGTACGCAAACACTAACCCGCGCCCTCACACGACCACTCCCCCTAAAGCGTTGTCGTACCCTGACCTGGACCCTAAACCATCCCAGTCCCCTAACACTAACCCTAGCCCGAACCCTAACCCTAACCCTTCCCCGAAGCCTGACACTCACCCGTCCCCTAATCCTAACACGTACGCTAACACTAACACTTGCCCTCACACGCTCGCTCCTCCTAAAGTGTTGTCGTACCCTCACATGGACCCTATACCATCCCCGTCCTCTAACCCTAACCCTAGCCCGAACCCTAACACTAACACTTCGCCGAGGCCTGACCCTCATCCGTCCCGTAATCCTAACCCGTACGTTAACACTAACCCGCTCCCTCACACTCATGCTCACCCTCAAGCGTTGTCGTACCCTCATTGGGACCATAAACCTTCCCCGTACCATAACCCTAACCTAACCGTAGCCCGAACCCTAACCTTAACCCTTCCCCGAAGCCTGACCCTCACCCGTCCCCTAATCCTAAACCGTACGCTAACACTAACTGGTGCCTTCACACGCAAGCTCACCCTAAAGCGTTGTCATACCCTCACCTGGACCCTAAACCGTCCCCGTCCCCGTCCCCTAACCCTAACCCGAACCCTAACCCTAACACTTCCCCGAAACCTGATCCTCACCCGTCGCCTAATTCTAACCCGTAGGATAACACTAACCCGCGCCCTCACTCTCACGCTCACCCTAAAGCGTTGTCGTACCCTCATCTGGACCCTAAACCGTCCCCGTCCCCTAAACCTAACCCTAGCCTGAACCCTAACCCTATCCCTTCCCCGAAGCCTGACCCTCACCCGTCCCCTAATCCTAAACCGTACGCTAACACTAACCTGCGCCCTCACACTCATGCTCACCCTAAAGTGTTGTCGTACCCCCACCTGGACCCTAAACCGTCCCCGTCCCCTAACCCTAACCCTAGCCCTAACCCTAACCCTAACCCTTTACAGAAGCCTGACCCTCACCCGTCCCCTAATTCTAACCCGTACGCTAACAGTAACCCGTGCCCTCACACGCATGCTCACCCTAATGCGTTGTCGTACCCTAACCTAGACACTAAACAGTCCCCGTCCCCTAACCCTAACCCTAGTCCGAACCCTAACCCTAACCCTTCGCCGAATCCTGACCCTCACCCGTCCCCTAATGCTAACCCGTACGCTAACACTAACCCACGCCCTCACACGCACGCTCCCCCTAAAGCGTTGTCGTACCCTCACCTGGACCCTAAACCGTCCCCGTCCCCTAACCCTAACCCTAGCCCGAACCCTAACCCTAACACTTCCCCTAAGTCTGACCGTCACCCGTCCTCTAATCCTAACCCGTACGCTAACACTTACCCGCGCCCTCACACGCACGCTTCCCCTAAAGCGTTGTCGTACCCTCACCTGGATCCTAAACCGTCCCCGTCCCCTAAACCTAACACTAGCCCAAACCCTATCCCTAACCCTTCCACGAAGCCTGACCCTCACCCGTCCCCTTATCCTAACCGTACGCTAACACTAACCCGCGCCCTCATACGCACGCTCACCGTAAAGCGTTGTCGGACCCTCACTTTGACCTTAAACCGTCCCCGTCCCCTAACCCTAACCCTAGCCCGAACCCTAACCCTAACACTTCCCCGAAGCCTGACCCTCACCCGTCCCCTAATCCTAACCCGTACCCTAACACTAACCCGCGCCCTCACACGCACGCTCCACCTAAAGCGTTGTCGTACCCTGATCTGGACCCTACACCGTCCCCGTCCCCTAACCCTAACCCTAGCCAGAACCCTATCCCTAACCCTTCCCCGAAGCCTGACACACACCCGTCCCATAATCCTAACACGTACGCTAACACTAACCCGCACCCTTACACGCACGCTCCCCCTAAAGCGTTGACGTACCCTGACCTGGACCTTAAACCGTCCCAGTCCCCTAACCCTAACCCTAGCCTGAACCCTAATCCTAACCCTTCCCCGAAGCCTGACACTCACCCGTCCCATAATCCTAAGCCGTACGCTAACACTAACCCGCGCCCTCACACGCACGCTCCCCCTAAAGCGTTGTCATACCCTCACCTGGACCCTAAACCGTCCCCGTCCCCTAACCCTAACCCTAGCCCGAACCCTAACACTCCCCCGAAGCCTGACACTCACCCGTCCCATAATCCTAACCCTTACGCTAACACTAACCCGCGCCTTCACACGCATGCTCACAATAAAGTCTTGCCGTACACTCACCTGGACCCTAAACCGTCCCCATCCCCTAACCCAAACCCTAGCCCGAACCCTAACCCTAACCATTCCCCGAAGCCTGACTCTCACCTGTCCCCTAATCCTAACCCGTACGCTAACACTAACCTGCGCCCTCACACGCACACTGTCCCTAAAGCGTTGTCATACCCTCACCTGGATCCTAAACCGTCCCCGTCAGCTAACACTAACCCTAGCCCGAACCATATCCCTAACTCTTCCCCGAAGTCTGACCCGCACCCGTCCCCTAATAAAAAATCGTACGCTAACACTAACCCGCGCCCTCACACGCACACTCCCCCTAAAGCATTTTCATATCCTCACCTGAACCCTAAACCGTCCCCGTCCCCTAACCCCATCCCTAGCCTGAACCCTAACCCTAACCCTTCACCGAAGCCTGACCCTCATCCGTCCCGTAATCCTAACCCGTACGCTAACACTAACCCGTGCCCTCACAATCACGCTCACCCTAAATTGTTGTCGTACACTCATCTAGACCCTAAACCGTCCCCGTTCCCTAACCCTAACGCTAGCACGAACCCTAACCCTAACCCTTCACCGAAGCCTGACCCTCACCCGTCCCCTAATCCTGACCCGTACGCTAACACTAACCCGCGCCCTCAAACGCACGCTATCCCTAAAGCTTTGCCGTACCCTCATCTGGACCCTAAACCATCCCCGTCCCCTAACGCTTACCCTAGCCCGAACCCTAACCCTAACATGTCGCCGAAGCCTGGCCCTCACCCGTCCCCTAATCCTAACCCGTACGCTAACACTAACCCGCGCCCTCACACGCACACTCCCCCTAAAGCATTGTCGTACCCTGACCTGGACCCTAAACCGTCCCCGTCCCCTAACCCTAACCCTAGCAAGAACCATAACCCTAAAACTTCCCCGAAGCCTGACCCTCAACCGTCACCTAATCCTAACCCGTGCGCAAACACTAAACCACGCCCTCACACGCACGCTCCCCCTAAAGTGTTGTCGTACCCTCACCTGGATCCTAAACCGTCCCCGCCCCCTAACCCTAACCCTAGCCTGAACGCTAACCCTAACCCTTCGCCGAAGACTGACCCTCACCCGTCCCGTAATCCTAACCCGTACGTTAACACTAACCCGCTCCCTCACACTCATGCTCACCCTCAAGCGTTGTCGTACCCTCATTGGGACCATAAACCTTCCCCGTACCATAACCCTAACCTAACCGTAGCCCGAACCCTGACCTTAACCCTTCCCCGAAGCCTGACCCTCACCCGTCCCCTAATCCTAAACCGTACGCTAACACTAACTGGTGCCTTCACACGCAAGCTCACCCTAAAGCGTTGTCATACCCTCACCTGGACCCTAAACCGTCCCCGTCCCCGTCCCCTAACCCTAACCCGAACCCTAACCCTAACACTTCCCCGAAACCTGATCCTCACCCGTCGCCTAATTCTAACCCGTAGGCTAACACTAACCCGCGCCCTCAGATGCACGCTCACCCTAAAGCGTTGTCGTACCCTCACCTGGACCCTAATCCGTCCCCGTCCCCTAACCCTAACCCTAGCCCGAACCCTAACCCTAACCCTTCCCCGAAGCCGAACCCTCACCCGTCCCCTAATCCTAACCCGTACGCTAACACTAACCCACGCCCTCACTCTCACGCTCACCCTAAAGCGTTGTCGTACCCTCATCTGGACCCTAAACCGTCCCCGTCCCCTAAACCTAACCCTAGCCTGAACCCTAACCCTATCCCTTCCCCGAAGCCTGACCCTCATCCGTCCCCTAATCCTAAACCGTACGCTAACACTAACCTGCGCCCTCACACTCATGCTCACCCTAAAGTGTTGTCGTACCCCCACCTGGACCCTAAACCGTCCCCGTCCCCTAACCCTAACTCTAGCCTGAACCCTAACCCTAACCCATCCCCGAAGCCTGACCCTCACCCGTCCCCTAATCCTAACCCGTACGATACCACTAATACGCGCCCTCACACGCAAGCTCCCCCTAAAGTGTTGTCGTACCCTCAAATGGACCCTAAACCGTCCCCGTCCCCTAACCCTAACCCTAGCCCGAACCCTAACACTCCCCCGAAGCCTGACACTCACCCGTCCCATAATCCTAACCCGTACGCTAACACTAACCCACGCCTTCACACGCATGCTCACCCTAAAGCGTTGCCGTACACTCACCCGGACCCTAAACCGTCCCCATCCCCTAACCCAAACCCTAGGCCGAACCCTAACCCTAACCATTCCCCGAAGCCTGACTCTCACCTGTCCCCTAATCCTAACCCGTACGCTAAAACTAAACTGCGCCTTCACATGCACACTGTCCCTAAAGCGTTGTCATACCCTCACCTGGACCCTAAACCGTCCCCGTCCCCTAACACTAACCCAGCCCGAACCATATCCCTAACTCTTCCCCGAAGCCTGACCCGCACCCGTCCCCTAATAAAAAATCGTACGCTATCACTAACCTGCGCCCTCACACGCACGCTCCCCCTAAAGCATTTTCATATCCTCACCTGAACCCTAAACCGTCCCCGTCCCCTAACCCCATCCCTAGCCTGAACCCTAACCCTAACCCTTCACCGAAGCCTGACCCTCATCCGTCCCGTAATCCTAACCCGTACGCTAACACTAACCCGCACCCTCACAATCACGCTCACCCTAAAGTGTTGTCGTACACTCATCTAGACCCTAAACCGTCCCCGTCCCCTAACCCTAACGCTAGCCGGAACCCTAACCCTAACCCTTCACTGAAGCCTGACCCTCACCCGTCCCATAATCCTAACCCGTACGCTAACACTAACCCGCGCCCTCAGACTCATGCTCAACCTAAAGCATTGTCGTACCCTCACCTAGACACTAAACAGTCCCCGTCCCCTAACCCTAACCCTAGTCCGAACCCTAACCCTAACCCTTCGCCGAATCCTGACCCTCACCCGTCCCCTAATGCTAACCCGTACGCTAACACTAACCCACGCCCTCACACGCACGCTCCCCCTAAAGCGTTGTCGTACCCTCACCTGGACCCTAAACCGTCCCCGTCCCCTAACCCTAACCCTAGCCCGAACCCTAACCCTAACACTTCCCCTAAGCCTGACCGTCACCCGTCTTCTAATCCTAACCCGTACGCTAACACTTACCCGCGCCCTCACACGCACGCTTCCCCTAAAGCGTTGTCGTACCCTCACCTGGATCCTAAACCGTCCCCGTCCCCTAAACCTAACACTAGCCCAAACCCTATCCCTAACCCTTCCACGAAGCCTGACCCTCACCCGTCCCCTTATCCTAACCGTACGCTAACACTAACCCGCGCCCTCCTACGCACGCTCACCGTAAAGCGTTGTCAGACCCTCACTTTGACCTTAAACCGTCCCCGTCCCCTAACACTAACCCTAGCCCGAACCCTAACCCTAACCCTTCCCCGAAGCCTGACCCTCACCCGTCCCCTAATCCGAACCCGTACCCTAACACTAACCCGTGCCCTCACACGCACGCTCCACCTAAAGCGTTGTCGTACCCTGATCTGGACCCTACACCGTCCCCGTCCCCTAACCCTAACCCTAGCCTGAACCCTAATCCTAACCCTTCCCCGAAGCCTGACACTCACCCGTCCCATAATCCTAACCCGTACGCTAACACTAACCCGCGCCCTCACACGCACGCTCCCACTAAAGCGTTGTCATACCCTCACCTGGACCCTAAACCGTCCCCGTCCCCTAACCCTAACCCTAGCCCGAACCCTAACACTCCCCCGAAGCCTGACACTCACCCGTCCCATAATCCTAACCCTTACACTAACACTAACCCGCGCCTTCACACGCATGCTCACAATAAAGCCTTGACGTACACTCACCTGCACCCTAAACCGTCCCCATCCCCTAACCCAAACCCTAGCCCGAACCCTAACCCTAACCATTCCCCGAAGCCTGACTCTCACCTGTCCCCTAATCCTAACCCGTACGCTAACACTAACCTGCGCCCTCACACGCACACTGTCCCTAAAGCGTTGTCATAACCTCACCTGGATCCTAAACCGTCCCCGTCAGCTAACACTAACCCTAGCCCGAACCATATCCCTAACTCTTCCCCGAAGCCTGACCCGCACCCGTCCCCTAATAAAAAATCGTACGCTAACACTAACCCGCGCCCTCACACGCACACTCCCCCTAAAGCATTTTCATATCCTCACCTGAACCCTAAACCGTCCCCGTCCCCTAACCCCATCCCTAGCCTGAACCCTAACCCTAACCCTTCACCGAAGCCTGACCCTCATCCGTCCCGTAATCCTAACCCGTACGCTAACACTAACCCGTGCCCTCACAATCACGCTCACCCTAAATTGTTGTCGTACACTCATCTAGACCCTAAACCGTCCCCGTCCCCTAACGCTTACCCTAGCCCGAACCCTAACCCTAACATTTCGCCGAAGCCTGGCCCGCACCCGTCCCCTAATCCTAACCCGTACGCTAACACTAACCCGCGCCCTCACACGCACGCTCCCCCTAAAGCGTTGTCATACCCTGACCTGGACCCTAAAACGTCCCCGTCCCCTAACCCTAACCCTAGCAAGAACCATAACCCTAAACCTTCCCCGAAGCCTGACCCTCAACCGTCACCTAATCCTAACCCGTGCGCAAACACTAAACCACGCCCTCACACGCACGCTCCCCCTAAAGTGTTGTCATACCCTCACCTGGATCCTAAACCGTCCCCGCCCCCTAACCCTAACCCTAGCCTGAACGCTAACCCTAACCCTTCGCCGAAGACTGACCCTCACCCGTCACCTAATCCTAACCCGTACGCTAACAGTAACCCACGCCCTCACACGCACGCTCTCCCTAAAGCGTTGTCGTACCCTGATCTGGACCCTAAACCGTCCCAGTCCCCTAACCCTAACCTTAGCCCGAACCGTAATCCTAACCCTCCCCCGAAGCCTGACCGTCACCCGAACCATAATCCTAACCCGTACGCTAACACTAACCCGCGCCCTCACACCCACGCTCCCCCTAAAGCGTTATCGTACCCTCACCTGGACCCTAAACCATCCCCGTCCCCTAACCCTAACCCTAGTCCGAACCCTAACTCTAACACTTCGCCGAAGCCTGACCCTCACCCGTCCCCTAATCCTAACGCGTACGCTAACACTAACCCGCGCCCTCACACGCACCCTCACCCTAAAGCGTTGTCGTACACTCACCTTGAACCTAAATCGTCCCCGTCACCTAACCCTAACCCTAGCCCGAACTCTAATCCTAAAACTTCTCCGAAGCCTAACCCTCACCCGTCCCCTAATCCTAACCCGTACGCTAACACTAACCCGCGCCCTCAGACTCATGCTCAACCTAAAGCATTGTCGTACCCTCAACTGGACCCTAAACCGTCCCCGTCCCCTAACCCAAAACCTAGCCCGAACCCTAAAACTAACACTTCCCCGGATCCTGTCCCTCACCCGTCCCCTAATCCTAACCCGTACGCAAACACTAACCCGTGCCCTCAAACGCACGCTCCCCCTAAAGCGTTGTCGTACCCTCACCTGTACCCTAAACCTTCCCTGTCCCCTAACCCTAACCCTAGCCAGAACCCTAACACTAACCCTTCCCCGGAGCCTGACCCTCACCCGTTCCCTAATCCTAACCCGGACGGTAACACTAACCCACACCCTCATATGCACGCTCCCCCTAAAGCATTGTCGTACCCTCACCTGGACCCTAAACAGTCCCTGTTCCCTAACCATAACCCTAGCCCGAACCCTAACACTTACCCTTTCTCGAAGCCTGACCCTCACCCGTCCAATAATCCTAACCCGTACGCTAACACTAACCTGCGCCCTCACACGGACGCTCACCCTAAAGCATTGTCGTACCCTCACCTGGACCCTAAACAGTCCCCGTCCCCTAACCCTAACCCTTTTCCGAACACTAACCCTAAAACTTCCCCGAAGCCGGACCCTCACCCGTCCCCTAATCCTACACCGTACGCTAACTCTAACCCACGCCCTCAAACGCACGCTCCCCCAAAAGCGTTGTCGTACCCTCACGTGTACCCTAAACCGTCCCCATCCCCTAACCCTAACCATAGCCCTAACCCTAACATTTCCCCGAAGCCTGACACTCACCCATCCCCTAATCCTAAACCGTACGCTAATACTAACCCGCGCCCTCACACGCACGCTCCCCCTAAAGCGTTGTCGTACCCTCACCTGGACCCTAAACCGACCCCGTCCCCTAACCCTAACCCTAGCCCGAACCCTAACCCTAACCCTTCCCCGAAGCCTGACCCTCACTCATCACCTAATCCTAACACGGACGCTAACACTAAACCGTGCCCTCACACTCACGCTCCCCCTAAAGCGTTGTCGTACCCTCACCTGGACCCTAAACCGTCCCCATCCCCTAACCCTAACCCTAGCCCGAACCCTAACCCTACCACTTCGCCGAAGCCTGACACTAACCCGTCCCCTAATCCTAACACGGACGCTAACACTAACCCGCACCCTCATACTCACGCTCCCCCTAAAGCATTGTCGTACCCTCACCTGGACCCTAAACCGTCCCCGTCGCCTAACCCTAACCCTAGCCCGAACCCTAACACTAACACTTTCTCGAAGCCTGACCCTCACCCGTCCCCTAATCCTAACCGTACGCTAACACTAACCCGCGCCCTCCTACGCACGCTCACCGTAAAGCGTTGTCAGACCCTCACTTTGACCTTAAACCGTCCCCGTCCCCTAACACTAACCCTAGCCCGAACCCTAACCCTAACCCTTCCCCGAAGCCTGACCCTCACCCGTCCCCTAATCCGAACCCGTACCCTAACACTAACCCGCGCCCTCACACGCACGCTCCACCTAAAGCGTTGTCGTACCCTGATCTGGACCCTACACCGTCCCCGTCCCCTAACCCTAACCCTAGCCTGAACCCTAATCCTAACCCTTCCCCGAAGCCTGACACTCACCCGTCCCATAATCCTAACCCGTACGCTAACACTAACCCGCGCCCTCACACGCACGCTCCCACTAAAGCGTTGTCATACCCTCACCTGGACCCTAAACCGTCCCCGTCCCCTAACCCTAACCCTAGCCCGAACCCTAACACTCCCCCGAAGCCTGACACTCACCCGTCCCATAATCCTAACCCTTACGCTAACACTAACCCGCGCCTTCACACGCATGCTCACAATAAAGCCTTGACGTACACTCACCTGCACCCTAAACCGTCCCCATCCCCTAACCCAAACCCTAGCCCGAACCCTAACCCTAACCATTCCCCGAAGCCTGACTCTCACCTGTCCCCTAATCCTAACCCGTACGCTAACACTAACCTGCGCCCTCACACGCACACTGTCCCTAAAGCGTTGTCATAACCTCACCTGGATCCTAAACCGTCCCCGTCAGCTAACACTAACCCTAGCCCGAACCATATCCCTAACTCTTCCCCGAAGCCTGACCCGCACCCGTCCCCTAATAAAAAATCGTACGCTAACACTAACCCGCGCCCTCACACGCACACTCCCCCTAAAGCATTTTCATATCCTCACCTGAACCCTAAACCGTCCCCGTCCCCTAACCCCATCCCTAGCCTGAACCCTAACCCTAACCCTTCACCGAAGCCTGACCCTCATCCGTCCCGTAATCCTAACCCGTACGCTAACACTAACCCGTGCCCTCACAATCACGCTCACCCTAAATTGTTGTCGTACACTCATCTAGACCCTAAACCGTCCCCGTCCCCTAACGCTTACCCTAGCCCGAACCCTAACCCTAACATTTCGCCGAAGCCTGGCCCGCACCCGTCCCCTAATCCTAACCCGTACGCTAACACTAACCCGCGCCCTCACACGCACGCTCCCCCTAAAGCGTTGTCGTACCCTGACCTGGACCCTAAAACGTCCCCGTCCCCTAACCCTAACCCTAGCAAGAACCATAACCCTAAACCTTCCCCGAAGCCTGACCCTCAACCGTCACCTAATCCTAACCCGTGCGCAAACACTAAACCACGCCCTCACACGCACGCTCCCCCTAAAGTGTTGTCGTACCCTCACCTGGATCCTAAACCGTCCCCGCCCCCTAACCCTAACCCTAGCCTGAACGCTAACCCTAACCCTTCGCCGAAGACTGACCCTCACCCGTCACCTAATCCTAACCCGTACGCTAACAGTAACCCACGCCCTCACACGCACGCTCTCCCTAAAGCGTTGTCGTACCCTGATCTGGACCCTAAACCGTCCCAGTCCCCTAACCCTAACCTTAGCCCGAACCGTAATCCTAACCCTCCCCCGAAGCCTGACCGTCACCCGAACCATAATCCTAACCCGTACGCTAACACTAACCCGCGCCCTCACACCCACGCTCCCCCTAAAGCGTTATCGTACCCTCACCTGGACCCTAAACCATCCCCGTCCCCTAACCCTAACCCTAGTCCGAACCCTAACTCTAACACTTCGCCGAAGCCTGACCCTCACCCGTCCCCTAATCCTAACGCGTACGCTAACACTAACCCGCGCCCTCACACGCACCCTCACCCTAAAGCGTTGTCGTACACTCACCTTGAACCTAAATCGTCCCCGTCACCTAACCCTAACCCTAGCCCGAACTCTAATCCTAAAACTTCTCCGAAGCCTAACCCTCACCCGTCCCCTAATCCTAACCCGTACGCTAACACTAACCCGCGCCCTCAGACTCATGCTCAACCTAAAGCATTGTCGTACCCTCAACTGGACCCTAAACCGTCCCCGTCCCCTAACCCAAAACCTAGCCCGAACCCTAAAACTAACACTTCCCCGGATCCTGTCCCTCACCCGTCCCCTAATCCTAACCCGTACGCAAACACTAACCCGTGCCCTCAAACGCACGCTCCCCCTAAAGCGTTGTCGTACCCTCACCTGTACCCTAAACCTTCCCTGTCCCCTAACCCTAACCCTAGCCAGAACCCTAACACTAACCCTTCCCCGGAGCCTGACCCTCACCCGTTCCCTAATCCTAACCCGGACGGTAACACTAACCCACACCCTCATATGCACGCTCCCCCTAAAGCATTGTCGTACCCTCACCTGGACCCTAAACAGTCCCTGTTCCCTAACCATAACCCTAGCCCGAACCCTAACACTTACCCTTTCTCGAAGCCTGACCCTCACCCGTCCAATAATCCTAACCCGTACGCTAACACTAACCTGCGCCCTCACACGGACGCTCACCCTAAAGCATTGTCGTACCCTCACCTGGACCCTAAACAGTCCCCGTCCCCTAACCCTAACCCTTTTCCGAACACTAACCCTAAAACTTCCCCGAAGCCGGACCCTCACCCGTCCCCTAATCCTACACCGTACGCTAACTCTAACCCACGCCCTCAAACGCACGCTCCCCCAAAAGCGTTGTCGTACCCTCACGTGTACCCTAAACCGTCCCCATCCCCTAACCCTAACCATAGCCCTAACCCTAACATTTCCCCGAAGCCTGACACTCACCCATCCCCTAATCCTAAACCGTACGCTAATACTAACCCGCGCCCTCACACGCACGCTCCCCCTAAAGCGTTGTCGTACCCTCACCTGGACCCTAAACCGACCCCGTCCCCTAACCCTAACCCTAGCCCGAACCCTAACCCTAACCCTTCCCCGAAGCCTGACCCTCACTCATCACCTAATCCTAACACGGACGCTAACACTAAACCGTGCCCTCACACTCACGCTCCCCCTAAAGCGTTGTCGTACCCTCACCTGGACCCTAAACCGTCCCCATCCCCTAACCCTAACCCTAGCCCGAACCCTAACCCTACCACTTCGCCGAAGCCTGACACTAACCCGTCCCCTAATCCTAACACGGACGCTAACACTAACCCGCACCCTCATACGCACGCTCCCCCTAAAGCATTGTCGTACCCTCACCTGGACCCTAAACCGTCCCCGTCGCCTAACCCTAACCCTAGCCCGAACCCTAACACTAACACTTTCTCGAAGCCTGACCCTCACCCGTCCCCTAATCCTAACCCGTACGCTAACACTAACCCGCGCCCTCACATGGACGCTCACCCTAAAGCGTTGTCGTACACTCACCTGGACCCTAAACAGTCCCCGTCCCCTAACACTAACCCTAGCCTTAACGCTAACCCTAACCCTTCTCCGAAGCCAGACCCTCACCCGTCCCCTAATCCTAACCTGTACGCTAACACTAACCCACGCTTTCACACGCTCGGTCCCCCTAAAGCGTTGTGGTACCCTCACCTGGACCCTAAACCGTCCCCGTCCGCTAACCCTAACCCTAGCCCTAACCCTAACCCTAACCCTTTACAGAAGCCTGACCCTCACCCGTCCCCTAATTCTAACCCGTACGCTAACAGTAACCCGTGCCCTCACACGCATGCTCACGCTAATGCGTTGTCGTACCCTCACCTAGACACTAAACAGTCCCCGTCCCCTAACCCTAACCCTAGTCCGAACCCTAACCCTAACCCTTCGCCGAATCCTGACCCTCACCCGTCCCCTAATGCTAACCCGTACGCTAACACTAACCCACGCCCTCACACGCACGCTCCCCCTAAAGAGTTGTCCTACCCTCACCTGGACCCTAAACCGTCCCCGTCCCTTAACCCTAACCCTAGCCCGAACCCTAACCCTAACACTTCCCCTAAGCCTGACCGTCACCCGTCCTCTAATCCTAACCCGTACGCTAACACTTACCCGCGCCCTCACACGCACGCTTCCCCTAAAGCGTTGTCGTACCCTCACCTGGATCCTAAACCGTCCCCGTCCCCTAAACCTAACACTAGCCCAAACCCTATCCCTAACCCTTCCACGAAGCCTGACCCTCACCCGTCCCCTAATCCTAACCGTACGCTAACACTAACCCGCGCCCTCACACGCACGCTCACCGTAAAGCATTGTCGGACCCTCACTTTGACCTTAAACCGTCCCCGTCCCCTAACCCTAACCCTAGCCCGAACCCTAATCCTAACCCTTCCCCGAAGCCTGACCCTCACCCATCCCCTAATCCTAACCCGTACCCTAACACTAACCCGCGCCCTCACACGCACACTCCACCTAAAGCGTTGTCGTACCCTGATCTGGACCCTACACCGTCCCCGTCCCCTAACCCTAACCCTAGCCAGAACCCTATCCCTAACCCTTCCCCGAAGCCTGACCCACACCCGTCCCATAATCCTAACACGTACGTTAACACTAACCCGCACCCTTACACGCACGCTCCCCCTAAAGCGTTGACGTACCCTGACCTGGACCTTAAACCGTCCCAGTCCCCTAACCCTAACCCTAGCCTGAACCCTAATCCTAACCCTTCCCCGAAGCCTGACCCTCACCCATCCCCTAATCCTAACCCGTACCCTAACACTAACCCGCGCCCTCACACGCACGCTCCCCCTAAAGCGTTGTCATACCCTCACCTGGACCCTAAACCGTCCCCGTCCCCTAACCCTAACCCTAGCCCGAACCCTAACACTCCCCCGAAGCCTGACACTCACCCGTCCCATAATCCTAACCCTTACGCTAACACTAACCCGCGCCTTCACACGCATGCTCACAATAAAGCCTTGACGTACACTCACCTGGACCCTAAACCGTCCCCATCCCCTAACCCAAACCCTAGCCCGAACCCTAACCCTAACCATTCCCCGAAGCCTGACTCTCACCTGTCCCCTAATCCTAACCCGTACGCTAACACTAACCTGCGCCCTCACACGCACACTGTCCCTAAAGCGTTGTCATACCCTCACCTGGATCCTAAACCGTCCCCGTCACCTAACACTAACCCTAGCCCGAACCATATCCCTAACTCTTCCCCGAAGCCTGACCCGCACCCGTCCCCTAATAAAAAATCGTACGCTAACACTAACCCGCGCCCTCACACGCACACTCCCCCTAAAGCATTTTCATATCCTCACCTGAACCCTAAACCGTCCCCGTCCCCTAACCCCATCCCTAGCCTGAACCCTAACCCTAACCCTTCACCGAAGCCTGACCCTCATCCGTCCCGTAATCCTAACCCGTACGCTAACACTAACCCGTGCCCTCACAATCACGCTCACCCTAAATTGTTGTCGTACACTCATCTAGACCCTAAACCGTCCCCGTCCGCTAACCCTAACGCTAGCACGAACCCTAACCCTAACCCTTCACCGAAGCCTGACCCTCACCCGTCCCCTAATCCTGACCCGTACGCTAACACTAACCCGCGCCCTCAAACGCACGCAACACTAAAGCTTTGCCGTACCCTCATCTGGACCCTAAACCATCCCCGTCCCCTAATGCTTACCCTAGCCCGAACCCTAACCCTAACATTTCGCCGAAGCCTGGCCCGCACCCGTCCCCTAATCCTAACCCGTACGCTAACACTAACCCGCGCCCTCACACGCACGCTCCCCCTAAAGTGTTGTCGTACCCTGACCTGGACCCTAAACCGTCCCCGTCCCCTAACCCTAACCCTAGCAAGAACCATAACCCTAAAACTTCCCCGAAGCCTGACCCTCAACCGTCACCTAATCCTAACCCGTGCGCAAACACTAAACCACGCCCTCACACGCACGCTCCCCCTAAAGTGTTGTCGTACCCTCACCTGGATCTTAAACCGTCCCCGCCCCCTAACCCTAACCCTAGCCTGAACGCTAACCCTAACACTTCGCCGAAGACTGACCCTCACCCGTCCCCTAATCCTAAACCGTACGCTAACAGTAACCCACGCCCTCACACGCACGCTCCCCCTAAAGCGTTGTCGTACCCTCACCTGGACCCTAAACCGTCCCCGTCCCCTAACCCTAACCCTAGCATGAACCATAACCCTAATACTTCCCCGAAGCCTGACCCTCACCCGTCCCCTAATCCTAACCCGTGCGCAAACACTAACCCACGCCCTCACACGCACGCTCACCCTAAAGCGTTGTCGTACCCTGATCTGGACCCTAAACCGTCCCAGTCCCCTAACCCTAACCTTAGCCCGAACCGTAATCCTAACCCTCCCCCGAAGCCTGACCGTCACCCGAACCATAATCCTAACCCGTACGCTAACAGTAACCCGCGCCCTCACACCCACGCTCCCCCTAAAGCGTTGTCGTACCCTCACCTGGACCCTAAACCATCCCCGTCCCCTAACCCTAACCCTAGTCCGAACCCTAACCCTAACACTTCGCCGAAGCCTGACCCTCACCCGTCCCCTAATCCTAACGCGTACGCTAACACTAACCCGCGCCCTCAGACTCATGCTCAACCTAAAGCATTGTCGTACCCTCAACTGGACCCTAAAGCGTCCCCGTCCCCTAACCCAAAACCTAGCCCGAACCCTAAAACTAACACTTCCCCGGATCCTGTCCCTCACCCGTCCCCTAATCCTAACCCGTACGCAAACACTAACCCGTGCCCTCAAACGCACGCTCCCCCTAAAGCGTTGTCGTACCCTCACCTGTACCCTAAACCTTCCCTGTCCCCTAACCCTAACCCTAGCCAGAACCCTAACACTAACCCTTCCCCGGAGCCTGACCCTCACCCGTTCCCTAATCCTAACCCGGACGGTAACACTAACCCACACCCTCATATGCACGCTCCCCCTAAAGCATTGTCGTACACTCACCTGGACCATAAACAGTCCCTGTTCCCTAACCCTAACCCTAGCCCGAACCCTAACACGTACACTTTCTCGAAGCCTGACCCTCACCCGTCCAATAATCCTAACCCGTACGCTAACACTAACCTGCGCCCTCACACGGACGCCCACCCTAAAGCGTTGTCGTACCCTCACCTGGACCCTAAACAGTCCCCGTCCCCTAACCCTAACCCTTTTCCGAACACTAACCCTAAAACTTCCCCGAAGCCTGACCCTCACCCGTCCCCTAATCCTACACCGTACGCTAACTCTAACCCGCGCCCTCAAACGCACGCTCCCCCAAAAGCGTTGTCGTACCCTCACGTGTACCCTAAACCGTCCCCATCCCCTAACCCTAACCATAGCCGTAACCCTAACCTTTCCCCGAAGCCTGACCCTCACCCGTCCCCTAATCCTAAACCGTACGCTAATACTAACCCGCGCCCTCACACGCACGCTCCCCCTAAAGCGTTGTCGTACCCTCACCTGGACCCTAAACCGACCCCGTCCCCTAACCCTAACCTTAGCCCGAACCCTAACCCTAACCCTTCCCCGAAGCCTGACCCTCACTCATCACCTAATCCTAACACGGACGCTAAGACTAAACCGTGCCCTCACACTCACGCTCCCCCTCAAGCGTTGTCGTACCCTCACCTGGACCCTAAACCGTCCCCATCCCTTAACCCTAACCCTAGCCCGAACCCTAACCCTACCACTTCGCCGAAGCCTGACACTAACCCGTCCCCTAATCCTAACACGGACGCTAACACTAACCCGCACCCTCATACGCACGCTCCCCCTAAAGCATTGTCGTACCCTCACCTGGACCCTAAACAGTGCCCGTTGCCTAACCCTAACCCTAGCCCGAACCCTAACACTAACACTTTCTCGAAGCCTGACCCTCACCCGTCCCCTAATCCTAACCCGTACGCTAACACTAACCCGCGCCCTCACATGGACGCTCACCCTAAAGCGTTGTCGTACACTCACCTGGACCCTAAACAGTCCCCGTCCCCTAACACTAACCCTAGCCTTAACGCTAACCCTAACCCTTCTCCGAAGCCTGACACTCACCCGTCCCCTAATCCTAACCTGTACGCTAACACTAACCCACGCTTTCATACGCTCGGTCCCCCTAAAGCTTTGTGGTACCCTCACCTGGACCCTAAACCGTCCCCGTTCCCTAACCCTAACCCTAGCCTGAACCCTAACGCTAACCCTTCGTCGAAGCCTGAACCTCACCCGTCCCCTAATCCTAACCCGTACACTAACACTAACCCGCACCTTCAGACGCACCCTCCCCCTAAAGCGTTGTCGTACCCTCACCTGGACCCTAAACCGTCCCCATCCCCTAACCCTAACCCTAGCCCGAACCCTAACCCTAACCCTTCCCCGAAGCCTGACCCTCACCCGTCCCCTAATCCTACACCGTACGCTAACGCTAACACGCGCTCTCACACGCACGCTCCCCCTAAAGCATTATCGTACCGTCACATGAACCCTAAATCGTCCCCGTCACCTAACCCTAACCCTAGCCCAAACCCTAACCCTAACCATTTCCTGAAGCCTGACCCTCACCCGTACCCTAATCCTAACCCTTACGCTAACACTAACCCGCGCCCTCACACGCACGCTCCACCTAAAGCGTTGTCGTACCCTCACCTGGACCCTAAACCGTCCCCGTCCCCTAACCCTAATCCTAGACCGAACCGTAACCCTAACCCTTCCCCGAAGCCTTACCCTCACCCGTCCCCTAATCCTAACCCGTACGCTTACACTAACCCGCCCCCGCACACGCACGCTCCCCCTAATGTGTTCTCGTACCCTCAACTGGACCCTAAACCGTCCCCGTCCCCTAACCCTAACCCTAGCCCAAAGCCTAACGCTAACACTTCCCGAGGCCTGACCCTCACCCGTCCCCTAATCCTAACCCGTACGCTAACACTGACCCGCGCCCTCACACGCACGCTCCCCCTAAAGCGTTGTCGTACCCTGATCTGGACCCTAATCCGTCCCAGTCCCCTAACCCTAACGTTAGCCCGAACCGTAATCCTAACCCTCCCCCGTAGCCTGACCGTCACCCGAACCATAATCCTAACCCGTACGCTAACACTAACCCGCGCCCTCACACCCACGCTCCCCCTAAAGCGTTATCGTACCCTCACCTGGACCCTAAACCATCTCCGTCCCCTAACCCTAACCCTAGTCCGAACCCTAACCCTAACACTTCGCCGAAGCCTGACCCTCACCCGTCCAATAATCCTAACCCGTACGCTAACACTAACCTGCGCCCTCACACGGACGCTCACCCTAAAGCATTGTCGTACCCTCACCTGGACCCTAAACAGTCCCCGTCCCCTAACCCTAACCCTTTTCCGAACACTAACCCTAAAACTTCCCCGAAGCCTGACCCTCACCCGTCCCCTAATCCTACACCGTACGCTAACTCTAACCCGCGCCCTCAAACGCACGCTCCCCCAAGAGCGTTGTCGTACCCTCACCTGGACCCTAAACCGTCCCCGTCCCCTAAACCTAACCCTAGGCCGAACCCTAACCCTAACCCTTCTCCGAAGCTGACTCTCAACCGTCCCCTTATCCTAACACGGACGCTAACACTAACTCACGCCCTCACACGCACGCTCCCCCTAAAGCATTGTCGTACCCTGACCTGGACCCTAAACCGTCCCCGTCCCCTAACCCTAACCCTAGCCCGAACCCTAACCCTAACCCTTCCACGAAGCCTGACCCTCACCCGTCCCCTAATCCTAAACCGTACGCTAACACTAACCCGCGCCCTCAGACGCACGCTCACCCTAAAGCGTTGTCGTATACTCACCTTGACCCTAAATCGTCCCCGTCACCTAACCCTAACCCTAGCCCGAACCGTAACCCTAACACTTCCCCGAAGCCTTACCCTCACCCGTCCCCTAATCCTAAACCGTACGCTAACACTAACCCGCGCCCTCAGACGCACGCTCACCCTAAAGCGTTGTCGTATACTCACCTTGACCCTAAATCGTCCCCGTCACCTAACCCTAACCCTAGCCCGAACCGTAACCCTAACACTTCCCCGAAGCCTTACCCTCACCCGTCCCCTAATCCTAACCCGTACGCTAACACTAACCCGCGCCCTCAGACGCATGCTCAACCTAAAGCGTTGTCGTACCCTCACCTGGACCCTAAACCGTCCCCGTCCCCTAACCCTCACCCTAGCCCGAACCATAACCCTAACCTTCCTTGAAGCCTGACGCTCACCCGTCACCTAATCCTAACCCGTACGCTAACACTAACACGTGCCCTCACACGCACGCTACTCCTAAAGTGTTGTCGTATCCTAACCTGGACCCTAAACCATCCCAGTCCCCTAACACTAACCCTAGCCCGAACCCTAACCCTAATACCTCCCCGAAGCCTGACACTCACCCGTCCCCTAATCCTAACACGTACGCTAACACTAACACGTGCCCTCACACGCACGCTACTCCTAAAGTGTTGTCGTACCCTCACATGGACCCTAAACCATCCCTGTCCTCTAACCCTAACCCTAGCCCGAACCCTAAAACTAACACTTTACCGAAGCCTGACCCTCATACGTCCCTTAATCCTAACCCGTACGCTAACACTAACCCACGCCCTCACACTCACGCTCCCCCTAAAGCGTTGTCGTACCCTCACCTGGACCCTAAACCGTCCCCGTCCCCTAACCCTAACCCTAGCCCGAACCCTAACACTAACCCTTCCCCGAAGCCTGACCCTCACCCGTCCCCTAATCCTAACACGTACGCTAACACTAAACCGCGCCCTCACAATCTCGCTCACCCTAAAGCGTTGTCGTACTCTCACCTGGACCCTAAACCGTCCCTTTTCCCTAACCCTAACCCTAGCCCGAACCCTAACCCTAACCCTTCCCCAAGGCCTGACCCTCACCCGTCCCCTAATCCTAACCCGTACGCTAACACTAACCCACGCCCTCACACGCACGCTCCCCCTAAAGCATTGTCGTACCCTCACCTGGACCCTATACCGTCCCCGTCCCCTAACCCTAGCCCGAACCCTAACCCTAACCCTTCCCCGAAGCCTGACCCTCACCCGTCCCCTAATCCAAACCCGTACGGTAACACTAACCCGCGCCCTCAGACGCATGCTCAACCTAAAGCGTTGTCGTAACCTCACCTGCACCCTAAACCGTCCCCGTCCCCTAACCCTAACCCTAGCCTGAACCCTAACCCCAACCCTTCCCCGAAGCCTGACACTCACCCGTCCCCTAATCCTAACACGTAAGCTAACACTAACCCGTGCTCTCATGCGCACGCTCCCCCAAGAGCGTTGTCGTACCCTCACCTGGACCCTAAACCGTTCCCGTCCCCAACCCTAACCCTAGCACGTACCCTAACCCTAACACTTCCCCGAAGCCTGACCGTCACCCGTCCCCTAATGCTAACCCGTACGCTAAAAATAACCCACGCCCTCACACGCACGCTCCCCCTAAAGCGTTGTCGTACCCTCAACTGGACCCTAAACCGTCCCCATTCCCTAACCCTAATCCTAGCCCGAACCCTAACCCTAACCCTTTCCCAAGGCATGACCATCACACGTCCCCTAATCCTAACCCGTACGCTAACACTAACCCACGCCCTCACACGCACGCTCCCCCTAAAGCGTTGTCGTACCCTCACCTGGACCCTATACCGTCCCTGTCCCCTAACCCTAACCCTAGCCCGAACCCTAACCCTAACCCTTTCCCGAAGCCTGACCCTCAGCCGTCCCCTAAACATAACCCGTACGGTAACACTAACCCGCGCCCTCAGACACCTGCTCAACCTAAAGCGTTGTTGTACCCTCACCTGGACCCTAAACCGTCCCCGTCCCCTAACCCTAACTCTAGCACGAACCCTAACCCTAACACTTCCCCGAAGCCTGACCCTCACCTGTCCCCTAATCCTAACCCGTACGCTAACACTAACACACGCCCTCACACGCACTCTCCCCTTAAAGCATTGTCGTACACTCAACTGGACCCTAAACCATCCCTGTCCCCTAACCCTAACCCTAGCCCGAACCCAAACCCTAAAACTTCCCCGAGGCCTGACAATCACCCGTCCCCTAATCCTAACCCGCACGCAAACACTAACCCGCGCCCTCACACGCACGCTCACCCTAAAGCGTTGTCGTACCCTGACCTGTACCCTAAACCATCCCAGTCCCCTAACCCTAACCCTATCCCGACCCCAAACCGTAACCCTTCTCCGAAGCCTGACCCTCACCCGTCCCCTAATCCTAACCCGTACGCAAACACTAACCCGCGCCCTCACACGCACGCTCCCCCTAAAGCGTTGTCGTACCCTCACCTGTACCCTAAACCTTCCCAGTCCCCTAACCCTAACCCTAGCCAGAACCCTAACCCTAAACCTTCCCTGAGGCCTGACCATAACCCGTCCCCTAATCCTAACCCGTACGCTAACAGTAACCCGCGCCCTCACACGCACACTCTCCCTAAAGCGTTGTCATACACTCACCTGGACCCTATACCGTCCCCGTCCCCTAACCCTAGCTCGAACCCTAACCCTAACCCTTCCCCGAAACCTGACACACACCCGTCCCCTAATCCTAACCCGTACGGTAACACTAACCCGCGTGCTCAGACGCATGCTCAACCTAAAGCGTTGTCGCACCCTCACCTGGACCCTAAACCGTCCCCGTCCCCTAACACTAACCCTAGCCCGAACCCAAACCCTAACCCTTCCCCGAAGCCTGACCCTCACCCGTCCCCTAATTCTACACCGTACGCTAACGCTAACACGCGCCCTCACACGCACTCTCCCCCTAAAGAGTTGTCGTACCCTCAAATGAACCCTAACCCGTCCCCTAACCCTAACCCTAGCCCAAACCCTAACCCTAACCCTTCCCCGAAGCCTGACCCACACCCGTCACCTAATCCTGACCCGTACGCAAACACTAACCCACGCCCTCACACGCCCGCTTCCCATAAAAGGTTGTCGTACCCTGACCTGGACCCTAAACCGTCCCAGTCCCCTAACCCTAACGCTAGCCCGAACCCTAACCCTAACCCTTCCCCGAAGCCTGACCCTCTCCCGTCCCCTAATCCTAACCCGTACGCTAACACTAACCCACGCCCTCACACACATGCTCCCCCTAAAGTGTTGTCGTACCCTCACCTGGACCCTAAACCGTCCCCGTCCCCTAACCCTCACCCTAGCCCGAACCCTAACCCTAAACTTCCTTGAAGCCTGACCCTCACCCTTCCCCTAATCCTAACCTGTACGCTAACACTAATACACGCCCTCAAACGCACGCTCCCCCTAAAGCGTTGTCGTACCCTCACCTGGATCCTAAAACGTCCCGGTCCCCTAACCCTAACCCTAGCCCGAACCCTAACACTAACGCTTCTTCGAAGCCTGACCCTCTCCCGTCCCCTAATCCTAAACCGTACGCTAACACTAACCCGCGCCCTCACACTCACGCTCACCCTAAAGCGTTGTCGTACACTCACCTTGACCCTAAATCGTCCCCGTCACCTAACCCTAACCCTAGCCCGAACCGTAACCCTAACACTTCCCCGAAGCCTGACCCTCACCTGTCCCCTAATCCTAACCCGTACGCTAACACTAACACGCGCCCTCAGACGCATGCTCAACCTAAAGCGTTGTCGTACCCTCACCTGGACCCTAAACCGTCCCCGTCCCCTAACCCTCACCCTAGCCCGAACCCTAACCCTAACCTTCCTTGAAGCCTGACCCTCACCCGTCACCTAATCCTAACCCGTACGCAAACAGTAACTCGCGACCTAACACGACCACTCCCCCTAAAGCGTTGTCGTACCCTGACCTGGACCCTAAACCATCCCAGTCCCCTAACACTAACCCTAGCCCGAACCCTAACCCTAACACCTCCCCGAAGACTGACACTCACCCGTCCACTAATCCTAACACGTACGCTAACACTAACACGTGCCCTCACACGCACGCTCCTCCTAAATTGTTGTCGTACCCTCACATGGACCATAAACCATCCCCGTACTCTAACCCTAACCCTAGCCCGAACCCTAACACTAACACTTCGCCGAAGCCTGACCCTCATCCGTCCCGTAATCCTAACCCGTACGCTAACACTAACCCGCGGCCTCACACTCACGGTCCCCCTAAATCGTTGTCGTACCCTCACCTGGACCCTAAACCTTCCCCTCCCCTAACCCAAACCCTAGCCCGAACCCTAACCCTAACCCTTCCCCGAAGCCTGACCCACACCCGTCCCCTAATCCTAACACGTACGCTAACACTAAATTGCGCCCTCACAATCTCGCTCACCCTAAAGCGTTGTCGTACCCTCACCTGGACCCTAACCCGTCCCTTTCCCCTAACCCTAACCCTAGCCCGAAACCTAACCCTAACCCTTTCCCGAAGCCTGAGCCTCACCCTTCCCCTAATACTAACCCGTACGCTAACACTAACCCACGCCCTCACAGGCCCGCTCCCCCTAAAGCGTTGTCGTACCCTGACCTGGACCCTAAACCGTCCCAGTCCCCTAACCTTAACCCTAGCCCGAACCCTAACGCTAACCCTTCCCCGAAGCCT
The DNA here is from genome assembly GCF_963455315.2 of Globicephala melas. NCBI lineage: Eukaryota > Metazoa > Chordata > Mammalia > Artiodactyla > Delphinidae > Globicephala > Globicephala melas. The sequence goes on from NC_083314.1 coordinate 66,314,137, forward strand.
GACCCTCTCCCGTCCCCTAATCCTAACCCGTACGCTAACACTAACCCGCGCCCTCACACGCACGCTCCCCCTAAAGCGTTGTCGTACCCTCACCTGGACCCTAAACCGTCCCCGTCCCCTAACCCTAACCCTAGCCCGAACCCTAACCCTAACCCTTCCCCGAAACCTGACCCTCACCCGTCACCTAATCCTAACCCGTACGCAAACACTAACCCGCGCCCTCACAATCTTGCTCCCCCTAAAGCATTGTCGTACCCTCACCTGTACCCTAAACCTTCCCAATCCCCTAACCCTAACCCTAGCCAGAACCCTAACACTAACTCTTCCCAGGGGCCTGACACTCACCCGTTCCCTAATCCTAACCCGGACGCTAACACTAACCCGCGTCCTCACACGCACGCTCCCCTTAAAGCGTTGTCGTACCATCACCTGGACCCTAAACCGTCCCCGTCCCCTAACCCTAACCCTAGCCTTAACGCTAACCCTAACCCTTCTCCGAAGCCTGACCCTCACCCGTCCCCTAATGCTAACCCATACGCTAACACTAACCCACGCTTTCACACGCTCGCTCCCCCTAAAGCGTTGTCGTACCCTCACCTGGACCTTAAACCGTCCCCGTCCCCTAACACTAACCCTAGCCCGAACCCTAACCCTAAACCTTGCCCGAAGCCAGACCCTCACCCGTCCCTTAATCCTAACCCGTACGCTAACACTATCCCGCGCCCTCACACGCACGCTCCCCCAAAAGCATTTTCATATCCTCACCTGAAGCCTAAACCGTCCCCATCCCCTAACACCAACCCTAGCCCGAACCTTAACACTAACCCTTCCAAGAAGCCTAACCCTCACACATCCACTAATCCTAACCCGTACGCTAACACTAACCCGCACCCTCACACGCACGCTCACCCTAAAGCGTTGTCGTACCCTCACCTGGACCCTAAACCGTCCCCGTCCCCTAACCCTAACCCTATCCCGAACCTTAACCCTAACCCTTCCCCGAAGCCTGATTCTTACCCGTCCCCTAATCCTAACCCATACGCTAACATTAACCCGTGCCCTCACACGCACTCTCCCACTAAAGCGTTCTCGGACCCTCACCTGTACCCTAAACCGTCCCCATCCCATAACCCTAACCCTAGCCCGAACTCTAACCCTAACACTTCCCCGAAGCCTGACCCTCACCCGTCCCCTAAACCTAACCTGTACGCTAACACTAACCCGCACCCTCACACGCACGCTCCCACTAAAGCGCTGTCGGACTCTCACCTGGACCCTAAACCGTCCCCGTCCCCTAACCCTAACCCTAGCCCGAACCCTAACCCTAACTCTTCCCCGATGCCTGACACTCACCCGTCCCCTAAACCTAACCCGTACGCTAACACTAACCCTCGCCCTCACACGCACGCTCCCCCTAAAAAGTTGTCGTACCCTCACCTGGACCCTATACCGTCCCCGTCCGCTAACCCTAGCCCGAACTCTAACCCTAACACTTCCCCGAAGCCTGACCCTCACCCATCCCCTAATCCTAACCCGTACGCTAACACTAACCCGCGCCCTCAGATGCATGCTCAACCTAAAGCGTTGTCGTACCCTCACCTGGACCCTAAACCGTCCCTGTCCCCTAACCATAACCCTAGCCCGAACCCTAACCCTAACCCTTCTCAGAAGCCTGACACTCACCGGTCACATAATCCTAACCCGTACGCAAACACTAACCCGCGCCCTCACACGCCCGTTCCCCCTAAAGCGTTGTCATACCCTGACCTGGACCCTAAACCGTCCCCGTCCCCTAACCCTAACCCTAGCCCGAACCCTAACCCTAACCCTTCCCCGAAGCCTGACCCTCACCCGTCCCCTAATCTTAACCGGTACGCTAACACGAACCCACGCCCTCACACTCACGCTCCCCCTAAAGCTTTGTTGTACCCTCACCTGGTTCCTAAACCGTCCCCGTCCCCTAACCCTAACACTAGCCCGAACCCTAACCCTAACCCTTCCCCGAAGCCTGACCGTCACCAGTCCCCTAATCCTAACCCGTATGCTAACACTAACCCGAGCCCTCACACGCACGCTCCCCCTAAAGCGTTGTCGTACCCTCACCTGGACCCTATACCGTCCCCGTCCGCTAACCCTAGCCCGAACTCTAACCCTAACACTTCCCCGAAGCCTGACCCTCACCCATCCCCTAATCCTAACCCATACGCCAACACTAACCCGCGCCCTCACACGCACGTTCTCCCTAAAGCGTTGTCGTACACTCACCTTGAACCTAAATCATCCCCGACACCTAACCTTAACCCTAGCCCGAACCCTAACTCTAACACTTCCCCGAAGCCTGACCCTCACCCGTCCCCTAATCCTACCCCGTACGCTAACACTAACCCACGCCCTCAGACGCATGTTCAACCTGAAGCGTTCTCGTACCCTCACCTGGACCCTAAACCGTCCCCGTCCCCTAACCCTAACCCTAGCCCGAACCCTAACCCTAACCCTTCCCCGAAGCCTGACCCTCACCCGTCCCGTAATCCTAACCCGTAACCAAACACTAACCCGCGCCCTCACACGCACGCTCCACCTAAAGCGTTGTCGTACCCTCACTTGGACCCTAAACCGTCCCCGTCCCCTAACCCTAACACTAGCCCGAACCCTAACCCTAACACTTCCCCGAGGCCTGACCATGACCCGTCCCCTAATCTTAACTCGTACACTAACACTAACCCGCGCTCTCACACGCACGCTCACCCTAAAGCGTTGTCATACACTCACCTTGACCCTAAATCGTCCCCGTCCCCTAACCCTAACCCTAGCCCGAACCCTAACCCTAACCCTTCCACGAAACCTGACCCTCACCCGTCCCGTAATCCTAACCGGGACGCTAACACTAACCCGCGCACTCACACGCACACTCCCTCTAAAGCGTTGCGTACCCTCAGCTGGACCCTAAACCGTCCCCGTACCCTAACCCTAACGCTAGCCCGAACCCTAACCCTAAACCTTCCTCGAAGCCTGACCCTCACCCTTCCCCTAATCCTAACCCGTACGCAAACAGTAACCCGCTCCCTCACTCGCACGCTCCCCCTAAAGCGTTGTCATACGCTCACCTGGACCCTAAACCGTCCCCGTCCCCTACACCTAACCCTAGCCCGAAACCTAACCCTAACCCTTCCCCGAAGCGTGACCCTCACACGTCCCCTAATCCTAACCCGTACGCTAACACTAAACTGCGCTCTCACACGCACGCTCCCCCTAAAGCATTGTAGTACCCTCACCTGGACCCTAAACCGTCCCCGTCCCCTAACCCTAACCCTAGCCCGAACCCTAACCCTAAGCCTTCCCCGAAGCCTGACCCACACCCGTCCCCTAATACTAACCCGTATGCTAACACTAACCCTCTCCCTCACACGCACGCTACCCCTAAAGCGTTGTCGTACCCTCAACTGGACCCTAAACCATCCCCGTCCTCTAACCCTAACCCTAGCCCGAACCCTAACACTAACACTTCGCCGAAGCCTGACCCTCACCCGTCCCGTAATCCTAACCCGTACGCTAACACTAGCCCGCGCCCTCACACTCACGCTCACCCTAAAGTGTTGTCGTACCCTCATCTAGACCCTAAACCGTCCCCGTCCCCTAACCCTAACCCTAGCCTTAACGCTAAACCTAACCCTTCCCCGAAGCCTGACCCTCATCCGTCCCCTAATCCTAACCCGTACGCTAACACTAACCTGTGCCCTCACACGCACGCTCACCCTAAGCGTTGTCGTACCCTCACCTGGACCCAAAACCGTCCCCGTCCCCTAACCCTAACCCTAGCCTGAACCCTAACCCTAACCCTTCCCTGAAGCCTGACCCTCACCCGTCCCCTAATCTTAACCCGTACGCTAACACGAACCCGCGCCCTCACACTCACGCTCACCCTAAAGAATTTTCGTGCCCTCAGCTGGACCCAAAACTGCCCCCGACCCCTAACACTAACCCTAGCCCGAACCCTAACCCTAACCGTTCCCCAAAGCCTGACCATCACCCGTCCCCTAATCCTAACCTGTACACTAACACTAAACCGCGCCCTCACTCGCACGCTCCCCCAAGAGCGTTGTCGTACCCTCACCTGGACCCTAAACCGTCTCCATTCCCTAACCCTAACCCTAGCCCTAACCCTAACCCTAACCCTTCCCCGATGCCTGACCTTCACCCGTCCCCAAATCCTAACCTGTACGCTAATACTAACCCGCGCCCTCACACGCACGCTCCCCCTAAAGCGTTGTCGTACCCTCACCTGGACCCTATACCGTCCCCGTCCCCTAACCCTAGCCCGAACCCTAACCCTAACACTTCTTCGAAGCCTGACCCTCACCCGTCCCCTAATCCTAACCCGTACATTAACACTAACCCGCGCCCTCAGACGCATGCTCAATCTAAAGCGTTGTCGTAACCTGACCTGGACCCTAAACTGTCCCAGTCCCCTAACCCTAACCTTAGCCCGAACCGTAAACCTAACCATTCCCCGAAGCCTGACACTCACCCGTTCCCTAATCCTAACCCACACCCTCACTCGCACGCTCCCCCTAAAGTGTTGTCGTACCCTCACCTGGACCGTAAACCGTCCCTGTCCCCTAACCCTAACCCTAGCCCGAACCCTAACCCTAACCCTTCCTTGAAGCCTGACCCTCACCTGTCCCCTAATCCTAACACGTACGCTAACACTAACACGTGCCCTCACATGCAAGCTCCCCCTCAAGCGTTGTCAAACCCTCACATGGACCCTAAACCATCCCCGTCCTCTAACCCTAACCCTAGCCCGAACCCTAACACTAACACTTCTCCGAAGCCTGACCCTCACCCGTCCCGTAATCCTAACCCGTACGCTAACACTAGCCCGCGCCCACACACTCACGCTCACCCTAAAGTGTTGTCGTACCCTCATCTAGACCCTAAACCGTCCCCGTCCCCTAACCCTAACCCTAGCACGAACCCTAACCCTAACCCTTCTCCGAAGCCTGACCCTCACCCGTCCCCTAATCCTAACCCGTACGCTAACACTAACACGCGCCCTCAGACGCATGCTCAACCTAAAGCGTTGTCATACCCTCACCTGGACCCTAAACAGTCCCCGTCCCCTAACCCTAACCCTAGCCCGAACCCTAACCCTAACCTTCCTTGAAGCCTGACCCTCACCCGTCACCTAATCCTAACCCGTACGCAAATACTAACCCGCGCCCTCACACGACCGCTCCCCCTAAAGCGTTGTCATACCCTGACCTCGACCTAAACCATCCCAGTCCCCTAACACTAACCCTAGCCCGAACCCTAACCATAACCCTTCCCCGAAGCCTGACACTCACACGTCCCCTAATCCTAACCCGTACGCTAACACTAACATGTGCCCTCACACGCACGCTCCACCTAAAGTGTTGTCGTACCATTACATGGACCCTAAACCATCCCCGTCCTCTAACCCTAACCCTAGCCCGAACCCTAAACCTACCCCTTCGCCGAAGCCTGACCCTCACCCGTCCCTTAATCCTAACCCGTACGCTAACACTAACCCACGCCCTCACACTCACGCTCCCCCTAAAGCGTTGTCGTACACTCACCTGGACCCTAAATCGTCTCCGGCCCCTAACCCTAACCCTAGCCCGAACCCTAACCCTAACCCTTCCCAGGAGCCTGACCCTCACCCGTTCCCTAATCCTAACCCGTACGCTAACACTAACACACGCCCTCACATGCACGCTCCCCCTAAATCGTTGTCGTACTCTCACCTGGATCCTAAACCATTCCCGTCCCTTAACCCTAACCCTAGCCCGAACCCTAAACCTAACCCTTCCCCGAAGCCTGACCTCACCCGTCCCCTAATCCTAACCCGTACGCTAACACTAACCCGCGCCCTCACACGCACGCTCCCCCTAAACTGTTGTCCTACCTTCACCTGGACCCTAAAACGTCCCTGTCCCCTAACCCTAACCCTAGCCTGAACCCTAACCCTAAACCTTCCCAAAAGCCTGACCCTCACCCGTCCCCTAATCCTAACCCGTACGCTAACACTAACCCTCACCCTCACACGCACGCTCCCCCTAAAGCGTTGTCGTACCCTTACCTGGACCCTAAACCGTCCCCGTCCCCTAACCCTAACCCTAGCCCGAACCCTAACCCTAAGCCTTCCCCGAAGCCTGACCCACACCCGTCCCCTCATACTAACCCGTATGCTAACACTAACCCACGCCCTCACACGCACGCTACCCCTAAAGCGTTGTCGTACCCTCACCTGGACCCTAAACCGTCCCCGTCCCCTAACCCTAACCCTAGTCTTAACGCTAAACCTAACCCTTCCCCGAAGCCTGACCCTCATCCGTCCCCTAATCCTAACCCGTACGCTCACACTAATCCGTGCCCTCACACGCACGCTCACCCTAAGCGTTGTCGTACCCTCACCTGGACCCAAAACCGTCCCAGTCCCCTAACCCTAACCCTACCCTGAACCCTAACACTAACCCTTCCCTGAAGCCTGACCCTCACCCGTCCCCTAATCTTAACAGGTACGCTAACACGAACCCGCGCCCTCACACTCACGCTCACCCTAAAGAATTTTCGTACCCTCAGCTGGACCCAAAACTGCCCCCGACCCCTAACACTAACCCTAGCCCGAACCCTAAACCTAACCCTTCCCCAAAGCCTGACCATCACCCGTCCCCTAATCCTAACCTGTACACTAACACTAAACCGCGCCCTCACTCTCACGCTCCCCCAAGAGCGTTGTCGTACCCTCACCTGGACCCTAAACCGTCCCCATCCCCTAACCCTAACCCTAGCCCTAACCCTAACCCTAACCCTTCCCCGATGCCTGACCTTCACCCGTCCCCAAATCCTAAACTGTACGATAATACTAACCCGCGCCCTCACACGCACGCTCCCCCTAAAGCGTTGTCGTACCCTCACCTGGACCCTATACCATCCCCGTCCCCTAACCCTAACCCTAGCCCGAACCCTAACCCTAACGCTTCCCCGAAGCCTGGCCCTCTCCCGTCCCCTAATCCTAACCCGTACGCTAACACTAACCCGTGCCCTCACACGCACGCTCCCCCTAAAGCGTTGTCGTACCCTCACATGGACCCTAAACCGTCCCCGTCCCCTAAACCTAACCCTAGTCCGAACCCTAACCCTAACACTTCTCCGAAGCCTGACCTTCAACCGTCCCCTAATCCTAACACGGACGCTAACACTAACTCACGCCCTCACACGCACGCTCCCCCTAAAGCGTTGTCGTACCCTCACCTGGACCCTAAACCGTCCCCATCCCCTAACCCTAACCCTAGCCCGAAACCTAACGCTAACACTTTCCCGAAGCCTGACCCTCACCCTTCCCCTAATCCTAACCCGTACGCTAACACTAACCCACGCCCTCACACGCACGCTACCCCTAAAGCGTTGTCGAACCCTCACCTGGACCCTAAACCGTGCCCGTCCCCTAACCCTAAACCTAGCCCGAACCCTAACCCTAAACCTTCCCCGAAGCCTGACCCTCACCCGTCCCCTAATCCTAACCCGTATGCTACCACTAACCCACGCCATCACACGCACGCTCCCTGTAAAGCGTTGTCGTACCCTCACCTGGACCCTATACCGAACCCATCCCCTAACCCTAACCCTAGCCCGAACCCTAACCCTAACACTTCCCCGAGGGCTCACACTCACCCTTCCCCTAATCCTAACCCGTACGCTAACACTAACCCACGCCCTCACACGCACGCTCCCCTAAAGCGTTGTCGTACCCTCAACAGGACCCTAAACCGTGCCCGTCCCCTAACCCTAAACCTAGCCCGAAACCTAACCCTAACACTTCCCCGAAGCCTGACCCTCAACCGTCCCCTAATCCTAACCCGTATGCTAACAATAACCCACACCCTCACACGCACGCTCCCCCTAAAGCGTTGTCGTACTCTCACCTGGACCCTAAATCATCCCCGTCCCCTAACCCTAACCCTAGCCCGAACCCTAACCCTAACCCTTCTCCGAAGCCTGACCCTCACCCGTCCCCTAATCCTAACCCGTACGCAAACACTAACCGGCGCCCACACACGCCCGCTCCCCCTAAAGCGTTGTCGAACGCTTACCTGGACACTAAACCGTCCCAGTCCCCTAACCCTAACCCTAGCCCGAACCCTAACCCTAACCCTTCCCCGAAGCCTGACCCTCTCCCGTCCCCTAATCCTAACCTGTACGCTAACACTAACCCCCGCCCTCACACGCCCGCTCCCCCTAAAGCGTTGTCGTACCCTCATGTGGACCCTAAACCGTCCCCGTCCCCTAACCCTAACCCTAGCCCGAAACCTAACCCTAACCCTTCCCCGAAGCCTGACCCTCACCCGTCCCCTAATCCTAACCCGTACGCTAACAGTAACCCGCGCCCTCAGACGCATGCTCACCCTAAAGCATACACGTACACTCACCTTGACCCTAAATCGTCCCCGTCACCTAACCCTAACCCTAGCCCGAACCGTAACCCAAACACTTCCCCGAAGCCTGACCTTCACCCGTCCCCTAATTCTAACCCGTACGCTAACACTAACCCACGCCCTCAGACTCATGCTCAACGTAAAGCGTTGTCGTACCCTCACCTGGACCCTAAACCGTCCCTGTCCCCTAACCCTAACCCTAGCCCGAACCCTAACCCTAACCCTTCCCCGAAGCCTGACCCTCACCCGTCACCTAATCCTAACCCGTACGCAAACACTAACCCGCGCCCTCACACGACCGCTCCCCCTAAAGCGTTGTCGTACCCTGACCTGGACCCTAAACCATCCCAGTCCCCTAACACTAACCCTAGCCCGAACCATAACCCTAACACCTCCCCGAAGCCTGACACTCACCCGTCCCCTAATCCTAACACGTACGCTAACACTAACACATGCCCTCACACGCACGCTCCCCCTAAATCGTTGTCGTACCCTCACCTGCATCCTAAACCATCCCCGTCCCTTAACCCTAACCCTAGCCCGAACCCTAACCCTAACACTTCGCCGAAGCCTGACCCTCACCCATCCCCTAATCCTAACCCGTACGCTAACACTAACCCGCGCCCTCACACTCACGCTCACCCTAAAGTGTTGTCGTACCCTCATCTAGACCCTAAACCGTCCCCGTCCCCTAACCCTAACCCTAGCCCGAACCCTAACCCTAACCCTTCCCCGAAGCCTGACCCTCACCCGTCCCCTAATCCTAACACGTACGCTAACACTAACTTGCGCCCTCACAATCACGCTCACTGTAAAGCGTTGTCGTACCCTCACCTGAACCCTAAACCGTCCCTGTCCCTTAACCCTAACCCTAGCCCTAAACCTATCACTAACACTTCCCCGAAGCCTGACCCTCACCCGTCCCCTAATCGTAACCCGTACGCTAACACTAACCCCCGCCCTCACACGCACACGCTCCCTAAAGCATTATCGTACCCTCACCTGGACCCTAAACCGTCCCCGTCCCCTAACCCTAACCCTAGCCCGAACCCTAACCCTAACCTTCCTTGAAGCCTGACCCTCAACCGTCACCTAATCCTAACCCGTACGCAAACACTAACCCGCGCCCTCACACGACCGCTCCCCCTAAAGCGTTGTCGTACCCTCACCTGGACCCTAAACCATCCCAGTCCCCTAACACTAACCCTAGCCTGAACCCTAAACCTAACCCTTCCCCGAAGCCTGACCCACACCCGTCCCCTACTCCTAACCCGTACGCTAACACTAACACGTGCCCTCACATGCACGCTCCTCCTAAAACTTTGCCGTACCCTCACCTGGATCCTAAACCGTCCCCGTCCCCTAACCCTAACCCTAGCCCGAACCCTAACCCTAACACTTCGCCGAAGCCTGAACCTCACACATCCCCTTATCCTAACCCATACGCTAACACTAAACCGCACCCTCACATGCACGCTACGACTAAAGCGTTGTCGTACAATCACCTGGACAGTAAACCGTCCCCGTCCCCTAACCCTAACCCTAGCCCGAACCCTAACTCTAACACTTCCCCGAAACCTGACACTAACCCGTCCCCTAATCCTAACCTGGATGCTAACACTATCCCGCGCCCTCACACGCACGCTCCCCGTAAAGCGTTGTCGTACCCTCACCTGGACCCTAAACCGTCCCGATCCCCTAACCCTAACCCTAGCCAGAACCCTAACCCTAACACTTCCCCAAAGCCTGACCCTCACCCGTCCCCTAATCCTAACCCGTACGCTAACACTAACCCACGCCCTCACACGCACGCTCACCCTAAAGCGTTGTCGTACACTCACCTTGACCCTAAATCGTCCCCGTCACCTAACCCTAACCCTAGCCCGAACCCTAACACTAACAGTTCCCCGAAACCTGACCCTCACCCGTCCCCTAATCCTAACGCGTATGCTAACACTAACCCGCGCCCTCACACACACGCTCACCCTCAAGCATTGTCGTACCCTCACCTGGACCCTAAACCTTCCCCGTCCCCTAAGCCTAACTCTAGCCCGAACACTAACCATAAACCTTCCCCGAAGCCTGACCCTTACCCTTCCCCTAATCCTAAAGCGGACGCTAACACTAACCCGCACGTTGACATGCACGCTCCCCCTAAACCGTTGTTGTACCCTCACCTGGACGATAAACCGTCCCCGTCACCTAACCCTAACCTTAGCCCGAACCCTAAACCTAAACCTTACCCGAAACCAGACCCTCACCCGTCCCTTAATCCTAACCCGTACGCTAACACTAAACCGCGCCCTCACACGCACGCTCCACCTAAAGCGTTGTCGTACCCTCACCTGGATCCTAAACCGTCCCCGTCCCCTAACCCTAACCCTAGCCCGAACGCTAACCCTAACCCTTCGCCGAAGCCTGACCCTCATCCGTCCCATTATCCTAACACGTACGCTAACACTAACCCGCGCCCTCACACGCACACGCTCCCTAAAGCATTATCGTACCCTCACCTGGACCCTAAACCGTCCCCGTCCCCTAACCCTAACCTTAGCCCGAACCCTAACCCTAACCTTCCTTGAAGCCTGACCCTCACCCGTCACCTAATCCTAACACATACGCTAACAATAACCCGCGCCCTCACAATCTCGCTCACCCTAAAGCGTTGTCGTACCCTCACATGGACCCTAAACCGTCCCTTACCCCTAACCCTAAACCTAGACCGAAACCTAACCCTAACCCTTCCCCGAAGCCTGACCCTCACCCGTCCCCTAACATAACCTGTATGCTAACACTAACCCGCGCCCTCAAACGCATGCTCAACCTAAAGCATTGTCGTACCCTCACCTGGATCCTAAACCGTCCCCGTCCCTTAACCCTAACCCTAGCCCGAACCCTAACCCTAACACTTCGCCGAAGCCTGACCCTCACCCGTCCCGTAATCCTAACCCGTACGCTAACACTAACCCGCGCCCTCACACTCACGCTCATCCTAAAGCGTTGTGGTACCCTTACCTGTTTCTAAACCGTCCCCTTCCCCTAACCCTAACCATAGCCCGAACCCTAAACCTAACCCTTCCCCGAAGCCTGACCCTCACCCGTCCCCTAATCCTAACCCGTACACAAACACTAACCTGCGCCCTCAAACGAACGCTCCCCCTAAAGCATTGTCATACCAGCACCTGTACCTTAAACCTTCCCAGTCCCCTAACCCTAACCCTAGCCAGAACCCTAACCCTAACCCTTCCCAGGAGCCTGACCCTCACCCGTTCCCTAATCCTAACCCGGATGCTAACACTAACCCGTGCCCTCACACGCACGCTCCCCCTAAAGCGTTGTTGTACACTCACCTGGACCCTAAACCGTCCCCGTCCCCTAACCCTAACCCTAGCCTTAACGCTAACCCTAACCCTTCTCCGAAGCCTGACCCTCACCCGTCCCCTAATCCTAACCCGTACGCTAACACTAACCCACGCTTTCACAAGCTCGCTCCCCCTAAAGCGTTGTCATACCCTCACCTGGACCCTAAACCGTCCCCGTCCCCTAACATTAACCCTAGCCAGAACCCTAAACCTAACCCTTCCCCGAAGCCTGACCCTCATCCGTCCCCTAATCCTAACCCTTACGCTAACACTAATACGCGCCCTCAAATGCACGCTCCCCCTAAATCGTTGTCGTACCCTCACCTGGATCCTAAACCGTCCCCGTCCCCTAACCCTAACCGTAGCCCGAACCCTAACCCTAACGCTTCCCCGAAGCCTGACCCTCATCCGTCCCGTAATCCTAACTCGTACGCTACCACTAACCCGCGCCCTCACACGCACGCTCACCGTAAGCGTTGTCGTACCCTCACCTGGACCCTAAACCGTCCCCGTCCCCTAACCCTTACCCTAGCCCGAACCCTAACCCTAACCCTTCCCCGAAGCCTGACCCTCACCCGTCCCCTAATCTTAACTGGTACGCTAACATGAACCCGCGCCCTCACACTCACGCTCACCCTAAAGAGTTGTCGTACCCTCACCTGGATCCTAAACCGTCCCCGTCCCCTAACACTAACCCTAGCCCGAACCCTAACCCTAACACTTCCCCGAAGACTGACCCTCACCCGTCCCCTAATCCTAAACCGTACGCTAACACTAACCCGCGCCCTCACACGCACGCTCACCCTAAAGCGTTGTCGTACCCTCACCTGGAGCCTAAACCGTCCCCGTCCCCTAACCCTAACCCTAGCCCGAACCCTAACCCTAACACTTCCCCGAAGCCTGACTCTCAACCGTCCCCTAATCCTAACCCGTACGCTAACACTAACTCACGCCCTCACACGCACGCTCCCCCTAAAGCGTTGTCGTACCCTCACCTGGACCCTAAACCGTCCCCGTCCCCTAACCCTAACACTTTCCCGAACCCTACCTCTAACCCATCCCCGAAGCCTGACCCTCACCCGTTCCCTAATCCTAACTCGTACGCTAACACTAATACGCGCCCTCACACGCACGCTCCCCCTAGAGCGTTGTCGTACCCTCACTTGGACCCCAAACCGTCCCCGTCCCCTAACCCTAACCCTTCCCCGAAGCCTGACCCTGACCCGTGTCCTAATCCTAAACCGTACGCTAACACTGACCCGCGCCCTCACAGGCACACTCCCCCTAAAGCGTTGTCGTACTCTGACCTGGACCTTAAACCGTCCCAGTTCCCTAACCCTTACCCTAGCCCGAACCCTAACCCTAACACTTCCCCGAAGCCTGACACTCACCCGTCCCCTAATCCTAACCAGTACGCTAACACTAACCCGCGCCCTCACACGCACACTTCCCCTAAAGCGTTGTCGTACCCTCACCTGGATCCTAAACCGTCCCCGTCCCCTAACCCTAACCTTAGCCCGAACCCTAAACCTAACCCTTCCCCGAAGCCTGACCCTCACCCTTCGCCTAATCCAAAACCGTACGCTAACACTAACCCATGCCTTCACACGCACGCTCACCCTCAACCGTTGTCGTACCCTCACCTGGACCCTAAACCGTCCCCGTCCCTTAACCCTAACCCTAGCCCGAACCCTAACCCTAACCCTTCCCCGAAGACTGACCCTCACCCGTCCCCTAATTCTAACCCGTAAGCTAACACTAACCTGCGCCCTCACACGCATGCTCCCCCTAAAGCTTTGTCGAACCCTCACCTGGACCCTAAACCGTCCCCGTCCCCTAAACCTAAACCTAGACCGAACCCTAACCCTAACACTTCCCCGAAGCCTGACCCTCACCCGTCCCCTAATCCTAACCCGTACGCTGACACTAACCCACCCCCTCACACGTACGCTCCCCCTAAAACGTTGTCGTACCCTCACCTGGACCCTAAACCGTCCCCGTCCCCTAACCCTAACCCTAGCCCGAACCCTAACCCTAACCCTTCCCCGAAGCCTGACCCTCACCTGTCCCCTAATCCTAACCCGTACGATGACACTAACCCGCGCCCTCACACGTACGCTCCCCTAAAGCGTTGTCGTACCCTCACCTGGACCCTAAACCGTCCCCGTCCCCTAACCCTAACCCTAGCCGGAACCCTAACTCTAACCCTTCCCCGAAGCCTGACCCTCACCCGTCCCCTAATCCTAACCCGTACGCTGACACTAACCCGCGCCCTCACACGTACGCTCCCCCTAAAGCGTTGTCGTACACTCACCTGGACCCTAAACCATCCCCGTCCCCTAACCCTAACCCTAGCCCGAACCCTAACCCTAACCCTTCCCCGAAGCCTGACCCTCACCCGTCCCCTAATCCTAACCCGTACGCTGACACTAACCCGCGCCCTCACACATACGCTCCCCCTAAAGCGTTGTCGTACCCTCACCTGGACCCTAAACCGTCCCCGTCCCCTAACCCTAACCCTAGCCCAAACCCGAACCCTAACCCTTCCCCGAAGCCTGACCCTCACACGTCCCCTAATCCTAACCCGTACGCTGACACTAACACGCGCCCTCACACGTACGCTCCCCCTAAAGCGTTGTCGTACCCTCACCTGGACCCTAAACCGTCCCCGTCCCCTAACCCTAGCGCGAACCCTAACCCTAACCCTTCCCCGAAGCCTGACGATCACCCGTCCCCTAATCCTAACCCGTACGCTAATACTAACCCGCGCCCTCAAATGCACTCTCCCCCTAAAGCGTAGTCGTACACTCACGTGGACACTAAACCGTCAACGTCCCCTAACCCTAACCCTAGACCGAACCCTAACCCTAACCCTTCCCCGAAGCCTGACCCTCACCCGTCCCCTAAACCTAAACCGTACGCTAACACTAACCCGCACCCTCACACGCACGCTCACCCTCAAGCGTTGTCGTACCCTCACGTGGACCATCAACCGTCCCCGTCCCCTAACCCCAACCATAGCCCGAACCCTATCCCTAACCCTTCATCGAAGCCTGACCCTCACCCGTCCCCTAATCCTAACCCGTACGCTAACACTAACCCGCGGCCTCACACGCACGCTCCCACTAAAGCGTTGTCATACCATCACCTGGACCCTAAACCTTCCCTTTCCCCTAACCCTAACCCTAGCCCGAACCCTAAACCTAACGCTTCCCCGAAGCCTAACCCTCACCGGTCCCATAATCCTAACCCGTATGATAACACTAACCCGCACCCTCAAACGCATGCTCACCCTTAAGCGTTGTCGTACCCTCACCTGTACCCTAAACCGTCCCCGTCCCTTAACCCTAACCCTAGCCCGAACCCTAACCCTAACCCTTCCCCGAAGACTGACCCTCACCCGTCCCCTAATTCTAACCCGTAAGCTAACACTAACCTGCGCCCTCACACGCATGCTCCCCCTAAAGCGTTGTCGAACCCTCGCCTGGACTCTAAACCGTCCCCGTCCCCTAAACCTAAACCTAGACCGAACCCTAACCCTAACACTTCCCCGAAGCCTGACCCTCACCCGTCCCCTAATCCTAACCCGTACGCTGACACTAACCCGCCCCCTCACACGTACGCTCCCCCTAAAACATTGTCGTACCCTCACCTGGACCCTAAACCGTCCCCGTCCCCTAACCCTAACCCTAGCCCGAACCCTAACCCTAACCCTTCCCCGAAGCCTGACCCTCACCCGTCCCCTAATCCTAACCCGTACGCTGACACTAATCCGCGCCCTCACACGTACGCTCCCCCTAAAGCGTTGTCGTACCCTCACCTGGACCCTAAACCGTCCCCGTCCCCTAACCCTAACCATAGCCGGAACCCTAACCCTAACCCTTCCCCGAAGCCTGACCCTCACCCGTCCCCTAATCCTAACCCGTACGCTGACACTAACCCGCGCCCTCACACGTACGCTCCCCCTAAAGCGTTGTCGTACCCTCACCTGGACCCTAAACCGTCCCCGTCCCCTAACCCTAACCCTAGCCCGAACCCTAACCCTAACCCTTCCCCGAAGCCTGACCCTCACACGTCCCCTAATCCTAACCCGTACGCTGACACTAACCCACGCCCTCACACGTACGCTCCCCCTAAAGCGTTTTCGTACCCTCACCTGGACCCTAAACCGTCCCCGTCCCCTAACCCTAACCCTAGCCCGAACCCTAACCCTAACCCTTCCCCGAAGCCTGACCCTCACCCGTCCCCTAATCCTAACCCGTACGCTGACACTAACCCGCGCCCTCACACGTACGCTCCCCCTAAAGCGTTGTCGCACCCTCACCTGGACCCAAAACCGTCCCCGTCCCCTAACCCTAACCCTAGCCCGAACCCTAACCCTAACCCTTCCCCGAAGCCTGACCCTCACACGTCCCCTAATCCTAACCCGTACGCTGACACTAACACGCGCCCTCACACGTACGCTCCCCCTAAAGCGTTGTCGTACCCTCACCTGGACCCTAAACCGTCCCCGTCCCCTAACCCTAACCCTAGCCCGAACCCGAACCCTAACCCTTCCCCGAAGCCTGACCCTCACCCGTCCCCTAATCCTAACCCGTACGCTGACACTAACACGCGCCCTCACACGTACGCTCCCCCTAAAGCGTTGTCGTACCCTCACCTGGACCCTAAACCGTCCCCGTCCCCTAACCCTAACCCTAGCCCGAACCCTAACCCTTCCCCGAAGCCTGACCCTCACCCGTCCCCTAATCCTAACCCGTACGCTGACACTAACCCGCGCCCTCACACGTACGCTCCCCCTACAGCGTTGTCGTACCCTCACCTGGACCCGAAACCGTCCCCGTCCCCTAACCCTAACCCTAACCCTAGCCCGAACCCTAACCCTAACCCTTCCCCGAAGCCTGACCCTCACCCGTCCCCTAATCCTAACCCGTACGCTGACACTAACCCGCGCCCTCACACGTACGGTACCCATAAAGCGTTGTCGTACCCTCACCTGGACCCTAAACCGTCCCCGTCCCCTAACCCTAACCCTAGGCCGCACCCGAACCCTAACCCTTCCCCGAAGCCTGACGCTCACCCGTCCCCTAATCCTAACACGTACGCTGACACTAACCCGCGCCCTCACACGTACGCTCCCCCTAAAGCGTTGTCGTACCCTCACCTGGACCCTAAACCGTCCCCGTCCCCTAACCCTAACCCTAGCCCGAACCCGAACCCTAACCCTTCCCCGGAGCCTGACCCTCACCCGTCCCCTAATCCTAACCCGTACGCTGACACTAACCCGCGCCCTCACACGTACGCTCCCCCTAAAGCGTTGTCGTACCCTCACCTGGACCCTAAACCGTCCCCGTCCCCTAACCCTAACCCTAGCCCAAACCCGAACCCTAACCCTTCCCCGAAGCCTGACCCTCATCCGTCCCCTAATCCTAACCCGTACGCTGAAACTAACCCACGCCCTCACACGTACGCTCCCCCTAAAGCGTTGTCGTACCCTCACCTGGACCCTAAACCGTCCCCGTCCCCTAACCCTAACCCTAGCCCGAATCCGAACCCTAACCCTTCCCCGAAGCCTGACCCTCACCCATCCCCTAATCCTAACCCGTACGCTGACACTAACCCGCGCCCTCACACGTACGCTCCCCCTAAATCGTTGTCGTACCCTCACCTGGACACTAAACCGTCCCCGTCCCCTAACCCTAACCCTAGCCCGAACCCGAACCCTAACCCTTCCCCGAAGCCTGACCCTCACCCGTCCCCTAATCCTAACCCGTACGCTGACACTAACCCGCGCCCTCACACGTACGCTCCCCCTAAAGCGTTGTCGTACCCTCACCTGGACCCTAAACCGTCCCCGTCCCCTAACCCTAACCCTAGCCCGAACCCGAACCCTAACCCTTCCCCGAAGCCTGACCCTCACCCGTCCCCTAATCCTAACCCGTACGCTGACACTAACCCACGCCCTCACACGTACGCACCCCCTAAAGCGTTGTCGTACCCTCACCTGGACCCTAAACCGTCCCATCCCCTAACCCTAACCCTAGCCCGAACCCGAACCCTAACCCTTCCCCGAAGCCTGACACTCACCAGTCCCCAATCCTAACTCGTACGCTGACACTAACCCGCGCCATCACACGTACGCTCCCCCTAAAGCATTGTCGTACCCTCACCTTGACTCTAAACCGTCCCCGTCCCCTAACCCTAACCCTAGCCCGAACCCTAAACCTAACCCTTCCCCGAAGCCTGACCCTCACCCTTCCCCAATCCTAACCCGTACGCTAAAACAAACCTGCGCCCTCACACGCATGCTCACCCTGAAACGTTGTCGTACCCTGACTTGGACCTTAAACCGTCCCAGTCCCCTAACCCTAACCCTAGGCCCAACCCTAACCCTAACACTTCCCCGAAGCCTGACCCTCACCCATACCATAATCCTAACGTGTACGCTAACACTAACCCGCCCCCTCACACGCACGCTCACTCTAAAGCGTTGTCGTACCCTCACCTGGACCCTAAACCGTCCCAGTCCCCTAACCCTAACCCTAGCCCGAACCCTAACCCTAACCCTTCCCCGAAGAATGACCCTCACACGTCCCCTAATCCTAACCCGTACGCTAACACTAACCCACGCCCTCACACGCACGCTCACCCTAAAGCGTTGTCGTACCCTCACCTGGACCATAAACCGTCCCCGTCCCCTAACCCTAGCCCGAACCCTAACCCTAACCCTTCCCCGAAGCCTGCCCCTCACCCGTCACCTAATCGTAACCCGTACCCTAACACTAACCCGCACCCTCACACGCACGCTCACCGTAAAGCGTTGTCGTACCCTCACCTGGACGCTACACTGTCCCCGTCCCTTAACCCTAACCCTAGCCCGAACCCTAACACTAACCCTTCCCCGAAGCCTGACTGTCACCCGTCCCATAATCCTAAACCGTACGCTAAAACTAATCCGAGCCCACAGACGCGCGCTCACCCTCAAGCGTTGTCGTACCCTCACCTGGACCATAAACCGTCCCCGTCCCCTAATCCCAACCCTAGCCCGAACCCTAACCATAAAACTTCGCCGAAGCCTGAGCATCACCCGTTCCCTAATCCTAACCCGTACGCTAACAGTAACCCGCGCCCTCACACGCACGCTCCCCCTAAAGCATTGTCATACCCTCACCTGGACCCTAAACCGTCCCCGTCCCCTAACCCTAAACCTAGCCCGAACCCTAAACCTAACACTTCACCGAATCCTGACCCTCACACTTCCCCTAATCCTAACCCGTACGCTAACACTAACCAGCGCCCTCACACGCACGCTCACCCTAAAGCGTTTTCGTACGCTCACCTGGACCCTAAACCGTCCCTGTCCCTAACCCTAACCCTAGCCCGAACCCTAACCCTAACCCTTCCCCGAAGCCTGACCCTCACACGTCCCCTTATTCTAACCCGTACGCTAACACTAACCCCAGCCCACAGACGCACGCTCCCCCTAAAGCGTTGTCGTACCCTCACCTGGACCCTAAACCGTCCCCGTCAACTAACCCTAACCCTAGCCCGAACCCTAACTCTAACCCTTCCCCGAAGCCTGACCCTCACCCGTCCCCTAATCCTATCCCGTACGCTAACACTAAACCACGCCCTCACATGCACGCTCACCCTAAAGCGTTGTCGTACCCTCAACTGGATCCTAAACCGTCCCCGTCCCCTAACCCTAACCCTAGCCCGAACCCTAACCTTAACACTTCGCTGAAGCCTGACCCTCACCCGTCACCTAATGCTAACCCGTACGCTAACACTAACCCGCGACCTCACACGCACGCTCACCCTAAAGCGTTGTCGTACCTTCACTTGGACCCTAAACCGTCCCCGTCCCTAAACCCTAACCCTAGCCTGAAACCTAACACTAACACTTCCCCGAAGCCTGACCCTCACCCGTCCCCTAATCCTAACCCTTACGCTAACACTAACCTGCACCCTCACTCGAACGCTCACACTAAAGCGTTGTCGTACCCTCACCTTGCCCCTAATCCATCCCTGTCCCCTAACCCTAACCTTAGCCCGAACCCTAACCTTAACCCTTCCCCGAAGCCTGACCCTCACCCGTCACCTAATCCTAAACCGTACGCTAACACTAACCCGTGCCCTCACACGCACGCTCACCCTAAAGCGTTGTCGTACCCTCACCTGGAACCTAAACCGTCCCCGTCCCCTAACCCTAACCCTAGCCCGAACCCTAACCCTAACCCTTCCCCGAAGCCTGACCCTCACCCGTCCCCTAATCCTAACCCGTACGCTAACACTAACCGCTGACCTCACACGCACGCTCACCCTAAACCGTTGTCGTACCCTCACCTGGACCCTAAACCGGCCCGTCCCCTAACCGTAACCCTAACCCGAAACCTAACCATAACACTTCCCCGAAGCCTGACCCTCACCCGTCCCCTAATCCTAACTCGTACGGTAACACTAACCCACGCCCTCAGACACATGCTCAACCTAAAACGTTGTCGTACCATGACCTGGACCCTAAACCCTCCCCGTCCCCTAACCCTAACCCTAGCCCGAACCCTAACCCTAACCCTTCCCCGAAGCCTGACCCTCACACGTCCCCTAATCCTAACCCGTACGCAAACACTAACCTGCGTCCACACACGCCCGCTCCCCCTAAAGCGTTGTCGTACCCTGACCTGGACACTAAACCGTCCCAGTCCCCTAACCCTAACCCTACCCGAACCCTAACCCTAACGCATGCCCGAAGCCTGACCCTCTCCCGTCCCCTAATCCTAACCCGTACGCTAACACTAACCCGCGCCCTCACACGCACGCTCCCGCTAAAGCGTTGTCGTACCCTCACCTGGACCCTAAACCGTCCCCGTCCCCTAACCCTAACCCTAGCCTGAACCCTAACACTAACCCTTCCCCGAAGCCTGACACTCACCCGTCCCCGAATCCTAACCCGTACGCTAACACTAACCCGCGCCCTCAGACGCACGCTCGCCCTAAAGCGTAGTCGTACACTCACCTTGACCCTAAATCGTCCCCGTCACCTAACCCTAACCCTAGCCCAAACCGTAACCCAAACACTTCCCCGAAGCCTGACCCTCACCCGTCCCCTAATCCTAACCCGTACGCTAACACTAACCCACGCCCTCATACGCATGGCCAACCTAAGGCGTTGTCGTACCCTCACCTGGACCCTAAACCGTCCCCGTCCCCTAACCCTAACCCTAGCCCGAACCCTAACCCTAACCCTTCCCCGAAGCCTGACCCTCACCCGTCACCTAATCCTAACCCGTTCGCAAACACTAACCCGCGCCCTCACATGACCGCTCCCCCTAAAGCGTTGTCGTACGCTGACCTGGACCCTAAACCATCCCAGTCCCCTAACACTAACCCTAGCCCGAACCAAAACCCTAACACCTCCCCAAAGCCTGACACTCACCCGTCCCCTAATCCTAACACGTACGCTAACACTAACACGTGCCCTCACACGCATGCTCCTCCTAAAGTGTTGTCGTACCCTTACATGGACCCTAAACCATCCCCGTCCTCTAACCCTAACCCTAGCCCGAACCCTAACACTAACACTTCGCCGAAGCCTGACCCTCATCCGTCCCTTAATCCTAACCCGTACGCTAACACTAACCCGCGCCCTCACACTCACGCTCCCCCTAAAGCGTTGTCGTACACTCACCTGGACCCTAAACCGATCCCGTCCCATAACCCTAACCCTAAACCTAGCCCGAACCCTAAATCTAACCCTTCCCCGGAGCCTGACCCTCACCCATCCCCTAATCCTAACCCGTACACAAACACTAACCTGCGCCCTCAAACGCACACTCCCCCTAAAGCATTGTCGTACCCTCACCTGTACCCTAAACCTTCCCAGTCCCCTAACCCTAACCCTAGCCAGAACCCTAACCCTAACCCTTCCCAGGAGCCTGACCCTCACCCGTTCCCTAATCCTAACCCGTACGCTAACACTAATACACGCCCTCACACGCACGCTCCCCCTAAATCGTTGTCATACCCTCACCTAGATCCTAAAACGTCCCCGTCCCTTAACGCTAACCCTAGCCCGAACCCTAACCCTAACACTTCGCCGAAGCCTGACCCTCACCCGTCCCCTAATCCTAACCCGTACGATAACAGTAACCCGCGCCGTCACACTCCTTTTCACCCTAAAGTGTTGTCGTACCCTCATCTAGACCCTAAACCGTCCCCGTCCCCTAACCCTAACCCTAGCCCGAACCCTAACCCTAACCCTTCCCCGAAGCCTGACCCTCACCCCTCCCCTAATCCTAACATGTACGCTAACACAAACCCACGGCCTCACATGCACGCTCACCCTAAAGCGTAGTCGTACACTCACCTTGACCCTAAATCGTCCGCGTCACCTAACCCTAAACCTAGCCCGAACCGTAACCCTAAAACTTCCCCGAAGCCTGACCCTCACCCGTCCCCTAATCCTAACCCGTACGCTAACACTAACCCACGTCCTCACACGCACGTTCCGCCTAAAGCGTTGTCGTACCCTTATCTGTTCCTAAACCTTCCCCTTCCCCTAACCCTAACCATAGCCCGAACCCTAAACCTAACACTTCCCCGAAGCCTGACCCTCACCCGTCCCCTAATCCTAACCCGTACACAAACACTAACTGCGCCCTCAAACGAACGCTCCCCCTAAAGCATTGTCGTACCCTCACCTGTACCCTAAACCTTCCCAGTCCCCTAACCCTAACCCTAGCCAGAACCCTAACCCTAACCCTTCCCAGGAGCCTGACCCTCACCCGTTCCCTAATCCTAACCCGGACGCTAACACTAACCCGCACCCTCACACGCACGCTCCCCCTAAAGCGTTGTCGTACCATCACCTGGACCCTAAACCGTCCCCGTCCCCTAACCCTAACCCTAGCCTTAACGCTAACCCTAACCCTTCCCCGAAGCCTGACCCACACCCGTCCCCTAATGCTAACACGTACGCTAACACTAACACGCGCCCTCACAACCACGCTCACCCTAAGCGTTGTCGTACCCTCACCTGTACCCTAAACCTTCCCAGTCCCCTAACCCTAACCCTAGCCCGAACCCTAAACCTAACCCTTCCCCGGAGCCTGACCCTCACACGTTCCCTAATCCTAACACGTACGCTAACACTAACACACGCCCTCACACGCACGCTCCCCCTAAATCGTTGTCGTACCCTCACCTGGATCCTAAACCGTCCCCGTCCCTTAACCCTAACCCTAGCAAGAACCCTAACCCTAACACTTCGCCGAAGCCTGACCCTCACCCGGCCCCTAATCCTAACCCGTACGCTAACACTAACCCGCGCCCTCACACTCACGCTCACCCTAAAGCGTTGTCGTACCATCACCTGGACCCTAAACCGTCCCTGTCACCTAACCCTAACCCTAGCCTTAACGCTAACCCTAACCCTTCTCCGAAGCCTGACCCTCACCCGTCCCCTAATGCTAACCCGTACGCTAACACTAACCCACGCTTTCACACGCTCGCTCCCCCTAAAGCGTTGTCGTACCCTCACCTGGACCGTAAACCGTCCCCGTCCCCTAACACTAACCCTAGCCCGAACCCTAAACCTAACCCTTCCCCGAAGCCTGACCCTCATCCGTCCCCTAATCCTAACCCGTACGCTAACACTAACCAGCGCCCTCACACGCACGCTCAACCTAAGCGTTGTCGTACCCTCACCTGGACCCAAAACCGACCCCGTCCCCTAACCCTAACCCTAGCCCGAACCCTAACCCTAACCCTTCCCCGAAGCCTGACCCTCACCCGTCCCCTAATCCTAACCCGTACGCTAACACTAACCCGCGCCCTCACATGGACGCTCAACCTAAAGCATTGTCGTACCTTCACCTGGACCCTAAACCGTCCCCGTCCCCTAACCCTAAACCTACCCCGAACCCTAACTCTAACCCTTCCCCGGAGCCTGACCCTCACCCGTCACCTAATCCTAACCCGTACACAAACACTAACCCGCGCCCTCAAATGCACGCTCCCCCTAAAGCGTTGTCGTACCCTCAGCTGTACCCTAAACCTTCCCAGTCCCCTAACCCTAACCCTAGTCTGAAACCTAACCCTTACAGTTCCCCGGAGCCTGACCCTCAGCCGTTCCCTAATCCTAACTCGTACGTTAACACTAACACGCGCCCTCACATGCACGCTCCCCCTAAAACGTTGTCGTACCCTCACCTGGATCCTAAACCGTCCCCGTGCCCTAACAATAACTCTAGCCCGAACCCTAACCCTAACACTTCGCCGAAGCCTGACCCTCACCCGTCCCCTAATCCTAATCCTAACCCGTACGCTAACACTAACCCGTGCCCTCACACTCACGCTCACCCTTACCTGTTCCTAAACCGTCCCCTTCCCCTAACCCTAACCATAGCCCGAACCCTAACACTAACCCTTCCCTGAAGCCTGACCCTCACCCGTCCCCTAATCCTAACCCGGACGCTAACACTAACCCGCGCCCTCACATGCACGCTCCCCCTATAGCGTTGTCGTACCATCACCTGGACCCTAAACCGTCCCCGTCCCCTAACCCTAACCCTAGCCTTAAAGCTAACCCTAACCCTTCTCCGAAGCCTGACCTTCATCCGTCCCCTAATCCTAACCCTTACGCTAACACTAACCCGAGCCCTCACACACACGCTCACCCTAAGCGTTGTCGTACCCTCACCTGGACCCAAAACCGTCCCCGTCCCCTAACCCTAACCCTAGCCCGAACCCTAACCCTAACCCTTCCCCGAAGCCTGACCCTCACCCGTCCCCTAATCCTAAACCGTACGCCTACACTAACCTGCGCCCTCACACGCACGCTCACCCTAAAGCGTTGTCATGCCCTCACATGGACCCTAAACCGTCCCCGTCCCCTAACCCTAACCCTAGCCCGAACCCTAACCCTAACCCTTCCCCGAAGCCTGACTCTCAACCGTCCCCTAATCCTAACACGGACGCTAACACTAACCCGCGCCCTCACACGCACGCTCCCCCTAAAGCGTTGTCGTACCCTCACCTGGACCCTAAACCGTCCCCGTCCCCTAACACTAACCCTAGCCCGAACCCTAACCCCAACCCTTCCCCGAAGCCTGACGCTCAGCCGTCCCCTAATCCTAACCTGTACGCTAACACTAACCCGCGCCCTCACTCGTACGCTCCACCAAGAGCGTTGTCCTACCCTCACCTGGACCCTAAACCGTCCCCAACCCCTAACCCTAACCGTAGACCTAACCTTAACCCTAACCCTTCCCCGAAGCCTGACCCTCACCCGTCCCCTAATCCTAACCCGTACGCTAATACTAACCCGCGCCCTCACACACACGCTCCCCCTAAAGCGTTGTCGTACCCTCACCTGGACCTTAAACCGACCCCGTCCCCTAACCCTAAGCTTAGCCCGAACCCTAACCCTAACCCTTCCCCGAAGCCTGACCCTCACCCATCCCCTAATCCTAACACGGAGGCTAACACTAAACCCCGCCCTCACACGCACGCTCCCACTAAAGCGTTGTCGTACCCACTCCTGGACCCTAAACCGTCTCCGTCCCCTAACCCTAACCCTTTCCCGAACTCTAGCTCTAACCCATCCCCGAAGCCTGACCCTCACCCATCCCCTAATCCTAACCCGTACGCTAACACTAATACGTGCCCTCAAACGCACGCTCCCCCTAAAGCGTTGTCGTACCCTCACCTGGATCCTAAACCGTCCCCGTCCCCTAACCCTAACCCTAGCCCGAACCCTAACCCTAAAGCTTCCCCGAAGCCTGGCCCTCTCCCGTCCCCTAATCCTAAACCGTACGCTAACACTAACCCGCGCCCTCACACGCACGCTTCCCCTAAAGCGTTGTCGTACCCTCACCTGGACCCTAAACCGTCCCCGTCCCCTAAACCTAACCCTAGCCCGAACCCTAACCCTAACCCTTCTCCGAAGCCTGACCCTCAACCGTCCCCTAATCCTAACACGGACGGTAACACTAACTCACGCCCTCACACGCACGCTCCCCCTAAAGCGTTGTCGTACCCTGATCTGTTCCTAAACCGTCCCCTTCCCCTAAACCTAACTATAGCCCGAACCCTAAACCAAACCCTTCCCAGGAGCCTGACCCTCACCCGTCCCCTAATCCTAACCCGTACACAAACACTAACCTGCGCCCTAAAACGAACGCTCCCCCTAAACATTGTCGTACCCTCACCTGTACCCTAAACCTTCCCAGTCCCCTAACCCTAACCCTAGCCAGAACCCTAACACTAACCCTTCCCAGGAGCCTGACCCTCACCGGTTCCCTAATCCTATCCCGGACGCTAACACTAACCCGCGCCCTCACACGCACGCTCCCCCTAAAGCGTTGTCGTACCCTCACCTGGACCCAAAACCGTCCCCGTCCCCTAACCCTAACCCTAGCCCGAACCCTAACCCTAACCCTTCCCCGAAGCCTGACCCTCACCCGTCCCCTAATCCTAAACCGTACGCTAACACTAACCCGCACCCTCACACGCACGCTCACCCTAAAGCGTTGTCGTGCCCTCACATGGACCCTAAACCGTCCCCGTCCCCTAACCCTAACCCTAGCCCGAACCCTAACCCTAACCCTTCTCCGAAGCCTGACTCTCAACCGTCCCCTAATCCTAACACGGACGCTAACACTAACCCGCGCCCTCACACGCACGCTCCCCCTAAAGCGTTGTCGTACCCTCACCTGGACCCTAAACCGTCCCCGTCCCCTAACACTAACCCTAGCCCGAACCCTAACCCCAACCCTTCCCCGAAGCCTGACGCTCAGCCGTCCCCTAATCCTAACCTGTACGCTAACACTAACCCGCGCCCTCACTCGTACGCTCCCCCAAGAGCGTTGTCGTACCCTCACCTGGACCCTAAACCGTCCCCAACCCCTAACCCTAACCGTAGACCTAACCTTAACCCTAACCCTTCCCCGAAGCCTGACCCTCACCCGTCCCCTAATCCTAACCCGTACGCTAATACTAACCCGCGCCCTCACACGCACGCTCCCCCTAAAGCGTTGTCGTACCCTCACCTGGACCTTAAACCGACCCCGTCCCCTAACCCTAAGCTTAGCCCGAACCCTAACCCTAACCCTTCCCCGAAGCCTGACCCTCACCCATCCCCTAATCCTAACACGGAGGCTAACACTAAACCCCGCCCTCACACGCACGCTCCCACTAAAGCGTTGTCGTACCCACTCCTGGACCCTAAACCGTCTCCGTCCCCTAACCCTAACCCTTTCCCGAACCCTAGCTCTAACCCATCCCCGAAGCCTGACCCTCACCCATCCCCTAATCCTAACCCGTACGCTAACACTAATACGTGCCCTCAAACGCACGCTCCCCCTAAAGCGTTGTCGTACCCTCACCTGGATCCTAAACCGTCCCCGTCCCCTAACCCTAACCCTAGCCTGAACCCTAACCCTAAAGCTTCCCCGAAACCTGGCCCTCTCCCGTCCCCTAATCCTAAACCGTACGCTAACACTAACCCGGGCCCTCACACGCACGCTTCCCCTAAAGCGTTGTCGTACCCTCACCTGGACCCTAAACCGTCCCCGTCCCCTAAACCTAAACCTAGCCCGAACCCTAACGCTAACACTTCCCCGAGGCCTGACCCTCACCCTTCCCCTAATCCTAACCCGTACGCTAACACTAACCCGCGCCCTCACACGCACGCTCCCCCTAAAGCGTTGTCGTACCCTCACCTGGACCCTAAACCGTACCCGTCCCCTAACCCTAAACCTAGCCCGAACACTAACCCTAACCCTTCCCCGAAGCCTGACCCTCACCCGTCCCCTAATCCTAACCCGTATGCTAACACTAACCCACGCCCTCACACGCACGCTCCCTGTAAAGCGTTGTCGTACCCTCACCTGGATCCTATACCGTCCCCATCAGCTAACCCTAACCCTAGCCCGAACCCTAAACCTAACCCTTCCCCGAAGCCTGACCCTCACCCGTCCCCTAATCCTAAGCCGTACGCTAACACTAACCCGCGCCCTCAGAAGCATGCTCAACCTAAAGCATTGTCGTACCCTCACCTGGACCCTAAACCGTCCCCGTCCCCTAATCCTAACCATAGCCCGAACCCTAACGCTAACACTTCCCCGAGGCCTGACCCTCACCCTTCCCCTAATCCTAACCCGTACGCTAACACTAACCCGTGCCCTCACACGCACGCTCCCCCTAAAGCGTTGTCGTACCCTCACCTGGACCATAAACCGTACCCGTCCCCTAACCCTAACCCTAGCCAGAACCCTAACCCTAACCCTTCCCAGGAGCCTGACCCTCACCCGTTCCCTAATCCTAACCCGTACGCTAACACTAACAAACGACCTCACACGCACACTCCCCCTAAATCGTTGTCGTACCCTCACCTGGATCCTAAACCGTCCCCGTCCCTTAACCCTAAACCTAACCCGAACCCTAACCCTAACACTTCGCCGAAGCCTGACCCTCACCCGTCCCCTAATCCTAACCCGTACGCTAACACTAACCCGCGCCCTCAGACGCACGCTCCCCCTAAAGCGTTGTCGTACCCTCAGCTGTACCCCAAACCTTCCTAGTCCCCTAACCCTAACCCTAGCCCGAACCCTAACCCTTACAGTTCCCCGGAGCCTGACCCTCACCCGTTCCCTAATCCTAACTCGTACGCTAACACTAACACGCGCCCTCACATGCATGCTCCCCCTAAAACTTTGTCGTACCCTCACCTGGATCCTAAACCGTCCCCGTGCCCTAACCCTAACTCTAGCCCGAACCCTAACCCTAACACTTCGCCGTAGCCTGACCCTCACCCGTCCCCTAATCCTAATCCTAACTGGTACGCTAACACTAACCCGTGCCCTGACACTCACGCTCACCCTTACCTGTTCCTAAACCGTCCCCTTCCCCTAACCCTAACCATAGCCCGAACCTTAACACTAACCCTTCCCTGAAGCCTGACCCTCACCTGTCCCCTAATCCTAACCCGGACGCTAACACTAACCCGCGCCCTCACATGCACCCTCCCCCTATAGCGTTGTCGTACCATCACCTGGACCCTAAACCGTCCCCGTCCCCTAACCCTAACCCTAGCCTTAAAGCTAACCCTAACCCTTCTCCGAAGCCTGACCCTCACCCGTCCCCTTATCCTAACTCGTACCCTAACACTACCCCACGCTTTCACACCCTCGCTCCCCCTAAAGCGTTGTCGTACCCTCACCTGGACCCTAAACCGTCCCCGTCCCCTAACACTAACCCTAGCCCGAACCCTAAACATAACCCTTCCCCGATGCCTGACCCTCAGCCGTCCCCTAATCCTAACCCGTACGCTAACACTAACCCGCGCCCTCACACGCACGCTCACCCTAAGCGTTGTCGTAACCTCACCTGGACCCAAACCGTCCCCGTCCCCTAACCCTAACCCTAGCCCGAACCCTAACCCTAAACCTTCCCCGAAGCCTGACCCTCACCCGTCCCCTAATCCTAAACCGTACACTAACACTAACACGCGCCCTCACACGCACGCTCACCCTAAAGCGTTGTCGTACCCTCACATGGACCCTAAACCGGCCCCGTCCCCTAACCTTAACCCTAGCCCGAACCCTAACCCTAACCCTTCTCCAAAGCCTGACTCTCAACCGTCCCCTAGTCCTAACACGGACGCTAACACTAACTCACGCCCTCACATGCACGCTCCCCCTGAAGCGTTGTCGTACCCTCACCTGGACCCTAAACCGTCCCCATCCCCTAAACCTAACCCTAGCCCGAACCCTAACCCTAACCCTTCCCCGAATCGTGACCCTCACCCGTCCCCTAATTCTAACCTGTACGCTAACACTAACCCGCGCCCTCACTCGTACGCTCCCCCAAGAGTGTTGTCCTACCTTCACCTGGACTCTAAACCATCCCCATCCCCTAACCCTAACCCTAGACCTAACCCTAACCCTAACACTTCCCCGAAGCCTGACCCTCACCCGTCACCTAATCCTAAGCCGTATGCTAATACTAACCCGCGCCCTCACACGCACGCTCCCCCTAAAGCGTTGTAGTACCCTCACCTGGACCTTAAACCGACCCTGTCCCCTAACCCTCACCCTAGCCCGAACCCTAACCCTAACCTTCCTTGAAGCCTGACACTCACCCGTCACCTAATCCTAACCCGTACGCAAACACTAACCCGCGCCCTCACACGACCGCTCCCCATAAAGCGTTGTCGTACCCTGACCTGGACCCTAAACCATCCCAGTCCCCTATCACTAACCCTAGCCCGAACCCTAACCCTAACACCTCCCCGAAGCCTGACACTCACCCGTCCCCTAATCCTAACACGTACGCTAACACTAACACGTGCCCTCACACACACGCTCCTCCTAAAGTGTTGTCCTACCCTCACATGGACCCTAAACCATCCCCGTCCTCTAACCCTAACCCTAGCCCGAACCCTAACACTAACACTTCGCCGAAGCCTGACCCTCATCCGTCCCTTAATCCTAACCCGTACGCTAACACTAACCCGCGCCCTCACACTCACGCTCCCCCTAAAGAGTTGTCGTACCCTCACCTGGACCCTAAACCGTCCCCGTCCCCTAACCCTAAACCTAGCCCGAACCCTATATCTAACCCTTCCCCGGAGCCTGACCCTCACCCGTCCCCTTATCCTAACCTGTACCCTAACACTAACCCACGCTTTCACACGCTCGCTCCCCCTAAAGCGTTGTCGTACCCTCACGTGGACCCTAAACCATCCCCGTACCCTAACACTAACCCTAGCCCGAACCCTAACCCTAACGCTTCCCCGAAGCCTGACCCTCACACGTCCCCTAATCTTAACCGGTACGGTAACACGAGCCCGCGCCCTCACACTCACGATCACCCAAAAGAGTTGTCGTGCCCTCACCTGGACCCAAAACTGTCCCCGTCCCCTAACACTAACCCTAGCCCGAACCCTAACCCTAACCCTTCCCCGAAGCCTGACCCTCACCCATCCCATAATCCTAAACCGTACGCTAACACTAACCCGCGCCCTCACACGCACGCTCACCCTAAAGCGTTGTCGTACACTCACCTGGACCCTAAACCGTCCCCGTCCCCTAACACTAACCCTAGCCCGAACCCTAACTCTAACCCATCCCCGAAGCCTGACCCTCACCCGTCCCCTAATCCTAACCCGTACGCTAAAACTAACCCGCGCCCTCAGACGCAGGCTCACCCTAAAACGTTGTTGTACACTCACCTTGACCCTAAATCGTCCCCGTCACCTAACCCTAACCCTAGCCCGAACCGTAACCCTAAAACTTCCCCGAAGCCTGACCCTCACCCGTCCCCTAATCCTAACCCGTACGCTAACACTAACCCGCGCCCTAAGACGCATGCTCAACCTAAAGCGTTGTCGTACTCTCACCTGGACCCTAAACCGTCCCCGTCCCCTAACCCTCACCCTAGCCCGAACCCTAACCCTAACCTTCCTTGAAGCCTGACCCTCACCAGTCACCTAATCCTAAACTGTACGCAAACACTAACCCGCGCCCTCACATGACCACTCTCCCTAAAGCGTTGTCGTACCCTGACCTGGACCCTAAAACATCCCAGTCCCCTAACACTAACCCTAGCCCGAACCCTAACCCTAACACCTCCCCGAAGCCTGACACTCACCCGTCCCCTAATCCTAACACGTACGCTAACACTAACATGTGCCCTCACACGAACGCTACTCCTAAAGTGTAGTCGTACCCTCACATGGACCCTAAACCATCCCCGTCCTATAACCCTAACCTTAGCCCGAACCCTAACACTAACACTTCGCCAACGCCTGACCCTCATCCGTCCCATAATCCTAACCCGTACGCTAACACTAACCCGCGCCCTCACACTCACGCTCACCCTAAAGTGTTGTCGTACCCTCATCTAGATCCTAAACCGTCCCCTTCCCGTAACCCTAACCCTAGCCCGAACCCCAACCCTAACCCTTACCCGAACCCTGATCCTCACCCGTCCCCTAATCCTAAGCCGTACGCTAACAGTAACCCGTGCCCTCACAAGCACGCTCACCCTAAAGCGTTGTCGTACCCTCACCTGGACCCTAAACCGTCCCCGTCCCCTAACCCTAACCCTAGCCCGAACCTTAACCCTAACCCTTCCCCGAAGCCTGACCCTCACATGTCCCCTAATCCTAACCCGTATGCTAACACTAACCCGCGCTCTCAGACGCATGGTCAACCTAAAGCATTGTCGTACCCTCACCTGGACCCTAAACCGTCCCTGTCCCCTAACCCTAAACCTAGCCCCAACCCTAAACCTAACCCTTCCCCGGAGCCTGACCCTCACTCGTACCCTAATCCTAACCCGTACGCAAACACTAACCCGCGCCCTCAAACGCTCGCTCCCCCTAAAGCGTTGTCGTACCATCATCTGGACCCTAAACCAACCCCGTTCCCTAACACTAACCCTAGACCTAACCCTAACCCTAACCCTTCACCGAAGCCTGACCCTCACCCGTCCCCTTATCCTAAACCGTACGCTAATACTAACTCGCGCCCTCACACGCACGCTCCCCCTAAAGCGTTGTCGTACCCTCACCTGGACCCTAAACCAACCCCGTTCCCTAACACTAACCCTAGCCCGAACCCTAAACCTAACCCTTCCCCGAAGCCTGACCCTCACCCGTCCCATAATCCTACCACGTACGCTAACACTAACACGTGCCCTCACACGCACGCTCCCCCTAAAGCCTTGTTCTACCCTCACATGGACCCTAAACCATCCCCGTCCTCTAACCCTAACCCTAGCCCGAACCCTAACACTAACACTTCGCCGAAGCCTGACCCTCACCCATCCCGTAAT